>NC_061509.1:38583285-38734518 GCF_022539505.1 Lolium rigidum
GAGGAGCTACTACTTCCGCTGCCCGCTGGAACGGGGAGGTGGACGTCGTCTTCATCAACAACCGAACGTGTGACCGAGTACGGAGGTGCTGCCCGTTCGTGGCGCCGGAACCGATCGTGATCAAGATCTTCTACGCGCTTTTGCAAGCGGCAAGTGAACGTCTACCGCAGCAACAAGAGCCTCATCTTGTAGGCTTTGGAATCTCTTCAAGGGTGAGACTCGATACCCCCTCGTTGCTACCGTCTTCTAGATTGCATCTTGGCTTGGATTGCGTGTTCGCGGTAGGAAAATTTTTGTTTTCTATGCAACGTTATCCTACGGGAAAATGGAGTGGCGCCCCAAACGGAGGAAAGCCGATGATGAGACATCGGGCTGGCACAAACATGGTACTCGTCTTGCCGACGAGCTTAGCCCTCCACGACTCTCCGGAGCACTCAAGGTGGACGACGGCAAGCGCATCAAGTCGGAGGTTGGGTTGGTTTCATCCAGCTCGACCAGGTAGCAAGATCAAACCAATGAGCAAACCGGGAGAGGCTGATCCTTGTGATCGGCCCCAAAAAGTTTACGAAGGGAACTTACAAAACCTTCAACGAGCAAGCAACGTGGAGGCCGATTCCAGCAATCGGCCAAAATTATCCTCACCTACCTTTTCGCTCGGGTTCAACATGTTATCCAACGAGCCGATACCATCAATTTTCTTGACGAGAATCGGCTCGGGGGGCACCAGTGTATATGAAAATACGAGGATATGCAACGAAGCATCTCATCTTTTGTTGATGGGTATTGGAATATGGGGGCCGATGCACAGGTCGGCCGTAATAAAAGTGAAAATTCGAAAATTTTCGAGCACAGCCGATGCAGCAGGCATCGACTTGAGGACATGAAAGCCGATGCATGGCCATCGACTCAAGAGGAGTAACTGTTGCGATCAGAGGGTCAATGGAGCACAAAGGGAGAGTGTTTATGAAGGAACTCCTCAATGGGGTAGACTGTTGCGATCAGAGGGTCAATGGAGCACAAAGGGAGAGTGTTTATGAAGGAACTCCTCAATGGGGTAGTTTGGAAGCTCAGATCCTCTCTTCAAGTCCATCAAAGGAAAGGAACCTTTCTGGCCGGCAGGAACTGAAAAAGCTCGGGGGGCAGATCGCCTTGAAGGCTTTCTGCTTTGGGAAGCCGATTTATGTTCAAATCGGCTAGCTTGGCGTAAGAAGCTCCCTCAGACATGATCGACCCCAGGTCCATACAGCTCTGTTTTGCCTCGGCTAAGACTCGGGGGGCAACAAGCCTGGAAGATGCCCTGTTTTTAAGAGCCGATCAGAGTCACCTCGGCTGCGGCTGCATCATGGTCGTCTCAGGGAGGAACTGGGAAGGAAAAGCCGTCGTCTAGTACAGGGCTTGGACTGTGCTGTTGCTCTGCAAGAAAAGGAAAGAAGTCCGACGCGTTGCTATCGGTCTTAGCATGACAAACGGAAGGAATGGAATTGGAGCGATTAAAAGATGAATAGAAAGAACAATTTCATTAATTCCAAGGAGCGGCTTTACAAGAAAGAGCCGATGGCTCTCAAAAGAGGGATCTGGTGCCTAGTGCACTACTACCACTAGTCCTATACTACTAGTCGTCGCTGTCCTCGTCATCGCCGCCGTCGGTGTCGTCGGCGCTGCTCCCAGGGAGCTCCTCGTCGCTGCTGCCCCAGCCCTTGGCCGGAGCCTCTTCCTCCTCGTCATCATCATCATCCTCGCTGTCCGCCCAGGAGCGGAAGCGCTTGGTCGGCGGGTACCCGATGGAGGAGGAGGAGTCATCCTCCTCCTCTTCCTCTTCGTCATCATCTTCGTCCTCACTCGTCCGCCCACATGCGGGGGCGCTTCTTCGGCGGGAGGCTGGGTGGAAGGAGAGGCCTTGGCCTTCGCTGCTCCTCCTTCTTTTTCCTCCTTGTCGGAGGAGAAGGGATTCACTGCGGGGTGGAGGCTGTCCTCGGTCTTCTTCTTCGGCGAAGATTGGGGGAAGAGTTTTGAGAAGGAAGAGGAAGAGGAAGACATTGCTACAGGAGGAGAGGGTTTTTTGGTGCCGATAGCTGGGATGGAATAGAGGATAGAGAGAGAGCTAACCAGTCGGCACGGTTAAATAATGAGAAATCTGGTGAAGGTTTAATGCCATTACAGCTTCCAAGGGATCGATGCTAAAGCTGTCAGAATTTTTAGAGAAGCTGAGAAGACAGGGCATAATGATGACGGATCGTCGTAACGGCTCTGCTCTACTACGACATGACCCTTCGAAGGGAAAGCGTAATGATTTTGGAAATGTTATTTCCAAAACCAGGGGGGCATGTGTTATCACCAGATTTTAGACAAATCCGAGAGGTGGGCCGGGCTTGGAAGATTACATGTGGAAGAATTCTAAGGCGGCCCGGCACGAAGGGTTTTGGGCTGAATTGCCCGTGTATCTTTATTTAGTAGTTTATTATTTTAGATAAGAGATAGAATCTTACTCGTGCACGGTTTAGTGCACGCCCTCATTAGAAAGTCCCCTGGACTATAAATATGTACCTAGGGTTTATGGAATAAACAACAACTCACGTTCAACCCCAAAAACAAACCAATCTCGGCGCATCGCCAACTCCTTCGTCTCGAGGGTTTCTATCAGGTAAGCGACATTCTGCCTAGATCGCATCTTGCGATCTAGGCAGCACAAGCCCCACGTTGTTCATGCGTTGCTCGTACTGAAGCGTTTTTGATGGCGAGCAACGTAGTTATCATTAGATGTGTTAGGGTTAGCATTGTTCTTCGTTTAAGCATGCTTACGTAGTGCAACCCTTGCATATCTAGCCGCCCTCACGCCTATCTCAGGTGTGGGGGCGGCACCCGCTTGATCATTATTTAGTAGATCTGATCCGTTACGATTGCTCCTTGTTCCGCAAGGATTAGTTTAATATCTGCAATAGTTAGGCCTTACAAAGGGGGAGGATCCAGTGGCACGTAGGGTGGCGTTCGCAAGTCCTAAACGGGATGTTCCTAGGATCAACTTCATGTTGGTTTTTTGGCCTTGTTTAGGATCGGCTTACGAGCACCGTGCGTGGCCGCAAGGCCCAACCTGGAGTAGGATGATCCGATTATGCGGTGAAAACCCTAAATCGTCGTAGATCTCATTAGCTTTATCTTGATCAAGCAGGACCACCAAGTATTCGTGCACCCCGTACGGATCATGGGTGGATCGGCTCTTTGAGCCGATTCACGGAGATAACTCGAGAGCCGATCGAGGCTCGTATTTAACGTTTACATGTATGCCCTGCAGAAACTAAGCGAGGCACCCTCATCACCTTCCTGACCTGGTATAGGTCAGGTGGCACGCCCTTGCACTTCGCAACGCCGCGTGTGACCAGAAGAGCATTGCGGGCCGTCGCTCGGAGGGGTCTCAGCCAGCCGCAGCTCTAGGCTCTTCCCGGCTCTACGGTGTTGACAAGGCCGCTGCCCGCCGGTGGGTTTTGGCAGTCAACAGAAGCCTGATGCTGATAGTGGCACCAGTGAGGAGTTCCGAGCAAGAGAATTGTTATGCACTCTTGAAGATGCCTATGACAAAAATGATGTTGCACATGGTAACTTTCAGTAGCCATTGCTTTCCATGATTCCATCTACATAAATTTTTGTTCTTGTAATTTACACATGTCAAGTAGTGGTTTATGTACTTAGCTCTTATGTTACTAAATAGTACATGTTATTCTAGCTTCTAGCACAGTAGCTATGTCATAAGAGAGAATAACATGGTACTATAATGTTGTATGTCCTGCGTTAATACATTATGCCTTCCTATGTGTAAGGCCTCTAGTCTAACTTGCAATGGAAAATTTCAATTATTGAGGTAGGGTATGTATGGACCGTTGTTGTAACTGTATTACTTAATATAATAAACTGGCAAGGCTAGAATAACATTCATATTTTTTAGTGGAGGGACTTTAAACATTTCCTGGATCTCAATTTCCCCACTTATAAATGGAGAGCTTCATAATGCCTGTTAGTGACTAACACAAGGCTTGAACATCTGTGCGGCCTGTGCACCCGACAGCATTACAAAAGTTAACAAACAATGCACGAGTATCTTCCACTGAAAAATACTGTTGTTCTGCTAGTACATTTGGATTGTCCAATAAGCATATTCTTATGCTTTTTTACACAAACATATGGTTCTGACAGAGACTATTATAGATCATATCATTATGTTTCAAACACTCAACTAAGACAAAGCTACAATTCTCCCTTTCTTTTGTTCAAATGGACCTCGGTAACTTCACTTTTGCACTGTAACTGGATTTCTATTTAAACCAATATACTTTGTTATTTATAGCCTAAGGAAAGTATGGAAGTACAATAATGTCAAATATATTTGATAAGAAGTGAGCATGTCATTTTCGTCTAGTATCCAACATAGATGTTCACAGTGATATGCATGTTCAAATTATATGGTTTGGGTCTGACTGAATGCACTCTAGGGTGACAATTATTTGACCAGACCAAATACTTAGTACTGGTACAAAATTGTCTATAAGCTTTCTAATTCTGCAGACTATTCGAAGGACCTTCACTCTTATCTCAAATACTGCAAAGATGTTGTTTCCTAGGATTGCATGTTCAGTTGAAGAGGAGCACTTGATAGAGAACTTTCATGATATGTACAAAGGACAAGAGGTAATGCACCCAACTTGATGTTGTTATCAGCCCTTATTCCTTTTTCTGCATCTAGCGGTGAAATTGTAGTGTGGCTCTCAAAAATTGTGTCCATCATGATTACTGCTCATCTTATCTGACTAAAAAAATAATCTTGCCCTAATCTTAATTTTGTTGCTCAATTCCAATATTTCCCTCCCATGGCCTGGTTTAGTTTACTTTGAGGTTATTACTTATTAGCTGTACCGACATTATGATAAAATCAATTATGTAATGTGAACAAGGTTAAAAATCCATGTCCCTCGACGCTGGCCTACACACTCATTAGCGCTAGGTGACAGCTGAACGATGAGACTTGGCACTAGGTGACGGTCTAGACGGCCAGCCAGGAATTGACCTCTTTGGTAGGGAAGTGACCTTGCCCGGTGAGGGAGAAGAAGGGAGGAGCTGCTGTTACCGATGCGCCACCTAGTCAGGCTAGGCAAACACAAAATGCCAGCCCAACATCTAGTGCCTTTCTGAACCTTGAGTGCAGACCATAAACAAGTTTCTATGTATGGATGTTATTTCAGGAACAAATTCAGCACAAGAAAAATCATAAATGATCTTGGAAACCAAACACAATTGGTTCAAACTTTTTTATTTATTTTGAGGAACTGCCAAGTCATAAAATTATAGATGAAGAACAAGAAAGTTGCTATCATAAGAAGTTAGCTATTTTATTCTAATCGCATATTTGTTTTGAACGTCAAATCTACTGATTTAGCCTTTCTGAACCTTGAGTGCGTACCATTACCAACCTTTATCTATGGATGCTTTTTCAGGAACAAAATCAGAACACAAAAATTGTAAATTATTTTAGAAACCAAATAAAATTCAATTTTTTAGGAACTGCCAAATTTTAAATTAAAAGAGAAATAACATGAGTTAGTATTCATAAAAAAATCTTAATTTTATATGCAGATTATTTGAGCTTCAAGTTTGTATGGATGTTAGCACCTGGAGGATTATCTACATGTCCTTTGTGGGTGATTCTTGTTGACTTCATGACTAAGACTTTTGCATTGTAGGATGAGAATGCAAAAGCACACATGGAGGAAATGCGAACCACCAGTGGAGTGAATAAACGAGGTCGGGATGGAACTTTTGTTGGTGCAAGGTGCTTTTCTGCATCACCAGGGATACAACGTACTAAGTCAGAAATGGAAGATCATGGATTTTGTTATATGTCGCCAAGGAAGTGGCTAAAATCAGATGGTTATATTCACCACAGAAGAAAGACAATAACTGGCAGTCTTCTTTGTGTTGGACATGCTGATTATTACATGTTGATACGCTCATTGGCCAAGCTTGCAGAAGTTGATATTAGGATTATGCATACTAGTGTGCTAAAACTTGAGAGGAGACTTGCCTGGATAGAAGAATGAACAGGCATAACTTTGGACGCCTTAAAGAATCTACCTAGCTAAGCAAATGATGTGAAAACACTCCTTCAAAGTCGCTTGAATAGGCGAGGCCACAAGGAAGTTGAGCATATTAGAAGAAGCAGACACACTTTCTAGGATTAGAAACCTCCTGGGAGAAATTTTTGCTTGAGTAGTCCAAACATGTTCTCAGAGGAGCTGATCATTTCAAAATGAAGGTGACATCTTTCACAAGTTGAACAAGACAACAGATCATGTAATGGCAGAGCAAGAGCTGAGCAGGAGCCAAAGCTCAACATCACTTCCTGTGTAGGCTTGTCCAGAAGCCTCGTCATCGGTGTAGGTGAGCCATGGCATGTCTCTAAAAAACTGTGGAGTGCAGCCGGAGTGCGGCCGAGACAAAAGGGAGAACTGCAGTCACGGCAGGAGGTTCGTCGAATTCATGCAGAGCTCTTTTGACACGAGCCAACATCTCGCTGTGCCTCACCAAAATCAGGAACTTAAGGTGAGGGTCATTTCTTTTTAACTTGAAATGGATATGCTGTCTTTTAGAGTGGAAGGTCCAAGCTGAATTTCTCATGAACACATGCTCTTGGAATTCTCAAAAGATGTAGATCTCCCTTTTGAATGAATACTTGTGCTCGATGCGTGATGAATATGTGTCAGTATTTTGCCTATTGACGCGTATGTTCTCCTATTTTCTTAGTATTAATAGCTCACCTCTCTTGTTTCAGTAGGCCTGTTTTCAAGTTGACTTGTTATCGAGGGAAATTTTAAACAGATTTTGATTATGTCCGTGCTTGTGGAATATCCATGAGCGCCTAGTAAGCACGAGCCCAGAGGAAACTATGAGCATGTGAATAAATGGCCAAATTGTTGTGGTTTAACTTTGGATACAATTACTTTGTATTTGTGTGATAATCTAAGTCCTGAAACTCTTGACTTCTTTCAAAATAGAATCCAGGATGTTTTTTATCGGTAGGATTCCAAAAATAAACATGGTATTACAATGACATGCCATCTAAAATCTACAAGTATGAAATGACATTTGATCACTCATTGTAAATCATAAAGAATAATTTCAGGTGGTTCGAGTCAATGGAATGTTTTTGATATAAACTGTAGCGCAAATGAATCCTGAAGGAAAAGTTCCTGTGGATTTACCTGTACAAATCAACAACCCACATAATTTTTGTATGTTCCTTTAAAGTTCGTTTGAACCAGTGATGCCCTACATGGCCTCCTCGGAGGATCAGCCATGATTATCAACATATGTAGAAGAAATGGAATAACTTCCTAGTTGGACTTTTTGCCTACCAATCAGTTGCTTAAAGTTTGTTGTCTGCTCCACTTGAGAGCCTGTCTACATACACTACACAGAGACCAGCAGATGGATGGACGTTGCCGGTCCACTGTCTCCAAGTGCTGCAACTTTTTTTTTTCTACCTGACTGTTACCCCTTCCACAAAGCAATGGATGGATTCCCAATTCCCCTCCTTTTTATTATCACCAACAAATAGAGACCACATGGATTAGCAAGCACATCTAAAAATGTGCTTGGTTCCTATTTAATTTGATTATCTTTAGCTGATATCCACTGTCGTAATGGTGTGTTACCACCACAAGAAAACACTGAGATTATCACATTCAATCTTAATTTACGGGGGCGAATATTATGTGTCGATCTGGGTGTAAGTGTGGCACTAGTATGGAGGGGATTATGAGGCTAAGAGTGGCTATTTAGTTGGTGCTTGACACTTGTGCAGCTCTTGTGTGCTCTTTTTTTGTGAAATAAAAGGGTACCAACTTCAGCACTAATTAGTAGTAGTGCAGCATACTAGATCCTTCTAGACCAACTGAGTGGAGTATTTTATTTGATGAAAATGATGTTCACTACAGTTGTTAGAGGAGCATTATTTAAAAATATCTTATTTGATGAAACTAATGTTCACTACAGTTGTTAGAGGCACATTGTATAATTAAAAAAATCCAAACTGGCTTGTAGCAAGTTTATAGCTGTACACAATCTCTGAAATCATACCATATTATCATATTTCTGGACATACATAAAGAAGTCAAGTATTTTGTTCCAACCCCAACAAAACAAAAAAATCTTGTTATAAATTAAAAAATAAATCTTAGGTATGATAAGGATAGCAGGAAGTGGCCATGAAGATCTGCAGCAACATCCTCTGACATCTTTAGACAACAAGTGGATTCCACCACCTCCATCCCAACATATTTTATGCCTGCCCAGATGGTTGACATGCTGTGAGCCGTTGCTTCAATCCAGTGGTCATCATGAGATTAAGGAAAGCTAATTAAGCAAAAGGCTGCACCATCATCAGACATTATCAAATATAAAACCCAGAAATGAAGAACCACATAGATAAGAAAAAAGATAGCCTCTGGTCTACATGACAACGGTACTGTGGCTGACCCATAATAATCATGTGGTTTTGTTTATCATATCCTGATGAACATCTTTAGGTGCCTTGTACCCTGTCATTTTGATGCTAACTTTGCAGATACATGAGTGGTCACTAGAATATTAGAAATGTTGCTGCAATTTGTGCTAGTGGAAACTAAAGCTGTGGGTGATCTTGGTATATAAAACCTTGGACCAGGGTGAACGAAAAATTAATTAAACGATTAATTAGTTACAAATCAGTACATGAAGCTATCTTATGAGCCACCTTGCCCTGATCAGTTGGTCAGCTGCAGTGTGCCTTTTCTCTTAGAGTAACAATGAAGCATGCCTTTTGGTCCTGATCCAAGACAGATTGATTAGTATTAGTGCAGCTAATTAGCTAGCTGCTGATAGATTCTGTTACTGGTAAAGATGGCACTTGGAGTGTAGCTGAAGGGGTGCTAGCTCCTAGATACCTTTGTCTTGGTCCAAAAAAAAAAAAAATGGTCATGGAGTTTTGCTTAGTACATGTCAATGTTTCCGTGTACCTCATCATGAACTAGTTGCATGTTATTCAAGGCTTACATTCCATTTTCTTTGCGGTTTATCCGGGCTGACCCTTTCAGTCTTAAGCATGAAAAAAGGTTAATTTAGGTCAATCATGCAGCACAAGCATTGGAAGAGCAATTTGATAATGCAAAACAAATAGTACTGTCGTATCTCAGTTCTTATAGTTAGACTTTGAATTGCTGTCAGGAACCTACTTGGTTGCTTCATCAACAGTCCTTTTAATACAATCCTATGTCAGTTCTCTTAGTTAGCAACAGCCAACAGCTCCATAGTTTTAGGCCTTTAAGCTGCTCAAAAACCTACTTGGGTGATTGCTTCATGAGGAGACCTTCCTTCCGTCCATACCTGAACTTGTTGAAGTGACAGGTCAATTCTTTTTGGTTTGGATTTCTGACCATCCTCCATATTATTGTTCAACTTGTCAATTGTTTTCTTCAGCAAGTAAACTTGCCAATTGTTTTTGTTTTGGCTGCAACAAACTGCAAGTGGTTGATGTGCTATTGTTCTAGACCGATCCTTAACTAATTCTCGGTGAAGTTTACCAATCTTTGTAAATGGTAAAACCACTAACCCCAAACCTCTCATTTTTTATATGTGTGCCTAAGTCCTAAGACAGAATGTAATTAGTAGTAAATAATTACTAACCCCGCTCATTCCTAGACTAACAGTCCCCAGTTTCACCTGAACCTGACGCTGACAATTACATCGGTTGGTAACATTTGATGACAAGCTAGAGATGGTAAAAAACTTATAATAAGAAAATAATAATACTATCTGATCTGACTTTTTGGCAGCTAAGTGCATGCATGTACATGCAGACAGAGGAAGCTTCTGCTGATCTAAACACTAAGTCATCTGCGCCGGCCGTTTTTCCCTTTAATATGCTTGCTTAGGAAGGCATGATCAAGGCGTAGACTTGAGTATTTTTTTTCTATGTCGGTAGAATAGAGTGCATTTTCTACTGCAACTTGTAATTTCTTTCTACACATAGATACACAGATAGTTTGTTAGGGAGACGGCTGCGACTTGTCTCGTGTACTCGTTGTCTCGTTCCTTCTCAACTTGTCTCCTGCTGCTGATAATAATATTTCTCAGACAGAAATTCAGCAGTTTGGAAAGTCATTCTGACTTCTGAGGCTGTTGATTATACTGACCAATTAGGTCATTAGGCTAGTATATTAGCCCTCTAGCCTCCAAGGTTACACTAATATACCTGCAGCTGGATTGCCACGTGTCACCATCGTACGACCGTTGACCTGCTTCCCCTCCTTGACCGGCCACCGGCGAGGTCACCCTCACCCTGCCATTAAACTAAAACCTCCTCCTCCATTGTGATCAGAAAGATGGAAAGAAAATGACACATCACCCAAAACAATATGTATACATACGCAGATATAAGTCCTGATACATCCAAGACAACCATTTGATTTTCATGGAGAAGAAGATCGATAAGAACTTAAACATACTTAGCCAAGAGTCAAACCTAGCTGACAGACGAACAAGTTTTTAGTTAACAACAACCATCGTCTCCCTCCTCCGGGTTTTCTCCTTGCAAGAAGCTCGGATTCTTGATGCGTCCATGCTTATGATCAATGGGCCGAAGCAGAGGTAGTGCACTGGTGGCAGCGCTGCGGTTGCTGCTGCTGCCGGCGATCCTGCTGCTGTCGCGGTGCCGGACCGGCGCGGCGCAGTCCTCGCCTCCCTGCGGGTCCAGCGACCTCCACGCGCTGAGAGGCTTCTCTGCTGGCCTCGACGCTCCGGTCGCCGGCTGGCCTGCCGCGCCCGATGAAGGCTGCTGCGCGTGGCCCGGCGTGCTCTGCTCCGGCGCGTCCGTCGTCGGGGTGGTGCTGCCCAACCGGACGCTCCGTGGGAAGGTGTCCGCGTCGCTCACCGACCTGACGGCCCTCCGCGTGCTCAACCTCTCAGGCAACGCGCTCCGCGGCGCGCTGCCGGCAGGCATCCTCCGGCTCAGCTTCCTCGAGGCGCTCGACGTCAGCTCCAACGCGCTCGCCGGCACGCTTACCATCTCGCTCCCGGCAATACGCGTGTTCAACGTGTCATACAACGCGTTCAGCGGTGCCCTGCCGGTGCTCCCCGGCGCGGCGAACCTCACGGCGTACGACGCGTCAGGCAACGGGTTCTCCGGCCCCGTCGACGCCGCCGCGGTGTGCGCCTCGTCGCCGGCGCTGCAGGTCCTACGGCTGTCCATGAACAGGCTCTCGGGTGACTTCCCAGCCGGGTTCGCCCAATGCCGATCGCTCACCGAGCTCTCGCTCGACGGGAACGGCATCACCGGCGGCCTCCCCGACGACCTCTTCGCCGCCACGTCGCTGCGGATCCTCGTGCTCCACACCAACTCTCTCTCCGGCGGGATCTCCCCGGGGTTCCGCAATCTCACCGCCCTCGTGCGGCTCGACCTCTCCTTCAACGCCTTCACCGGCGCGCTGCCCGAGGTGTTCGACGCGCTCGCCGGCACGCTGCAGGAGCTCTCGGCGCCCAGCAACCTGCTCAACGGCAGCCTCCCCGCCACGCTCTCGCTCTGCGTCAACCTCCGCGTCCTAAACCTCCGCAACAACACGCTCACCGACGCCATCGGCCTTGACTTCCGCGCCGTGAACCGCCTCGTGTACCTCGACCTCGGCGCCAACCGCTTCACCGGCCCCATCCCCGCCAGCCTCCCCGAATGCGCCGGCATGACGGCGCTCAACCTCGGCCGCAACCGCCTCACCGGCGAGATACCGCCGTCCTTCGCCGCGTTCCGCTCCATCTCATTCCTCTCCCTCACCGGCAACGGCTTCTCCAACGTCACGTCGGCATTAATGATACTGCAGCGCCTGCCGAACCTGACGAGCCTCGTGCTCACCAAGAATTTCCACGGCGGCGAGGCGATGCCGGAGGCCGGGATCGACGGGTTCACCAACATCCAGGTGCTCGTCATCGCCAACTGCGAGCTCACCGGCGCCATCCCGGCGTGGATCGCCGGGCTCAGCAAGCTCAAGGTGCTAGACATCTCGTGGAACAAACTCGCCGGCCCGATCCCGCCGTTCCTCGGCGAGCTCGACCGCCTCTTCTACATCGACATCTCCAACAACTCACTGCAGGGAGAGATACCGGCGAGCTTCACGCGGATGACGGCGATGCTGGCTGCAAAAGGCAGTGGCAACGACGAGGACACGACGGTGCAGGACTTCCCGTTCTTCATGCGGCGGAACGTGTCGGCCAGTGGGCGGCAGTACAACCAGGTGAGCAGCTTCCCGCCGTCTCTGGTGCTGGCGCGGAACAACCTCACTGGCGGAGTGCCGCCGGCGATGGGTGCGCTGGCCAGGTTGCACATCGTTGACCTGAGCTGGAACGGCTTCTCGAGGTCCATCCCGCCAGAGCTGTCGGGGATGACAAGCCTCGAGTCCCTCGACTTGTCACACAACGCGCTCTCCGGCGCCATCCCGCCGTCGCTGACGCAGCTCACCTTCCTTTCCCACTTCGCCGTCGCGTACAACAACCTCTCCGGCAAAGTCCCCGTCGGCGGCCAGTTCTCCACCTTCTCCCGTGCGGACTTCGCAGGTAACCCGTTCCTGTGCGGCATCCACGTGCGGAAGTGCGACCGGAATCAAACCGCGGGCGGCGCGAGCGGGAGCAGTGGCCGCAGGAGGAGCGCTGTCAGCGCTGGTGTCGTGGCGGCGATATGCGTGGGCACGGCGCTGCTGCTCGCCGTGGGCCTCGCCGCAACGTGGCGAGCGTGGTCGAGGCGACGGCAGGAGGACAACGCATGCAGGGTGGCCGCCGGCGACGAGAGCTGCGACGACTCTTCGTTCGACGCGACTAGGTCGTCCACCTTGGTGCTCCTCTTCCCAAGCGACGACGACGACGACAGCGCCGCCTCGGAGAGGACGACGGTGATCACGCTGGACGAGGTGGTGAAGGGGACGGGCGACTTCGACGACTCGCGCATCGTGGGGTGCGGCGGGTTCGGGATGGTGTACCGCGCGACGCTCGCCGACGGCCGCGACGTCGCCGTGAAGCGCCTCTCCGGGGACTTCCAGCAGATGGAGCGCGAGTTCCGCGCCGAGGTGGAGGCGCTCTCCCGCGTCCGCCACCGCAACCTCGTCTCGCTCCGCGGATACTGCCGCGTCGGCAAGGACGTCCGCCTCCTCATCTACCCCTTCATGGACAACGGCAGCCTCGACCACTGGCTCCACGAGCGCGCCGGCACCGACGTCCTCCCGTGGCCGGCGCGGCTGCGGGTGGCGCGCGACGCGGCGCGCGGGCTGGCGTACCTGCACGGCGGCAGCAACGGCGCGCCGCGGGTGATGCACCGGGACGTGAAGTCGAGCAACATCCTGCTGGACGCGGACATGGAGGCGCGGCTCGCCGACTTCGGGCTGGCGCGGCTCGCGCGCGGGAACGACGACACGCACGTCACGACTGACCTGGTCGGCACGCTGGGGTACATCCCGCCGGAGTACGCCAGCTCGCCGGCCGCCACGTACCGGGGCGACGTGTACAGCATGGGCGTGGTGCTGGTGGAGCTGGTCACCGGGCGGCGGCCCGTGGACATGGCGGCAAGGCTCGGCGCGCGGGACGTCACCGGGTGGGCCGTGCGGCTCCGGCGCGAGGGGAGGGGCCACGAGGCCATCGACACCGGCGTGTCATCGGGGAAGCACCGGGAGGAGGCGGAGAGGGTGCTGGAGCTGGCGTGCGCCTGCGTCTCCGAGGTCCCCAAGGCGCGGCCCACGGCGCAGCAGCTCCTCGAGCGGCTCGACGCCATCGCCGGTGGCACCGCCGCCGACCCGGAGACTTCCTCCAACGACGGAGCAGCACGTGCGGTAGATAACTTTTAAAGATTTTGCCGCCAACGATCAGCAACAGCAGATTAACTGTGCGACTTACTTGGATCATACATACGTACTTACACACTAGCTGTGACAGTAATACTACATCTTGTTAACAGTCCATGCACTTCTTAACCGTACGTGCACATTTCGACACCGACCATAACCTAGACGTAGTAAATGCACAAACGCAACGATGTTGTGCACAAAAGGTTTTGGCCACCTCTACCGGTGGAATACTGAACCACATTCTCGAGCAAAATTGGATTTCAAACTCAGTTACATACTCTTTCCATCCTAAAATATAAGCCCACTTTTTTTTGGCAAACTTTGACTAATAATTAGGTCAACCAAATATTAGTTATGTGTTATTTAGAAACCATATTTCAATGAGCTTTCCAATAAAATATTCTTGGATGCCATATAATTTATATTTGATTGACTAAATCTTTAGTCAAAGTTTGACACGAAAATTCATGTCGTCTTGTATTCATGGAAGGAGAGAGTACGTGCACGATTTTGACTTTTTCTTACAACACCGAGAATAACCTAGACCTAAATGCACAAACGCAAACAAGACATCTACTGCACATATATATAGTGATAGCGTTGTGGGTGTACCAACATCACATTGCGATGAGAAACACGCAGTCGATTTCGGTGGAGACGATCTTGACGATCCAACTATAAAGTGCGATGATCCAAATTTATACGGACCGACATTTTTTTGATGTGTAATTAAACTTATTTATCGGAAGGTGCTAGGAAGTCTGTTTACCAACCGGGAACCGATGTATTTCAACTAGTAACCAAATCCCTAGTTGTGTAATTTATGCATGTGTAATAGCTAGACCAACTCCAAGATGTTCCTGACCACTTGGGGGCACAATTAGCCTCACCAAGTAGGTGTAATTGCCTAACATAAACTATGGCATCCAATTTTAGAACTTTTATAAACTCCAAATAATAGTTGGTGATCCAAAGTTAGGTAGTACATGAAGGATTGTTATCTTGTGACTACCGATGAAGGATTTTACGGGCAAAACCAAGATAACACTTCTTCTTTTATTATTTAGTATATATAGACTGGCCTAAAAAATAAAGCATTACTCACTTTATAAAATGAATAATGTTTTATTTATACTAAACTTTTTTACTTGTTTATAACTCATTATCCTGAGGTACACCCTTAACTAGTATAATTTCTTAGCAAAATTATACATGTAAAGCTACAAATAAATATTATCAACTTTTTTTTACAAAGAAACTTAATCTTAAGTAGTTTTTCTCGTTGATTAGGCTTCGACTTTGTGGAGGAAACAAGCGAGTCTGCATTGTTTTTTTGTTCCTTCAGATTTGGCATTAACAATAGGGTCATTTCCTCTTGAGAGAACACTTCAATCTATCTCCCTACACTCTCTTATCCGCACACCCTTAATAAGTGTACGCCATGAATTGTTTGCGATGTGCTTATACAATTCAGATCTATATTATTACAAATACATTTTGCACAAAGTTCTATCTATATTTTGGAAGGAAATGACAAACAAGATTGTGTGTCGCCTTGGATTAATTTGTTTCAGTTAGCTGAAATGTATGTATACTCATGTGTTCAAATATATTTCTATATTCTTATGTATCTTGGCATGCTGTGTTGAATCTAAGAAATATCTTACAGATGTTTCCACACGTAGAACGGTTGTGTCATTTTATCTGTAAGTAGAAAGTACTAGAGCATATGTTCTATTCATTGTTACCGTTGCTTGTTAATTTGACCTTATATGTACTAGTAAAAGGCACGGATCCAAGAAATGCAATTTAGCAAACATTGGGTTGTTATCTAAATATTGAATGTTCGAATGTGTGAAAAGGAGGTTAGAGTGGGTATTAAAATTCCTTTTTGATGGAGGAGTAGGAATGCAATCCATGCAAATTTGTAGAGGTGCTACTCAATTGATCAAAAGGCTTCCTTATAAAAAAAATCTATTGATTGAAACTCTCCAAGATTCTTATAAAAAACCTTCAATCCAGAAGGCCCTAATTGTGAATTCGTGTTACATGGATGACACAATGTTACTGGAACAAGATAAGGCTCCAAAGGATCTCGAACTGCAATTAATTCAACGGTGGGATACAAATTACAAAGTGACCCAAAAGGAAAAAAAATCTACCAGAACCAACAACTTTACATAAAGACCCCCGTAACAAGATGAAAAAAGCGATCGAATCCTTCTGGTCCTTCCCCACCACTGGCACTACAGACGAGACCACTTGGCGATGGTCGTGATGGAGTCACTGGGAGCCTCCTTGATGGCACGCTGGCCCCGAGGTTGAAGACACTGCAGTGCACACAACACCATAGAACAGAGGCCCCTTCAACCAGGGATAACTGAGGCAAAACTTGGCCTCAGTTGATAAACTCCGAAGATTTTCCTTGTTGCATAGATCGAAGCAGAGCAACTTTCCAGTATCCTCCATCTCCACCTCCACGATGGCTAAAGAAGAAAAGCCGGCCCGCCGCTCCCATCACATCCACACAGCAACAAAGTCCCCAGATCAAGATCTAGAGGATAAACGAGCCTATTTGGACAAGATCTCGCACATGTCTCCTCCGTCACTTTCGGCTCCCACCATGGAAGCGCCGCGAGCAAGAAGTGGAGGAGCACCCCCTGGCTGCAACTCGATAGCACTAGGAGCACCTGAGACTACGGCATGGAGCTGAAACTAGATGCAAACAACAAACGACCTAAAATTACACCTACTGTACCGCTGGAGAAGGGAAGGGGAGGGGCATGCCAGCCCAAATCTGCGAGAGAATGAGAAGAAGAAACGCGATCAGGTGGCTCACGCTTTTCAGACTCATTCTGATTCATATTATGTGTCATTAATATAAATGTATTTAGATATAATTTAGTTTTAGATAATCCATATTATGGCTTTTTTTATCTTCGAATTTTTTTATTTCGTTCCAAATTTAAATGTTTTTTTATACAAAAAAGCAAGGAAATTAGGAAACGCATCGGAGTTGCCGTTGCAGCAACCCGTGTGAGTCGTCTTCGAGCTTCGCCTCCAGTGATCCAGTCCACCTTCCAGCGTCGTCAATGGTGTCTCCCTCCCCCAAACCCTAGCCCCTCCCCTCCCCTTCCAACACCAGCCATGGGATCCCACCCGGCAGCGCCCGCGCCCTCCCGCGCGGCCCTCTCCCCCTTCACCACGCTCGACCCGGCCGTGCTCAGTGCTGGCCGCCCTCCCGGCCACCACCCCCATCACCGTCCGCTCCGTCGCGCTCTCCGCGCCGCACCTCCTCTACCTCGGCATGGGCGGCGACAAGCTGCTCCTTGATACGTCTCCGACGTATCGATAATTTCTTATGTTCTATGCCATATTATTGATGATACCTACATGTTTTATGCACACTTTATGTCATATTCGTGCATTTTCTGGAACTAACCTATTAACAAGATGCCGAAGTGCTAGTTCCTGTTTTCTGCTGTTTTTGGTTTCAGAAATCCTAGTAACGAAATATTCTCGGAATTGGACGAAACGAAGACCCAGGGGCCTATTTTGCCACGAACCTTCCAGAAGACCGAAGAGCATACGAAGTGGGGCCACGAGGTGGCGACACCACATGGCGGCGCGGCCAGGGGGCCCGCGCCGCCCTGTGGTGTGGGCCCCTCGTTAGCCCCCCGACTCTGCCCTTCCGCCTACTTAAAGCCTTCGTCGCGAAACCCCTGATGCGAAAAACCACGATACGGAAAACCTTACTGAGACGCCGCCGCCGCCGATCCCATCTCGGGGGATTCTGGAGATCTCCTCCAGCACCCTGCCGGAGAGGGGATTCATCTCCCGGAGGACTCTACACCGCCATGGTCGCCTCCGGAGTGATGAGTGAGTAGTTCACCCCTGGACTATGGGTCCATAGCAGTAGCTAGATGGTTGTCTTCTCCTCATTGTGCTTCATTGTTGGATCTTGTGAGCTGCCTAACATGATCAAGATCATCTATCTGTAATACTCTATGTTGTGTTTGTCGGGATCCGATGGATAGAGAATACCATGTTATGTTAATTATCAAGTTATTACATATGTGTTGTTTATGATCTTGCATGCTCTCCGTTACTAGTAGAGGCTCTAGCCAAGTTTTTGCTCTTAACTCCAAGAGGGAGTATTTATGCTCGATATGTTTTAAGGGACTAACCTATTAATAGTTGCAAAAGTGCACAAGTTCTTGGTTTCAACTTTGTTGTGCAGGAAATAGGCAAATATGGAAGGAAATAGCTCATTATGGTGAAATCTGGAATTTTCCGGAATCTGTTCCTGCTGAACACTTTTCAAAGATTGCTTTGAAACTCCATCAAAACGACGTTCAATGGAAAAGTCGTAAACTAAAAAGTTGTAGAGAATTTCAAGCCGAACAATTTGGACATCTTATTCGTCCAGAACAGACAACGGATGCATCCGGCAGAGCAGAATTACTGCGGAGGTTCGTGCAGTCTCGGGACTCCGAAAGTTGGTGACCTATTTGACACAAACTCTTTCCATACCTGGATATTTCGGCCCAGCCATGAGTTGTGAGGCTCATGAAGGACAAAGGGGAATCCTAGAAAGGTTCTAGAGGTGCCCAAGAGCCCTTGGATCAAAAGGGCATCCATCCCATGGCCTAGATTGCATCTCCAACACTATATATTGATGGGAAACCCTATTTTTTGTGCATAGACCTGGGGTTATGATCTGTCTTTCATTAATCTGAAAAAGTCTGCACATTTCTTTTGTTCCTTCAAATTTGGCATTAACGACAGGGACATTTCCTCCCTGAGAGAACATCTTAATCTATTCTCCCCACACTCTCTTATCGGCACACCCTTAATAACCACTGGTAGAAAAATGGTCTTCCGTCCAGCCCCATTAGTCGCCAAAATATAGGAACCGCGACTAATGGGGTCTTTAGTCGCGGTTCGGGTGGCGAACCGCGACTAAAGAGCTGGGCCCAGCGCGCTCGCTGGCCAGCTGGTGGACGAGAGGGGCTTTAGTCGCGGTTGGCCATGCCAACCGCGACTAAAGGTCCTCAGGCCTGGCCCGAAGGCCTTTAGTCGCGGTTGGTCAGGCCAACCGGGACTAAAGGCCCATCCCTATAAAAGGGCCTCAGCTCACAGCACTTAGCCAGTTGGTGCCACTTCTCTTCACAAGCTTCACATGGGGGTGTAGGTTTGCTTTTGGTTCCTCTTATGCACACAAGGTGTTTGATAAAAATGCCCCAAGAGCATGAAACAAACATGATATGAAGCGCCGCCACAGTTCGACGACGACAGCTCCGACGACGATGGCGGCGACTACACGGTGTTCTACCGCCATTTCGGCATGTAGAGCGCCGTGTTTTTATATTTACAGTTGTATTCCCCTAGCCGAATTCGAAATATAGTCGAATTCGATCTCTATGTACGAACTTCGCCCTCTATATAGTAAATATCATTAAATTTAGTCTAAATTCGACCTTTTTATACCGTAGTTTGTCAAGTTTCCGTTTTTCAAATTTAAATCGCCGTCTTGGCCTGAGATCGCGGCTGGGAAACTACTCCTCCCCACGCCAAATTTACGTCCAATCCGGACGTAAATTTCCCCAGATTTCGGCGTGGGAAGGGCAAACGATGGTGACGGGGCGGCGGCCCGTGGACATGGCGGCGCGGCTCGGCGCGCGGGACGTCACCGCATGGGCCGTGCGGCTGCGGCGCGAGGGGAGGGGCCACGAGGCCGTCGACGCCGCTGTGTCTTCTTCGGGGAAGCACCGGGACGAGGCGGAGAGGGTGCTGGAGCTGGCGTGCGCCTGCGTCGCCGAGGCCCCCAAGGCGCGGCCCACGGCGCAGCAGCTCCTCGAGCGGCTCGACGCCATCGCCGGCACCGCCGCCGACCCGGAGACGACTTCCTCCGACGAGCAGCACGGTAGATAACTCTTTAGATTTTAGTTGCGGCGAACGATCAGCAACAGCAGATTAACCGAATACCAAAAGTGATTATAGAGGAGCTAAGGTATGGCTGGTGGGAATAGAAGAGCAGCCGGTTAAATTTCCATTCTCCAAAAGTGCAGCTTCCTCTTGGGAGATGATGAAGTTGTGTGGTTTAGATGAAAAGCAGCATGGATTGCTGACATGGCAAGAGCAACCAAACAGGCAGGGAAAACACAACCGAGGAGCAGGCACGAATAATGAGACACCGTGACCTTTGACTTCCTTTGATAAGTGCATGGTCCGGAATACGAGGAGTAGTACTCGTTTTCCTCCCTCACGTAACTCCAGCACACTCTCCATATCTTAAGGAAATGAGTAGCACTATAACAATTCTCTCTCACCATAACAATCCAAACTATTGTGAAGTGGATGGCTGACATATAATAAACGAGACAACTTTTATTTAACTGACGTATCTGAGCACTACAGAAAGCGCTCTCATCCCATCCACCCTCCAGACTATTGTGAAAGTCGGATGGCACACATATAATCGAGACAACTTTTATTTAATTGCTACATCTGAGCACTACAGCAAGCTATATTTACATCGACTCTAACTGCACCCACCAGCATCGCCATCTTTCCCTAAACTCCAACCAGTCTGCAGCTCATTTGGGACATGAGCGACAGCGTCAACGACAAAACCGATCAATTCTTTTTGAAAAAGGTCTGACTCGCAGAATCAAATCAACTCACCAAAATCTACTTTAGCTTCGTTGTTCCTCCGGCTGAGTCAATCCTATTAGCCAATGACAAAACGAAGGCACGTACAAGCTAGACTGTTACGAGTGAAGTCAATCAATTATTAGCTAGCTGCAAACACACAATCTAGTACTCCCTTGCTAGTCATTTGGCAGTAGTGTTTCAAAATTTTGCCAAGAAGCTTTCTGTTTGGTAACACACAATCTCAATGGATGATAGTGCAAACAGCACAACTCTCCATCAGCGCATGACAATTTCCCGAGAGATGGCTGAATAGCTAGTGGCCGCCACCCTCATTGCATGTTACTAGCTCGACAAAGGCGTGATGATTCTTCCCACATCTTGGAAGGTGAAGCTGCTCAACACAAGAGCTTTTCACAAGAAACACGCGGCACATTTAGTAATCTAAGAGCATCGGCACGCTGGTATGGGCGGCGTCGGCAGTACCTCAACATTACACTACATGACAGGGCACCAACGCAGTTCCGTAATTATTTTGATGGGCAAACGTTGTTACGTTAAATTTGTGCCTAGCTATTTTGTTCGTGCAAACAATCACCAAAGTGCTCATTTTCGGCAACGGCCTAACTAGGCTTACAAGCAACACAGGATTTCTGTAGCAACAAGAACTCATGGCTCGGATAAGGACCGACTGGCAGCTGCCGAGCTAGAACCTCATCCCATGGATGGAGTAAACCAAGAACAGAAACAAAGCAACAAATGCGCAGCAGATCCAGCAACATGCAGATGCAAGAACAGCAAAGAATCGCGAATAATAAAGAATTAGCTCGAAGTCGAGCACCTTAAACTGGTTTTAACCACAATCTTATCATTAGGGATTAATATTTGAGTTTACACGCGTACAGTACACATTATCTGTACCAAGTAGCTAGTATTATGAATATAAATACATGAGAGCATGCAACACAAAAATACAGAAAATGGACGATACAAGTTTGTATCGACTACCACTAAACATTACAAGCAACTTCAACAATAAATCTCACATTGTTCACATGTGGCCAGCAGCAGCACCGCACCGAATGAGCCAGGACGCCATTCCAAATGCATAGCTGGTAACATCCTTCTAGTCCCCTCCACAATATCCTGCAAAAACACATGATGGTCATTAGACCAGTTTTAGCAAGAGTAAATTCGGAGGATGGTTTCAACATAATCCACACACCACACTGCAGCACCACAGGCCACCACACAACCAAAAAGAGCATGTATTAAGTCATAAATCTTATCAAGTGCAAGAAAAAGCAACCATGAACCAACTAACATAGCCATCGTAGATAGCTACTGATGCGTTTATGAACGGTTCAAAGCTAGGATGCAATTTCATCCTAGGCAACATTAATTATTTTGTATCAGCCACACAGGAGCTAAAACATGACACTTTGGAGATCTACTAAAAGAAGCTGCTGGTCAACAGATCAGTTTTAGCAACAATAAATTCGGGGGACGGTTTTGACTTAAATCCACTCCACACGGCAGCACCAGGACGTCTACATGCCTCCACGCAATCAAAAGAGCATGTCTTTAAACATGGCAAGTGCTAGATCAGAGAACACAAAGCATTCAAGCTGACCACAATCTATGTTCCAGTTTAAAAAATAGACCAGAAAGGGAAACCGGTTTCTTTCTTGGCAGTTAGCCATAATTTCAGGTATCCAAGAAGCCAAATCTCAGGTATTGTCACTACTCATTTCTGGAATAAATTTTAGCACTTATGGACACTAGACATACGCGGATTACTCTTCTAGTTCAAGTCCCGTATATAGACAATGCAAGACCGTTGTAGGTGCAACCAAAGCATAGAACATAGCATTCTAGATGCTTGTTTAGTACCCCAGTTACCTCAGTAGCAAATACATTTCAATTTTACAAAAGAGAGTAAGAATGCCAGGCAAGTATCAATATTTGTTTTAATTCCAGAAAACACCAATTCTAGCACTAGATTTTGCTAGGTTGCTAGTAATGAGTCAAAGCCAACTTTGAATGTGACCTGCTTCCTGACATTCATTTGATCCAAATTATGAAGAGTGATGTCCTACTGACTTGGACACATACCTATATACCGAATGCCCAAAATACAAAAGCAGATAGGATGAATTTGGGTTGTTTTACCTCAATGTAACCAAGTAGAAAAAGGCAGAAACGCTGGTAAATCCCAAGTTTGATGACAGACCTGTATTTTTATGTCACGAAAAATATGATGCGCTGCTCGGCACATCATCAATCACCTCATCTTGCTCCATATTCTCCGCCGACAAGGGCGAACATGGACGGGACACACCCAGCCACTCCACTGTGCCAAATAGTACTACGAGAACTGATTTGGTCATACCTGCCATACACAAGCAAGTTTCTTACACCAAAGAGATAAACAAACTAGCTAGTTCATGATAAACAAATAATACAAGACAAGAAAAACCCTGGCCACTAATGTTTTTTCTTCAAGATTTTTTTTACCACTTCAGCTAATTAACAAATGCAAGTTTAATTAGCTGTGGTGTTGGAAATTTAGCCATGACCTGGAGTTCCAATCCTCCGAATAAATAACCTAACAATTCAATGACCATCTGAAGGTACTGGATGGATGTTCACTAAATGTTATAGCTTCGGTACAAGGCAGTGGTTATAATAAAACAACAATGAAATGGATATGCAAAACCAGTTTCACAAGTTATCAGAACTCTTCTAAATCCAATACGGATACTTTTTTGTTTGATTAGCATTACTCACCAACATCAAAAGCTTAATTGCACCATGAGTTGTTGCAGCAAACCCCTTTAACACGCATAGCAGTAAAAGCGGCGCCAAGAATGTATTTTCTTTACTGCCAGGCAGTGTCCTAAAACACACATAGCAGACGAGGAACGAGATGTCTCACCAGCTGCATGGCAGGGGTAGATGCTGCCTTGCTCCCGGCAGGGACGTCGGAGGACGAAACCCAGGCGCTGCGCAAGTCCCCAGAGGAGGACACAGAAAGGACAAGGCCACTGTCCTAGGACCTTGACAGTGGTGAAGGACGCCGCCACCATCTCCTCATTCCTATAATTACAAGATCACACAACATTTTTTTACTGCAGCAAACATTAAAACATGATGCCATGGGCTGATAAAATCCTACATGGCACAATTAGTTTTTGGAAAAGTTATTTTCAGATACTAGGAGCCTAAGAGTTTTATTTGTGAAAGGCCAAGAGCATTTCATTGCATAAGAATGACATTGCATCAGGCCGGCTAATTGCTCAAAAGTAAAGAAGCGACTGCACATGTTCTACCACTTAAAACACTACAGACTAAATAAAAATTAGAAATCAGTTGAATCTGAATTTTAGTTATTAACGCTCTGATAGAACCATTCTCCCAACAGGCCAGCTATCATGTTATTTGAGTTATTAAAGGCTAAAATGATGTTCCTAGATTGCTAAGCGTGTGCATATTTTGTTCTTGGAACCCTCAACAATCAAAGCAAGCATAGAATATCCAATCTTTGTCGCATAACAAGCCAGCCAGAATAGGATTGCAGGAAATGTGCATGTATGATCACCTGCAT
Source organism: Lolium rigidum (assembly GCF_022539505.1). Classification (NCBI taxonomy): domain Eukaryota; kingdom Viridiplantae; phylum Streptophyta; class Magnoliopsida; order Poales; family Poaceae; genus Lolium; species Lolium rigidum. The sequence continues at coordinate 38,607,445 of NC_061509.1, forward strand.
GCCTGGATGGTGATGCAGACACGGTCCCTGACGAGGTTCTTGTTCATACACTGCTGTGAGTGGACGCTGTCGGAGAGCAGCAGTCGTAACCGCTCTTAGTGCCTCCCCGCCCCCGCCGGCCATCGGATCTCGCAGCCACCGGCGACCAGAAAATGGCAGCGGTGAAAGACGCGGCCACCAGGAGCCTGCGCCTGCTGGTGGGTTCTCCCGTCAGTAGCACCCTTCTGTCTGGATTTCTCGACAAGTGAGGACCATTACAGACTAGACAGAGCTTTAAGTATCTTGGCGTGCAAAGCTGGTCATACAAAACTTTCACCAGGACTTAAGATGATGGATGAAATTTCAAAAGGGAGGAGGCTTTGAGGATGTACCTGAAACAAACCTCCACAGGGAAATACGGTTGGACGCTTTAACCTCCCCGCATGGATACAGGGGAAATTATCAGAATACTGGAGTTTGATGCCTTTGTGCCTCAAAAGTAATCATAGACTGTTATTTAATAGTATTAGTGTCTCCGTTGTCATCATTCCTCTCCCTCCATGAAAACCTAGTTAAACATACCAATCAGAGAGCACTCAGTAAATAGCAATAAACTGTAGACAAAAATAAATTGTAGAACAAGCTACAAACAGTAGGGCACCCTTTCCAAATTAATAATATAAGCACTGTTAAAGTGAATACGGCTCTTGACTACTTCTTATATTAATATAAGTGTTACGAGGAACTCTCACATCTGTTCGTTGCATTTTCTGTCACTGCAACCAACAATCTTGAAATCCGAATTTACAGGAGCAGCTTTGGTCCTCAAGTTCTTGAGAGCACGCTTAGCCTGTTATGCAAACATCCAAATCAGAATTATCAAAAACAAATATGTTTGGCTAACTTTTCATACAATATTATCAAGAGCACCAAAGATGCAACTTACTTTTTGCTAGTCAATTCTTTCAGGGTGATCAACTTTCTGGTTAGCAAGAAGAAAATCAATAACAGGACCAGGTTTAACAATCAATGTAGTTGAGACATCTGCAGGTTAAAAGAAGTTAACACATGAGTGTGTAAAATTGAATGGTAGTCATTGCAAAATGAACGATGGAGTGATAAAATACAATAGAGTGAGATGCATACCTACATTCGGGGACTCAAACAAATGACTGGAGGGGCCATTTCCAATGTCATGCAGGATACCTGAACCAAATAATCAAAAAGATCATTAATATGAGAACTTAGTGGAGCCACAGTTAAGAACACCAACCTTCTAGTTTCACAGTTTGCACATCAACGCGGTCAATGCCGAGCACTTTCCCATGTTGATTGAAGAAATGCATAAGCTTCTGTTCACTGCCAAAACCCACCGGCGGGCAGCAGCCTTGTCAACACCGTAGAGCCGGGAAGAGCCTAGAGCTGCGGCTGGCTGAGACCCCTCCGAGCGACGGCCCGCAATGCTCTTCTGGTCACACGCGGCGTTGCGAAGTGCAAGGGCGTGCCACCTGACCTATACCTGGTCGTGAAGGTGATGGGGATGCCTCGCTTAGTTTCTCGCAGGGCATACATGTAAACATTAAATACGAGCCTCGATCGGCTCTCGGGTTATCCCGTGAATCGGCTCAAAGAGCCGATCCACCCATGATTCGTACGGGGTGCGCGAATACTTGGTGGTCCCGCTTGATCAAGATAGAGCTAATGAGATCTACGACGATTTAGGGTTTTCACCGCATAATCGGATCATCCTACTCCAAGTTGGGCCTCGCGGCCACGCACGGTGCTCGTAAGCCGATCCTAAACAAGGCCTAAAAACCAACATGAAGTTGATCCTCGGAACATCCCGTTTAGGACTTGCGAACGCCACCCTACGTGCCACTCGGATCCTCCCCCTTTGTAAGGCCTAACTATTGCGAGATATTAAACTAATCCTTGTAGAACAAGGAGCAATCGTAACGGACCAGATCTACTAAATAATGATCAAGCGGGGTGCCGCCCCACACCTAAGATAGGCGTGAGGGCGGCTAGATATGCAAGGGTTGCACTACGTAAGCATGCTTAAACGAAGAACAATGCTAACCCTAACACATCTAATGATAACTACGTTGCTCGCCATCAAAAGCGCTTCGATGACGAGCAACGCATGAACAACGTGGGGCTTGTGCTGCCTAGATCGCAAGATGCGATCTAGGCAAGCATGTCGCTTACCCGATAGAAACCCTCGAGACGAAGGAGTTGGCGATGCGCCGAGATTGGTTTGTTTTGGGGTTGAACGTGAGTTGTTGTTTATTCCATAAACCCTAGGTACATATTTATAGTCCAGGGGACTTTCTAATGAGGGCGTGCACTAAACCGTGCACGAGTAAGATTCTATCTCTAAACTAAAATACGATCTAATATGTTACAGATACACGGGCAATTAAGCCCAACTTGGTATAAAAGGCCGATCCACGTAATCCTCCATGTATACTTCCTTTAAGCCCATCTTGATTGCGGGCCACCTCCGACTCGGTCAAATCTTGGTGATAACACATGCCCCCCTGGTTTTGGAATTGGTAATTCCAAAATCACTCTGCTTTCCTTCGTCGGGTCATGTCGTGGCAGAACCGTCGCAGTATCCCTTATGATGATGCCTTGCCTTCTCAACTTCTCCGCGTGACTCGGCAGTTTTTTTCTTTCTTTTTAGGCACCACTTCCTCGGAAACTCGCCGTGGCATTGAATTTCCACTATATCCTCCTTCGATTTAACCGCTCCGAACAGCTCTTCTTTGTATCTCCTCCGCATTAGCACTCCAAAAACCCTCCCAGCCACCATGTCTTCCTCCTCCTCCGCCCCATCGGATCTTGCCGCCCAATCCTCCACGTCCCGTGAGCCGACGCCGGAGTACAACGCGGCGGCGGTCCACGCGGCCAACACCCGCCGCGCCATTGCGGCCGGGGAGGAGTCGGACCACGACTTCTCCATCCGGTCCGAGGACGACCGGTCCTCGACGGACGGGAGAGCGACCTCCGCTTCCTCGCCGTTGGGGAATCGGAGGAGGAGAGTGACGACGACAGCCTTCTCTCGCGACTTCACCTCTTCCGGGAGGAGGAGGAGCGAGGAAGAGGAGGAGGAGGACGATGACGAGAGCCCTCCGACGAGCCGCCGGCCAGCGGTTCTCGCCCTTGGCCGGGCAATCTTAGCGACTTCGACGGCCGACGAGGACGACGCCGACGAAGAAGATGAAGACAACGAGGGCCCGGCCGGCGGCCATTGGAGCGACGACGAGCCCGCCGGAGCAGCGGCCGATAGTGGCGACGACGGCGGCGACGAGGGCAGCGATGGCCCATAGATAGGACCTCTAGAATAGGGCCGTAGTAGTAGATGGGGCCATGGATCCCCTAGTATTTCCCTTTTGAGAGCAATTAGCTCTTTATGTAAGAAATCTCATCTTAATCAATGAAGAACTTTTCCCCAATCTTGATTTTGCCGATTCCTTTTAATTGAGCCGATTCTCCCTTCTACTGACCTTGCCGATTCGTCCCCTTTGCCAATGCGTAATGAGCCGATCGCACCGCATCGGTCCTTTGAAATTCACCCTTCTCTTCTTCAACTGATGATTTTCTAAATTTGGTGGAAGATGCCGGATTTTCAGGAAAACCTTCGAACTTTTCCAACCAAACCCAATAATCCTTTTCAGTACCCATCATTGTGAAGAAGGTTGCAATGAAGGATCAGCCGATGGTATCCTCATCGGTTCTTTAAACAGAGTATCCACTAGGCCTCGCCGCCCCCGAGCCTTACTCGAGGCGAGAATGTCGAGAGAATGTGCCACAGCCCGATCCTCTTTCTTCCTCCGACAGCTCGATAATCTTCCGTTTCAACTGAACTAGCCCCAAAGATTGGAAATCCTTGACAACAAAAAGGTTCGAGAACCCGGATCGGCTCGAAGCACTGGAGAAGTTTCCATTGTTTTACTCCCTCGAGGCAACGAAGGCACCACCGTTGGTCCGGATTTGGTGGAGACTCGATAAACATTGCATAATTCCACTAAAGTCGATGGCTGCGCATCGGCTGCCTCTCAATTCTAAAGTCGATGCCCTCGCATCGGCTGTAAAAAAAAAAAAAAAAAAAATTATTTTTGGCCGATTTTTCTTAATCGGCCCCCAATGTTTCATTGCACGTATGTTCTCACATGTTTATCTGCACATGTTCATCTGATTATATGCCCCCCGAGCCGATACCCGCCGAATGACCTGCAGATATCGGCTTGTATGGTTAGCCAGGGCATTGCACTTGTACATCGGCTCCGTAAAAATCCGCGCCGACTCTCGTATGCCGACGTGGGTACCGTCCAGTAGATCGGTGCTCGAACGCAAGCGAGCATGTGGTGGAAGTAATTTTGGCCGATTGCTCGGAATCGGCCTCCATATTCATTGGAGAGCCGACCGAAGGTCCCGTAATGTCCCTTCATAAACTTTTTGGGGCCGATCACAAGGATCAGCCTCGCCTCGGTTTGCTCATTGGTTTAGTCTTGTTACTTGGTCGAGCTGGATAAAACCAACCCAACCTCTCGACTTGATGCGCTTGCCGTCGTCCACCTTGAGTGCTCCGTAGAGTCGTGGAGCGCTAAGCTCGTCGGCAAGACGAGTACCATGTTTGTGCCGGCCGATGTCTCATCATCGGCTTTCCTCGCTTGGGGCGCCACTCCATTTTCCGTGGACGACCCTCTTCATCCAGGGTTCGCCGAACCTTGCGGCCGGATCGAGCCGTGCCTTCCTTAGCGTATGCGGTACAACCTTTCGGCTTCCTCCGGGCCGCGCAATCGTTGAACCCTCGCGCTTTTGGGAACGGCTGAGTCCGTCGTGGCACCACCTTGGCCGGTGGTACCTATCTTCTTCCACTTCTCCCTCGTCTTCCGAATCCTCAAGATCTGCCCAACGAGGTGACTCGGCCGCGTTTGCTTTGTGGCGGGAGAGGCCCTAGGCGCTCGAACACGGACACATTGGCTGCCTCCTTCTTTTCTCGATTGCATTCAGGCAATTGCCGATTGTGGGCAATCGGCTCATTCCTCGAATCCCGAGCAGTGTCCGAAGAAAGGGCGGTCCCAATGCCCGGCGTTGTCATCTTGCTCCCTTGATGCTTCCGTGGCACGGCGCTCGTGCTCCTCCTCATCGCGATCCTCGCCGACGATATCTTCTCGCTTCTCTAGCCGGACGATCTCCTCTATCATCATAATTGGACCGTCGGCGTTGGTCATACCGACTCACATATTTGTTGAGGAGGTGATCGAGAGAGGGTCGCCGATATCTTATATTCTTCACCTCTCCCTCTCGTGACATAGCGCTTGCCATCATGACGGAGCCGATCGCGTGGAGCGGCCTCCTCTGTATCCTTGCTATGAGAGCAGACTGCCCTTATCTCCATCTTTGCCGGAGTGGTTTCCAGTGTCCTACCATGTTGATGCCGAACGAGGGACCCGGCCGGCAACCTTCGTGGTAGGTGATTTCTACCATGTTAACGGCGGGGAAGGGTTGGGTGTCGACCTTCATGGCGTATCGGTTGAAAATTAGCCGCCCTTCTCTATCGCCGCTTGGATGTGCCGACGCCACACCCGGCAGTCGTTGGTGGCATGGGAAAGCGAGTTGTGGAATTTGCGGTATGGCTTTCCGTTTAGCTCTTTTGCCGTGGGGAACTTGAGACCTTCGGGAACCGTCAACTCGTTTCTCCTTGAGCGAGGAGGTCGAAGATCCGTTCGGCCTTGGTTACGTCAAAATCAAATCCCCGGGCGGCCCCGGTGGCTTTACCCATTTGCGAGCCACGGGGTTCCTCCCCGAGTCCACTCGACCATCGCTATTTCTTGGTCTCCCGCAAGCACTTCATCTTCCTCTCGTATCGACCATAACTACCGCACGCTTGAACTTGTCTTGGTACGAGGTCGGGTGGCGCCGTTCATATGCCGATAGTTTTCGAACCATGTGCGCCGCCGAGGGATAATCCGCTTGGGAGGCCATGTCCTTGAGCCGTGTTGCGAGGCCTCGCTACGCCAACTCGATCGCTTCCTTTTCGCTTATACGAACCGAATAACATCGGTTCCTAAGATTCCTCGAAGCGCCGGATGTACTCGTCACCGTTTCCCCGCGCTTCGACGTAGTTGTGCTAGATCGGCAATGCCGGACTCGGAAGCTTCGAATGGTATTGCATATGGAACTGTTCTTCCAATTGCTTCCAAGACTCGGATGGAGTTTGCCGGCAAGGAGGTGTACCATCCAAAAGCCGATCCCGTGAGGGACCGTGAAAAGAGCCTCACGCGTAGCTGATCCGACACCGAAGCCGGTCCTAGTTGAGCCAAATATCGGCCGACGTGCTCGATGGAGCCGGAGCCATCCGATCCACCGAATTTGGAGAAGTCGGGAGCCGATATTTAGGTGGCAGCGGGATCATCTCGTAATCGTCGTGGTACGGCTTGGAATAGCCGATCGCTCTTCTTTTCGGCATCATGCCGAACCGGTCTCTCGGCATGGTACCGATCCGATCCGCCGTGCTGGCCGTAGGAGTTGTACTCCGAAGATTCGCCGGGTGGCGTACTTGGCCTGCCATGTTTGCTTTTCCAGCTCCGAGCCATCCGCGGAGCCGGGCTCGGGAGTTTCGCCGGTGTGGCGTATTTAGTTAGCCACGTCCGCTCTCGTCGCCGACGTTCCTCCCGTCTTCGCCGGAGTCCCCGATGTTGTGGCCTCGGTTTGTGAGTGCCCGGCCACCACAATCCGGCACATACATGCACGCGTATCCTTGAGGGATCTCCTTAGGCGCCTCCATTAAGAACCGGTAGTCACTAGGGTCGCCACCAATCCCGTAAACGAGGAATGCCGGTGTAGTCGGCACTTCGACGAGTGCCGCCAACGCATATGGCAGCGGTGGTCGGGACCGGAATGGCAACTCTCCTTGATGAGTCCCGAGAGCTGGTCCCGACGGCGAGTACCGGTGGCTCATGATCTCCTGGATCACGCGCGAGCGACACGCTCCAACACGTTGACCAAGTTCTCGAGTGGCGGTGTAGCGAGCGAGCCACCGGGTAGTTGATCTCCTCGCCGCGGACCCCGGTGCGTTCCTCCGACGGGGTGAGAGGTCTATCCCATCGAGCGCACCTTGCGGTGAGAATCCCTTCCATCCGATGCCATGGGTACGGGTTCTCCGAAAAGAGCCGATGAGGTCGGCTTCGAGGGTGGCCTTGATCTCGTTGTACCGCTTCTTGAGCTCGTCGAGCGGATCCTCGTAGGTGACCGGCGTGCCGTCCGCCATCTCGGATGTAGATGGCGATGTGGTTGATGTAGACGATTGTCCCACCGGCGTGCCGGAATGTGTTGGATCGCCAAAACCCACCGGCGGGCAGCGGCCTTGTCAACACCGTAGAGCCGGGAAGAGCCTAGAGCCGCGGCCGGCCGAGACCCCTCCGAGCGACGGCCCGCAATGCTCTTCTCGGTCACACGCGGCGTTGCGAAGTGCAAGGGCGTGCCACCCGACCTATACCCGGTCGGGAAGGTGATGGGGATGCCTCGCTTAGTTTCCGCGGGGCATACATGTAAACATTAAATACGAGCCTCGATCGGCTCTCAGGTTATCCTGTGAATCGGGTCAAAGAGCCGATCCACCCATGATTCGTACGGGGTGCACGAATACTTGGTGGTCCTGCTTGATCAAGATAAAGCTAAAGAGATCTACGACGATTTAGGGTTTTCACCGCATAATCGGATCATCCTACTCCGAGTTGGGCCTCGCGGCCACGCACGGTGCTCGTAAGCCGATCCTAAACAAGGCCAAAAAACCAACATGAAGTTGATCCTCGGAACATCCCGTTTAGGACTTGCGAACGCCACCCTACGTGCCACTCGGATCCTCCCCCTTTGTAAGGCCTAACTATTGCGGATATTAAACTAATCCTTGTAGAACAAGGAGCAATCGTAACGGATCAGATCTACTAAATAATGATCAAGCGGGTGCCGCCCCACACCTAAGATAGGCGTGAGGGCGGCTAGATATGCAAGGGTTGCACTACGTAAGCATGCTTAAACGAAGAACAATGCTAACCCTAACACATCTAATGATAACTACGTTGCTCGCCATCAAAAGCGCTTCGATACGAGCAACGCATGAACAACGTGGGGCTTGTGCTTGCCTAGATCGCAAGATGCGATCTAGGCAGCATGTCGCTTACCCGATAGAAACCCTCGAGACGAAGGAGTTGGCGATGCGCCGAGATTGGTTTGTTTTGGGGTTGAACGTGAGTTGTTGTTTATTCCATAAACCCTAGGTACATATTTATAGTCCAAGGGACTTTCTAATGAGGGCGTGCACTAAACCGTGCACGAGTAAGATTCTATCTCTAAACTAAAATACGATCTAATATGTTACAGATACACGGGCAATTAAGCCCAACTTGGTATAAAAGGCCGATCCACGTAATCCTCCATGTATACTTCCTTTAAGCCCATCTTGATTGCGGCCCACCTCCGACTCGGTCAAATCTTGGTGATAACAGCTTCTCCAATACTATTAGGAACTAACACTTGGCAGTATATCTCAGCAAATTTGTGTTTACTGATACAAACCTTGTTCATTTGAAGATTTTGCATAGCCTCCCCAGCTAGCTGATAAACACCTAACGAATGTTCAGAGCGCGTGTGGACAACCACTGGATACACCAGATCTTGAAGACCTGAAAGGCATAGAGAGCATGTTACACAAACATCAATATAAGTCATCAAATTATAGTGTAAATTGCATCAGAATTGGATTTATCATAAAAGAAACTCACAACTATGTTTGTTTAATAATAATAAAGGTTATATGCATCAGCCGATGCAGAGGCTGTGGTCTTTCCTATTTTAGGAAAAATAACTTTGTTTGTTTTAGAAACAAAATTTAAGAACATCCAAATGTCCATCCAAATCATATACAGTGAACTGGTGCACAAAGAAAAGAATAGTCAATTAACTAAATTTAAGTAGCAATGAACTCTCATTGTTCACTGGACAAATGATACACTAAACACAATCATGATATCTTTCCAACCATAGGTCTCATTGTTATGGATGAGGGTAACATAGGCATAAAACCTGTCGGGTAAAACAAATAGCATCCACAGATTGAACAGCCAGTTTGATCAAATACACACTGTAGATGCAGCTAAGGATACAGTTGGCTGAGATAAAACTACATTAATGATACTTTAAATTTTCTTAACTAGGACAAAACGAATATAAGATATGAGACTCCATTTAGAATTCTGACACAGCCAGCAAAGTAGAATTCAAACATACCTTGAGCATCGTCGCGGAAAATATAGAGCCTCTTCATGGTGTCAAGGCGGAGAGGGAGCAGCACATCGATGTTGAGGCCAGCAGCAGCTCAAGTATGTTGCCAGGGAAGAACGCCAACAACATCAGCTCCGGGTGGAAGCCACCAGCAGCTTGGGGAGTGCAGCGCTGCAGAAAGGAGGATAATTACGCACAACACATACACTGATCGCGAGAAACGCGCTACTAAACATAGATAATGGCATAGCACATACGAAATCTAGGTTTCAAGCATCCCAGCAAAAATTATTAGAAATAAAAGTTCATGATTGGTTATGCATATATAAAGATATACAAAGTCCTGCTGTAATATATTTAACCGTTCATATACAAGCATGGCTAGTCCTGAACATGAAAAGGATTACAATATCAGACAGTAAAGGACCTATGGTTACCAACTTTTCATATACGAGCATTCCTGGCTTATTGAAGTGACTTCATTATAAGCTAGATCTAGACAACAACAGAATGCTCTTAATCAGAAAACAAGTAACATGTTAGTTGCTCACACGTTTCACTTTTAGCAAGAACAAACAAGGTTGAGATGAGAGGATCAATAAACAGAGAGCTTCCACATCATTTTCAAATCCTAAATTGAACTTTCAAGCATGGCATGTGCTCCAATTACAAGAGTGCTCTCTCTTTCAATAACAGCAACACCAAATTGTTATCCAGAGGGAGAAATCATCTCATATAAAACTAAGAATCACCTCTCGTATTGTGGCAGTTTATCCATCACCACTTGAAATAAGCAAAAACAGAGACGTATTTGGAAAGTAAAAAGGAGTGAATCCTTAGAACTACATGGAAAAATATTGAAAACAAGTGAAACAAAACTGTATTCAAACAGATAAACTACCAGGACCAACCATACTTGCCAAATGCAAACCCTGATTAATTACATAAAAGCAGTAGTCCAGTAGCTAGTGTGGTATTTCTGCCGCGTCTAATCTGATGCAGCAGTGGTGACATCCGACTGGGGACATGTACCCAGTCCCTGATGTCCAGTTTGCCCAAGCCACCACCAGTCCGGTGCCTTAGAAAGAGTTCAATATTTAGTTTAAAAATTTCTGTTTTTACAAGGGCTCAATCATGATAGCTTGCAACTGTATCCATCATGCAAGGCGAAATAAAATACTATTGTACCTACTTGTCTATATGCAGCTGTACATTACATATGTATGTACATGCCGCTACTATTTAACACCATGTTTGGTATCCCCATTAACACAGAAAAAACACACACACCATACTCTGTACAACAGTTTGTGTCATGAAAACATACTTGATTTTCTCAAACATCTCACTGTCTCATGGATTTGTAATCACACTCAGCCCCTTCAACATAGAGTACTAATTAGAGTACAACAATACATCTCACTGGCTACTGGCTAGCCTGGGGTAGTCGCTGGCTCGCTAATATACAACCCTTGCATACAGAATTTATGTAAACCAGCCTCTACTCAAACAAATCAGAACTAAGCCTTGAACTCCAGAATATACAAACAACAGTTAACTCGAGAAGCTGTAAAAGCGGCACCAAGAACGCATTTTTTTTACAACCGAGAAGCATCTTAAAACACACATAGCAGATGAGCGATGAGATGTCTCACCAGCTGCATAGTGGGGGTAGACGGTGCCTTGCTCCCGGCAAGGACAACGGAGGAGACAGCGAGGACAGGGGAAGGGCGCGACCGCCCTCGCCAGGACCTTCGCAGCGGTTAAGAACACCACCACCATCTCCTCCTTCCTGTAATTGCAAGATTACACACAGGGTTTTTACTTCAGCAAACATAAGAACGTGATGTCATGGGTGAAGGAGATATGCCCTAGAGGCAATAATAAAGTGGTTATTATTTATATCTTTATGTTTATGATAAATGTTTATATATCATGCTAGAATTGTATTAACCGAAACATTAGTACATGTGTGATATGTAGACAAACAAGAAGTCCCTAGTATGCCTCTTAAACTAGCTTGTTGATTAATGAATGATTAGTTTCATAATCATGAACATTGGATGTTATTAATAACAAGGTTATATCATTATATGAATGATGTAATGGACACACCCATTTAAGCGTAGCATAAGATCTCGTCATTAAGTTATTTGCTATAAGCTTTCGATACATAGTTACCTAGTCCTTATGACCATGAGATCATATAAATCACTTATACCGGAAAGGTACTTTGATTACACCAAACACCACTTGCGTAAATGGGTGGCTATAAAGGTGGGATTAAGTATCCGGAAAGTATGAGTTGAGGCATATGGATCAACGAGTGGGATTTGTCCATCCCGATGACGGATAGATATACTCTGGGCCCTCTCGGTGGAATGTCGTCTAATGTCTTGCAAGCATATGAATGAGTTCATAAGAGACCACATACCACGATACGAGTAAAGAGTACTTGTCAGGAGACGAGGTTGAACAAGGTATAGAGTGATACCGAAGATCAAACCTCGGACAAGTAATATATCGCGAGACAAAGGGAATTGGTAATATATGTGAATGGTTCATTCGATCACTAAAGTCATCGTTGAATATGTGGGAGCCATTATGGATCTCCAGATCCCGCTATTGGTTATTGGTCGGAGTGAGTACTCAACCATGTCCGCATAGTTCTCGAACCGTAGGGTGACACACTTAAAGTTGGATGTTGAAATGGTAGTACTTGAATTATGGAATGGAGTTCGAATATTTGTTCGAAGTCCGGATGTGATCCCGGACATCACGAGGAGTTCGGAATGGTCCGGAGAATAAGATTCATATATAGGATGTCATTTTATGTGAATAAAATGTCGCGGAAGGTTCTATGGAAGGTTCTAGAAGGTTCTAGAAAAGTCCGGAAGAAACCACCAAGGAAGGTGGAGTCCACAAGGGACTCCACCTCCATGGCCGGCCAACCCTAGTGGGGAGGAGTCCCAAGTGGACTCCGCCTAGGGGCCGGCCACCCCACATGGGAGGTGGGAATCCCACCTTTGGGTGGGAGTCCTAGTTGGGCTAGGATTGCCCCTCCTATGGAAGGTTTTGGTTCGGGTCTTATTCGAAGACTTGGACACCACCTCTTGGGGTTCCACCTATATAATGAGGGACCAAGGGGAGGGGGCCGGCCACCCAAGAACCACCAAGGTGGCCGCACCCCATAGTGGCGGCGCGCCCTCTCCCCAAACCCTAGCCGCCCGCTCCTCCACATCCCGCATAGCTTAGCGAAGCTCCGCCGGACTTCTACACCGCCACCGACACCACGCCGTCGTGCTCGTCGGATTCAAGAGGAGCTACTACTTCCGCTGCCCGCCGGAACGGGGAGGTGGACGTCGTCTTCATCAACAACCGAACGTGTGACCGAGTACGGAGGTGCTGCCCGTTCGTGGCGCCGGAACCGATCGTGATCAAGATCTTCTACGCGCTTTTGCAAGCGGCAAGTGAACGTCTACCGCAGCAACAAGAGCCTCATCTTGTAGGCTTTGGAATCTCTTCAAGGGTGAGACTCGATACCCACTCGTTGCTACCGTCTTCTAGATTGCATCTTGGCTTGGATTGCGTGTTCGCGGTAGGAAAATTTTTGTTTTCTATGCAACGTTATCCTACAGTGGTATCGAGCCGTGTCTATGCATAGATGGTTGCACGAGTAGAACACAATGGTTTGTGGGCGTTGATGCTCTTGTTATCTTTAGTTGAGTACTTTGCATCTTTATGGCATAGTGGGATGAAGCGGCTCGGACTAACTTTACATGACCGCGTTCATGAGACTTGTTCCTCGTTCGACATGCAACTTGTATTGCATAAGAGGCTTTGCGGGTGTCTTGTCTCTCCTACTATAGTAAAGATTCAATTTACTCTTCTATTGACAACATTAGTATCAACGTTGTGGTTCATGTTCGTAGGTAGATTAGATCTATATCGAAAACCCTAAACCACGTAAAATATGCAAACCAAATTAGAGAGCGTCTAACTTGTTTTTGCGAGGGTTTGGTGATGTGATATGGCCATAATGTGATGATGAATATGTATGAGATGATCATTATTGTATTGTGGCAACCGGCGGGAGCCTTATGGTTGTCTTTAAATTTCATGTTGAGTAGTATTTCAAAGTAGTTGTAATAGTTGCTACATGGAGGACAATCATGAAGACGGCGCCATTGACCTTGGTGCTTCGCCAGACGATGATGGAGATCATGCCCGAAGATGATGGAGATCATGTCCGTGCTTTGGAGATGAAGATCAAAGGCGCAAAGACAAAAGGGCCATATCATATCACATATGAGCTGCATGTGATGTTAATCCTTTTATGCATCTTATTTTGCTTAGATCGCGACGGTAGCATTATAAGATGATCCCTCACTAAAATCTCAAGATAATAAAGTGTTCATCCTTAGTAGCACCGTTATCAAGTCTTATCGTTTCGAAGCATCTCGTGATGATCGGGTGTGATAGATTCGATAAGTACTTACAACGGGTGCAAGACAGCTTTTGCACATGCGGATACTAAGGTGGCCTTGACGAGCCTAGCATGTACAGACATGGTCTCGGAACACGTGATACCGAAAGGTAGAGCATGAATCATATGATTGATATGATGAACACTTTGAGTGTTCGCCATTGAAATTACACCTTTTCTCGTGATGATCGATTTGAGGTGCGATAGATTTGGTTCGTGTGATCACTAAGACAATGCGAGGGATATTGTTTTGAGTGGGAGTTCACCTAGATTTTTAATTATGTTGAATTAAAATTTGAACTCAATTTGTCATAAACTTAGTCTAAATATATGTTGTAGAGATGGCGTCCTCAATCAATTTTAACCAGTTCCTAGAGAAAGAAAAGCTTAAGAGCAACGGTAGCAACTTCACCGACTGGTTCCGTCATGTGAGGATCTTCCTCTCGGCGGAAATACGCAATATGTGCTTGATGCACCGCTAGGTGACCCTCCTGCGAAGCCGAAACCGATGAAGTAAAAGCTGTTTACGAGACTCGGAAAACTCGGTACTCTCAAGTTCGGTGTGCCATCCTGTGCGATGCGGAATCCGATCTTCAAAAACGTTTTGAGCACCACGATCCTCATGAGTTGATGAATGAGCTGAAAGCTATTTTTGAGACTCATGCGGCCGTGGAATGCTATGAAGCATCGAAACATTTCTTCGACTGTATGATGGAAGAAGGCAGCTCCATTAGTGAGCACATGCTCGCCATGACCGAGCATGCGAAGAAACTCGGTGACTTGGGAATAGTGATTCCTAACAGATCGGGGATTAATCGTGTCCTTCAATCACCGCCACCAAGTTACAAGAACTTTGTGATGAACTACAATATGCGAGAACATGAACAAGGAGTTACTCGAACTCTTTGGCATGCTAAAAGTCTGCGAGATTGAGATCAAGAAAGAGCACCAAGTGTTGATGGTCAACAAGACCACCGGTTTCAAGAAACAGGGCAAGTCTAAGGGAAAATTCAAGAAGGGTGGCAAGAAAGCTGCCACGCCTCCTATGAAACCTAAGAACGGCCCTAAGCCCGATCGTCGAGTACTATTACCTGCAAGGAGAAGGGACACCTGGAAGCGTAATTGCTCCAAGTATTTGGCGGATCCGAAGAGCGGTCTTGTCAAGAAGAAGAAAGAAGGTATATCCGATATACATGTTATAGATGTTTATCTCACTAGTTCTCGTTCTAGTACTCGGGTATTTGATACTTGGTTCGGTTGCTCATATTTGTAACTCGAAACAGGAACTAAAGAATAAACGACAACTGCTGAAAGATGAAGTGACGATGCGCGTTGGAAACGGATCCAAGGTCAATGTGATCGCAGTCGGCACACTTCCTCTACATCTACCTTCGGGATTAGTTTTAAGCCTAAATAATTGTTATTATGTACTGCGTTGAGCATGAACATTATATCCGGATCTTGTTTAATGCAAGACGGTTATTCATTCAAGTCCGAGAATAATGGTTGTTCTATTTTTATGAATAATATCTTTTATGGTCGAGCACCACAAAAGAATGGCTTATTTCGTTAGATCTCGATAGTAGTGATACGCATATACATAACATTGATGCTAAGCGAATTAAACTTAATGATAATTCTACTTATATGTGGCACTGTCGTCTTGGTCATATTGGAGTGAAACGCATAAAGAAACTCCATACTGATGGATTACTTGAATCACTTGACTTTGAGTCACTTGATAGATGCGAAGCATGTCTAATGGGAAAAATGACTAAGACTCCATTTTTTGGTATGATGGAGCGAGCTACTGACTTATTGGAAATCATACATACCGATGTGTGCGGACCAATGAGTGTAGCATCGCGCGGTGGTTATCGTTATGTTCTAACCTTCACGAGATGATCCGAGTAGATATGGGTATATCTATTTCATGAAACATAAATCCGAAACTTTTGAGAAGTTTAAGGAATTCCAAAGTGAAGTAGAAAATCAACGTAACAAGAAGATTAAATTTCTACGATCCGATCGCGGAGGTGAATATCTAAGTTATGAGTTTGGCATGCATTTAAAGAAATGCGGAATACTTTCACAATTGACACCGCGGGAACACCACAACGAAATGGTGTGTCCGAACGTCGTAATCGAACTCTCTTAGATATGGTTCGTTCTATGATGTCTCTTACTCGATTTGCCGTTATCATTTTGGAGTTATGCATTAGAGACAGACCGCATTCACTTTAAATAGAGCACCATCAAAATCCGTAGAAACGACACCGTATGAATTATGGTTTAATAAGAAACCTAAGTGCATCGTTCCTTAAAGTTTGGGGTTGCGAAGCCTATGTAAAAAAGTTACAACCGGACAAGCTAGAACCCAAAGCGGAGAAATGCGTCTTCATAGGATACCCTAAGGAAACTATAGGGTACACTTTCTATCACGAGATCCGAAGGCAAAATCTTTGTTGCTAAGAACGGAACCTTTCTTGAGAAAGAATTTCTCACTAAAGAAGTGATTTGGAAGAAAAGTAGAACTCGATGAGATTAATGAATCTATACTCGTTGATCGAGTAGCGCGATGACGGAAGATGTACTCGTACCGCCTACGCCGACAACGAGAGGAAGCTAATGATAATGATCATGAAACTTCGAACGAGGAAACTATCGAACCTTGCGGATCGACAAGGGAACGTGCCACTCCCGATTGGTATGATCCTTGTCTAAATGTCATGATTGTGGATAACAATGATGAGGACCCTGCGACGTATGAAGAAGCGATGATGAGCCCGAGATTCCAACAAATGGCAAGAGGCCATGAAATCCGAAATGGGATCCATGTATGATAACAAAGTATGGACTTTGGTAGACTTACTCGATAGCCGAAAGGTCGTCGAGAATAAATGGATCTTCAAGAGAAAAACAGATGTCGATGGTAATATTATCGTCTATAAAGCTCGACTTGTCGCAAAGGGTTTCCGACAAATTCAAGGTATTGACTACGATGAGACTTTCTCACCCGTAGCGAAGCTAAAATCTGTGAGGATTTTGTTAGCAATAGCTGCATTTTTCGATTATGAGATTTGGCGAGATGGATGTCAAAACGGCATTCCTTAATGGAGACATTGAGGAAGAGTTGTATATGGTACAACCCAAAGGTTTTGTCGATCCTAAAAATGCTCGACAAAGTATGCAAACTTCGGCGTTCAATCTATGGACTCGAAGCAAGCATCGAGAAGTTGGAACCGACGCTTTGATAAGGTGATCAAAGACTTCGGGTTTATACGAGTGTCATGGAGAGGCTCGTATTTACAAGAAAGTGAGTGGGAGCTCCGTAGCATTCCCGATATTATATGTAGATGACATATTATTGATTGGGAATGATATAGAACTATTAAGCAGATGTAAAAGGTTATTTGAATAACGAGCTTTTCAATGAAAGACCTTGGTGAAGCATCATATATATTAGGCATCAAGATTTATAGAGATAGATCAAGACGCCTAATAGGGCTATCACAGAGTACATACTCGGACAAGATTCTAAAGAAGTTTAGAATGGACGAAAGTAAGAAAGGGTTTTTACCTATGTTACTGTGCAAGGTCTTGAGTAAGACTCAAGGACCGGCTACGACAGAAGAAAGAGAAAGGATGAATCAAATCCCCTATGCTTCGGCAGATAGGCTCTATTATGTATGCCATGCTATGTACAAGACCGGATATAGCGCATCGTCGTTAGTTTGACTAGCGGATATCAAAGTGATCCAGGAATGGAACACCTGGACAGCGGTCAAGAATATCCTGAAGTACTTGAAAAGAACTAAGGATATGTTTCTTTGTTATGGAGGTGACCAAGAGCTCGTTGTAACAAGTTACACCGATGCAAGTTGGAACACCGATCCCGATGACTCTAAGTCACAATCCGGGTACGTGTTTATATTGAATGGTGCTGCGATGAAGTCGGGCAAGCTCGAAGCGATGCACGGTGGCGAAGTCTTCAACGGAATCGAAGTACATAGCGGCTTCGGAGGCTTCATCGAAGCGGTATGGATGAAGAGGTTCATTGTAGAGCTCGGTGTGGTTCCTAGTGCATTGGACCCATTAATCATTTACTCGTGATAACATAGGTGCCATCGCCAATGCACAAGAGCCAAGGTCACACAAGAGGTCGAAGCATATCAAGCTGCGTTACCACTCGATTCGCGAGTACATCGAAGATGGAGAAGTAAAGATTTGCAAAGTACACACCTGATCCGAATGTAGCGGATCCGTTGACTAAAGATCTCCCTAGGGCAAAGCATGACCAACACCGAATGCCATGGGTGTTAGGTATATTACAATGTAATCTAGATTATTGACTCTAGTGCAAGTGGGAGATCGAAGGAGATATGCCCTAGAGGCAATAATAAAGTGGTTATTATTTATATCTTTATGTTTATGATAAATGTTTATATATCATGCTAGAATTGTATTAACCGAAACATTAGTACATGTGTGATATGTAGACAAACAAGAAATCCCTAGTATGCCTCTTAAACTAGCTTGTTGATTAATGAATGATTAGTTTCATAATCATGAACATTGGATGTTATTAATAACAAGGTTATATCATTATATGAATGATGTAATGGACACACCCATTTAAGCGTAGCATAAGATCTCGTCATTAAGTTATTTGCTATAAGCTTTCGATACATAGTTACCTAGTCCTTATGACCATGAGATCATATAAATCACTTATACTGGAAAGGTACTTTGATTACACCAAACACCACTCTGCGTAAATGGGTGGCTATAAAGGTGGGATTAAGTATCCGGAAAGTATGAGTTGAGGCATATGGATCAACAGTGGGATTTGTCCATCCCGATGACGGATAGATATACTCCGGGCCCTCTCGGTGGAATGTCGTCTAATGTCTTGCAAGCATATGAATGAGTTCATAAGAGACCACATACCACGATACGAGTAAAGAGTACTTGTCAGGAGACGAGGTTGAACAAGGTATAGAGTGATACCGAAGATCAAACCTCGGACAAGTAATATATCGCGAGACAAAGGGAATTGGTAATATATGTGAATGGTTCATTCGATCACTAAAGTCATCGTTGAATATGTGGGAGCCATTATGGATCTCCAGATCCCGCTATTGGTTATTGGTCGGAGTGAGTACTCAACCATGTCCGCATAGTTCTCGAACCGTAGGGTGACACACTTAAAGTTGGATGTTGAAATGGTAGTACTTGAATTATGGAATGGAGTTCGAATATTTGTTCGAAGTCCCGGATGTGATCCCGGACATCACGAGGAGTTCCGAATGGTCCGGAGAATAAGATTCATATATAGGATGTCATTTTATGTGAATAAAATGTCGCGGAAGGTTCTATGGAAGGTTCTAGAAGGTTCTAGAAAAGTCCGGAAGAAACCACCAAGGAAGGTGGAGTCCACAAGGGACTCCACCTCCATGGCCGGCCAACCCTAGTGGGGAGGAGTCCCAAGTGGACTCGCCTCAGGGGCCGACCACCCCCACATGGGAGGTGGGAATCCCACCTTTGGGTGGGAGTCCTAGTTGGGCTAGGATTGCCCCCTCCTATGGAAGGTTTTGGTTCGGGTCTTATTCGAAGACTTGGACACCACCTCTTGGGGTTCCACCTATATAATGAGGGACCAAGGGGAGGGGCCGGCCACCCAAGAACCACCAAGGTGGCCGCACCCCATAGTGGCCGGCGCCACTCTCCCCAAACCCTAGCCGCCCGCTCCTCCACATCCCGCATAGCTTAGCGAAGCTCCGCCGGACTTCTACACCGCCACCGACACCACGCCGTCGTGCCGTCGGATTCAAGAGGAGCTACTACTTCCGCCGCCCGCCGGAACGGGGAGGTGGACGTCGTCTTCATCAACAACCGAACGTGTGACCGAGTACGGAGGTGCTCGCCCGTTCGTGGCGCCGGAACCGATCGTGATCAAGATCTTCTACGCGCTTTTGCAAGCGGCAAGTGAACGTCTACCGCAAGCAACAAGAGCCTCATCTTGTAGGCTTTGGAATCTCTTCAAGGGTGAGACTCGATACCCCCTCGTTGCTACCGTCTTCTAGATTGCATCTTGGCTTGGATTGCGTGTTCGCGGTAGGAAAATTTTTGTTTTCTATGCAACGTTATCCTACAATGGGCTGATAAAATCCTACACTGCACAATTCGTTCTTGGAGAAGATACTTTCAGATGCTAGGAGCCTAGAGCTTTCTTTGTGGCTCGTACTTGTTAAAGCATGAAAAGCCAAGTGCATTTCATTGCATCAGAGTACACTCACAAATAAAACAGCGTGTCAAATCACCGTGGAATAAGAATTCAGACTTTTTACAATTCGCAGAAGTGTGAGATTGCATCAGGCAGACTAATTACTCAAAAGTAAACAAGCAACTGCACATGTTCTACTACTTACATGCTACTGGCTAAATAAAACGTAGAAATCAATTGAATTTGAACTTGAGTTATTAACGCTCTAACAGAACCATTCTCCCAACAGGCCAACTATCAAGTTCTTTGAGTTATTAAAGGCTAAAATGATGTTCCTAGATTGCTATGTGTGCATTTTTTTTCTTGGAAGCCCCAACAATCGAAGCAAGCAGAGAATATCCGATCTTTGTCCCATAACAAACCAGCCAAAATAGGATTGCAAGAAATGTGCATGTACGACAGTCACCTGCGTGTCTGGATGGTGTTGCAGACATGGAGGGAGCCGTCCCTGACGAGGTGGTTGTGGACAGTTCATACACTGCTGCGAGTGGACGATGTCGAAGAGCAGCAATTGTAACCGCTCCGAGTGCCGCCCCGCCCCCGCTGGATTTCGCGGCCACCGGAACATGGCGGCAGTGAAGGACGCGGCCACCTCGAGCCTGTGCCTGCTGGTGGGTTCTCCGTAGGTGACTCGCGTTGTGCAGGGACAGAGCTGCGGCGGTGACGGCCAAATCGGGAGGCTTGGTGAGTGTTCTTCTGAAATTCTTCTATATCCCAAATTGTAAGGCCAACTACATATCAGAGAAAAAATAGTCATTAGAGATGATCAGTTACAGATGACAAACCACATCCAAATATCCAAATGCAAATGAGAGTCATATATTGAACTTCTGTGTCAATAAGGCAAGCCTTTTTTATTTTCAGAAAAGAAGCAGCAGGTGTAAATGTTTTACTTGTAACAGATGCAGAGCATTCGAACTCAAAATGCAATGCAACTGGCCAACAACGAGAGTAGTAAGAAATCATGTTAAATGTAACTTATTTGTAACACTTAAAATGTAGCCAATGCTACTGTCATTGTGTTCAAATTCAGAAACTGCAATACTAAGTCGTACACAAAAGTCCCTGTGCAAACTGGTATCCATGGTAGAAAGCAAAAGGAACCCAGTATAGCTAAAATATAAGCCAGTCAAGATAAATTGATCATTTACATTAGAATGGACGTTACAATATGACACCACGACAGAAGTAAATGTAGTGTAGTACAGTTAAAATTCTGACGCTTCCAAGCCAAAAAAAAATGGAGATGAATTGAAATTCCTGAAGTGTTTTACTCCCAACAATACCCTCTGCTGTCTGGGCTGATCCTCTTGTAGCCTATACTAGTAGCATAATATATGTTTAATTAGCAAGTACTTGGAAGCCGCATGTTAGAGCCCTGAACACTAATCAATAAAAAAGCCAATCAAGACTTATTTATTACCCCCATAAGGCCATAATACCTGTCGCTCCAAAATTTGACCTGACACATATCATTTCCCGGTCGAATTTTAAAATGTAACGACACATGAGTAGCTAAATAAGCAGTTGATATGCCACGACAACGCAGACATACTCGAATCTGAAGAAAAATACAAAATGGACCATGCATAGCTAGCTGGTAATACCTACTAACAGATTCAGAGCAAACAAATTGTGAGACAATAGAAGTACTTTTTTTATTGTTTCGGCGACCGCAACAACCGAACCAGCCTATCAAGGGTGACCAACTGCTCTGAAACCGGATGAAATCGCATTATATGAACTACATCGGGATCAAACAAACATAGTTTGTATAAAGAATCGCATACTGCACGATTTCTGAAACTGAAAGGTTGCAAAATATAAATCAGCCATCAAAGTAAGCCGAGCCTTTTTATGTTTAGAAAAAAGCAGCTGTTCCACTTGTATTGGATGGAGAAAATTTGGACTCAAATGGAAACCAATTGGCATCAGAGAGAAGGCGGAGGCAAATGAGAGTCATATATTGAACTTCTGTGTCAATAAGGCAAGCCTTTTTTATTTTCAGAAAAGAAGCAGCAGGTGTAAATGTTTTACTTAACAGATGCAGAGCATTTGAACTCAAAATGCAATGCAACTGGCCAACAACGAGAGTAGAAAGAAATCATGTTAAATGTAACTTGTTTGTAACACTTAAAATGTAGCCAATGCTACTGTCATTGTGTTCAAATGCTCTTTAGTCTTTACTAATTATTCGAATTCAGAAACTGCAATACTAAGTCGTACGCAAAACTCCCTGTGCAAATTGCTATCCATGGTAGAAAGCAAAAGGAACCCTGTATAGCTAAAATATAAGACAGTCAAGATAAATTCATCATTTACATTAGAATGGACGTTACAATATGACACCACAACAGAAGTAAATGTAGTGTAGTACAGTTAAAATGTTGACGCCTCCAAGCCAAAAATGGCGATGAATCAAAATTCCTGAAGTGTTTTACTCCCAACAATACCCTCTGCTATCTGGGTTGATCCTCTTGTAGCCTTTACTACTAGCATAATATATGTTTAATTAACAAGTACTGTAGGCTAGTACTTGGAAGCCACATGTTAGAGCCTGAACACAAATCAATAAAAAAGCCAATTAAGGCTTATTTATTACCCCTATAAGGCCATAATACCTGTCGCTCTAAATTTTGACCTGACACATAACATTTACCGGTCGAATTTTAAAATGTAATGACACATGAGTAGCTAAATAAGCAGTTGATATGCCACGACAACGCATACATACTCGAATCTGAAGAAAAATACAAAATGGCCCATGCATAGCTAGCTGGTAATACCTACTAACAGATTCAGAGCAAACAAACTGTGAGACAATAGAAATACTTTTTTTATTGTTTCGGCGACCGCAACAAAAGAACCAGCCTCTCGAGGGTGACCAACTGCTCTGAAATCAGATGAAATCGCAATATATGAACTACATCGGGATCAAATAAACAAAGTTTGTATAAAGAATCGCATACTGCACAATTTCTGAAACTGAAAGCTTGCAAAATATAAATCAGCCATCAAAGTAAGCCAAGCCTTTTTATGTTCAGAAAAGAAGAAGCTGTTCCACTTGTATTGGATGCAGAGAATTTGGACTCAAATGGAAACCAATTGGCATCAGAGAGAAGGCGGAGGCATCCTGTTAAATGTTACTGAAAATTGATCCAATGCTACTACATCATGTAGAAATGCTCTTCAGCCTTACTGAGTACTCAAATTCATGAAACTGAAATACTCAAGTAGTATGCAAAAGTCACTACGCAAATTGCTATTCTTGGTTGAAGCAAATAAAACGCAGCATTGTGTATTATAGAGGCACGGGGAGGATGTGTTGTGTTCACTTGGTCACACCAAAGAGCATTTTCCTTATTTCTATGTATCCTAAAAAAAACAGCGTTCCAAATTTATGCCCAGGAAGGTGACTAACAAAGACAAGACATGGTTTGGTAGTAAGAATCTTCGCAATGAGCCAAATAAATCTTCACACTGAACCAGGGAAACAGAGACAAGACAGATTTTGGTAGCAAAAATCTTCACACTGAACCCATAAAAATATTGCCAAGAATCCTCCACAAGATGAAAATAAGAGGGAAAAGCTGATTGCAAAACATACACTCGCCCTTTACAGACCAGGGCAAAACATACCCAGGTGAAGAATTTTCCTTCTTTTGTCAACAAAAAAAGAGGTTCAAAGATTATGCCTGGGAAGTCGAGTAAGGAAGACAAGGCATATTTTCGTAGTAAGAATCTTCATGCAAAACCAGAGAAAATTCTTACCAAGAATTCTCCACAACACGACAAAAATAGTAAGAAGCGAAGCAGAGGTTCGCCATTGTAAAAAAAAATAGAGCAGAACATGGTCCCGAATAAAGGGGCTTAACCCTCTACCCAAAAGAACATGAACAAAGGTACAATTATAAGACGATCACATCACAACGAAATATGAAGGGGCACGGCTGACAACACAAAGGTTACTAGTTGTCTAGATGGCTTTGGCAAATTAGAGAAAACATGCTTTTTTAGCAACATTACCGTAGGGGAAGCCCCTAGGGTGTAGATTTTATAATAATATATCGGACCTTTTTACACACCCACAAAAGGGCAAGTTTCAGAGACTACATCAAGGTGGGAAAAACATGTTTATAATTTGAACATTGTGCAAACATGTACATACATCCAGTCTGGCCTCAAGACACCGAATTTTCCTAGAAAGATTTCTTACGGTAATTTTGCTCTCTACTAGCCTATTCCTTGCATTTTGCAATAACACAAAGGAGATCACCATCTGCAGCAACCATGCATAGGAAACCAGTAGGGTTGAAGAAAGTGGGATTACCTCATCGCCATAGTGATGCCATGCAGCAGGACGCGATGACGACAGCTCTCTCTGGCGACACCATCAGCACCCCTCATTCGCTGCCAAGAGAGATCACCATCAGTAGCTGGCTCCATGGGTGCATCCACCGACGATGTTGATGCCTAGCCATAAACCGCAGCCACGGGTATCTGCAACAAGTTAGTAAGG
This sequence comes from Lolium rigidum, assembly GCF_022539505.1. NCBI lineage: Eukaryota > Viridiplantae > Streptophyta > Magnoliopsida > Poales > Poaceae > Lolium > Lolium rigidum. The sequence goes on from NC_061509.1 coordinate 38,632,006, forward strand.
AAACCTTAGTGAAAACCAAAACAACTAGTAAGTAGTTGCTTAAAATAAGAATGATAGTTTCATCACCGCCTATGAATGATAATCAAAGAACTATGAAAGAAAAAAGAATCGAGTTGTATACATGATAACCGGACAAGCTTCTAATCGAGTGAAAACAGATTTCCCTGATTCCACACATGGCATGCTTCTCTCTACCGCCAAGCCATTCATCCATGAACAGGAAATAAAAGTTTAAAAAATCAATCAAGGACGCATGTGACGAGCAGGACAAGCTTAAAAAATTTGGAGGCCAACATTCCCCGGGAACCAAAGCAGCTTCACACCAGTAGACGCAATGTGCTAATAGTAACAATTAAAAGTCAGCAGCCAAAGCTTTCTTTTTTCTCGTCGGGGGGGGGGGGAGTAAAGCGGCACAAACTACCAAGTGTTTTTATTTCTTGCGGAAGATTGGTGGGCTAATAATCGAAGTAATGTCCCGCATACACTGGGACCGAACAGTAACGCTAGAACACCATGGCAGAGAGGGATTCATGTGTAGTTTTCCCCCACTGATGTTACACATTCATTCAACATGATAGATAGGAAAAGGATTTGGAATGATAGTCAGGATGCCAACAAACCAATTCCAAATTTTATTATGTTTGAGGGGAGACCAATTCCAAACTTGAAGCAAGCACCGGTAGAAGATTGGCACCTTATGAGACAGACAGGGGCACTCTGCCGTAAGGTCAGTCCGACTCCCTATACTGGAAATTCAGGTTTCGATGACAAGACAACACTTGTATGCTGGCCCTACAAATCTCTCGCTGCCAACACCGCTCCAGGAATCCGTTACACTGCCCGTGCTCCTCCTGCACATGAGTTTGCAGGCAAGGATCAACAAACCAGTGGTCGATTCTGAATCGAATTCTGAAGTTTGCAGTAAGAGAATGTTCAGTACTAGAACCATTTGATTACCTGGAGATGGTGAGGCTAGTTGATGTGTATAGCTGGATGGCGGAGAGGTAGGACGTGGCCGAGGAGGTGGATGAGCACGACGAGGCCGTAGGCGCTGCTCTCAGGAAAGTGCTCCCACAGGTCAGCCAACGCCAAGTAGTTCGCCGTAGCTTTGCTCTTCTCCGTGTCCGGCCCATCCAAGCGTTCCTGGTAACCAAAAACGAAGATTGAAAATTTCAGAGTAGAGCAGATCCATTGAATTTTCTGGGAAAAAAAACAGAGAACCTGCTGCACATGGTTAAAACGTTGGGGTTACACAAGTAACCCATTCAACCAGGAACAAAATATGGACACAGATGTACTACTGTATGCAAAACAGAGTGCATACAATTTCACTTTAAAAAAGGCTATTAGTTATTCAAGGAGATCGCAAAGCTTAAACTCTCATAATAAGTTCAAATTTTAAACAGTAGTGCTTCTTTTCTTCTTAATGTTGGAGATGGCTGGTTAAATGATCTAAATTTATCTGAACCTGTTATTTTACATAAGGCCTTGGCCTTGCATAACCAGCATGCATAAACTACTGGGTGACATACACGTGCGCTATGATATCTTCATGAAGATACAAGATTACCAATGCGAAAATATAGTTGTGAGGTACACATATAAATTCAGTAGAATATTCGGCACGCCTAATTGTCCCTATCATTTCTGGTCAGCAGCATTTGCACACTTAGCTCATTAATATGAGCAGTCTACTATGGCATATCAGGTAAAGAATTAGATTGACTAATGAGAAATGGTAGGAAAAAATGCATGATCAGCCTGCTGTCCGCTGATCATATCCCACTCTCAACTAATCATATCCTTTCTCAAAAAAAAAAAAAAACTAATCATATCCCACTGTCCAAGCAAACAATTACACAGATCCTGTCCCCAAATCAATTGTTGAAGGAGCATGAAAGTACAGATCAATACACGCATGTGCGGCAAATCTGAATACATACATCCATGTAAAGTAACGTGAATAGAGAATATTTCTAACCCACAGAGTATTTCACTCAACGAGATAGATAGCAGCGGGATTTGGAAGGATGCTCACTGGGACTGGGAGGCAGCAGCGGGACGGAGAGGTGGATGGCGTCTGGACTCTGGAGTAGCAGGTCGAGGGATGTTGCCGGCCTGGGGAGAGGTCGGGGAGGTAGTTGCCAGCTGCAGCAGCTCGGTCAGGCCACCACCAGGCCTTCCTCCGTCGATCTCCCTGCCGGCGGCGCCGAGAGCCACGGGGTCTGGCCGCCCTTGTTGTCCCCGCTGCTCGGGCGGCCACCACCAGGATCCCGGCGAGCATAGACGGCGGCCACAACCAGGAGCCCCGCGAGGATGGCCGGCGGCCACCACCAATAGCCCCGCGAGCATGGCTGGCAGCCGCGCGCATCTTCTTCCGTTTGGTACTCGTCCAGGAGGTGGGTCGGTGATGCGTTGGGGATTCAGGGGAGCGGTGGAGGGTGGCCGGCGAGGGAGGGAGGGGGCGCGGCGAGGGACTGTGCCGGCGGCAAGATGGGTCAGGGAGAGGAGGCGTCGGGAGAGGAGGGTGAGTGGGGAATTGTTTGGAGTCTCGAGGTTAGGTTGGGTTCAGCTGCTGAACTTCAGCAACGCAATTAGTGTGAAGGTGTGCAATTAGTGTGGCGCCTCGGGAACTGAGATAATGCTCTGGCCGCTGAATTTAGCCCAGATGGACGACTCCAATCGAGTTTTAATGGGGCGATCCACCGAACGCAATTATTCTGATCTACTGTAATTGACCCGAGGGATTCGGGGTGAGTGGCGTCGGGGCGGGAGATACGGTTATTTTCCTTCAAACTAAATATTCCCGCCGCTCGGTCAACCTAAAAAATTCTTGCGCACATCTACCTTGAAAATATATACGTACCCTTTTCACATCCACATCCACATCCACATCCACATCCACATCGACTGGTGGTGGTACTATCTCAACACTTTCTTCGAGAACTCAGCGGGCACCTCCTCCGCAACATGCAATCACGTTGGCGTTCAAGCTCGCCGAGGAATTCAAACGGTGATGTCACGACACATGCAACGACCGTCGTGATGAGGATCCGTAGAGGCCACTGATGGGGAGCCGCATAGGTGGAGTCGAGTCGAACCCTCGGTCGTCGTCATATCCTGGTTGCGAGCAACGACATTAGTGGTTCGCTGGGGATGGCGCCATCGAGCAAGGTGTGTGGTGTGGAGCGAAGACAAGGTTGCGAAAGGGGATGGAGACCCGAGTTTGCTTTTTCTTTTTTGTGTCAGTTTTGGTAGCGAGAAAACCCCGATGGTTCCTTTGGTTTCGGTACGACGATGACACGGTGGAGACCGGGCTTCAATTCGTGTGAGTTTTCTATTCATTCATATTCATGTACCAAGCAACCGATGCACTTAAATCTCACGATGTGTTCTACAAATAAAAAGTTTAGCTTGATGTGCTAGCTAGCTCCATTTGCAACGTGCATCAGCAACATTTGATCTTGTCGTCTATCTACCACATTATGGAAGTGAACATGCGAGTCTAGTGTGTAGGTCGTGCATCTCTTGAGTGAATAAGCATCCGCAGGTTGACGGTGGAGTCGAGACTAGGGGATAGAACTAGATGAACCCAAGGGGATATACATACACAAAACACAAGAAGGGCGAGTCTAGGGATGAGCTCTAGCCTCTGGGACGGTATACATGTACACCAAACACAATAGCACCGAGTAGTGTCTATAGCACACTCCAAAGTCATTTAGTTTAGTATACAATAGTACATAGCATTATTGTGCATCGGTGAAGCCAAAAGACAACAAAGATGACCGAGACTATGAGGGCATCTCCAACGGGGCGATGCATTTCGGACGCCTAAATTGTCTGCGGGCGTCCGTTTGCGTCGCTCTGACGGACGCGAAAATGACCACGAGACGCGAATTGTCCGTTTGCCGAGGGCCACCCCCAGCGGTCCGACGTATTTTGGACATCTCAGTGTTTTGTTTCCTTGCCCCTTCTTTTCCTTTTTATTGAAGAACTCCCCAATTTGTATGAATGATTACTCGAAAACAAATTCAAACGCGAAAATAACTAGTACTGATTACTCGAATCGAACAAGTTCAAACATATTTAAATACAAACTAGAGAACAAATTTAAAAACAAATAAACTATAAGCTAATTCTTGGCCTTCTTCTTAGAAGGCTCTGCTTCGTCGTCCTCACTCGTGCGCCTCTTGCTTGTCACCTCCTCGTCGGAAGAGGAACAGCCGGACGACGCGTCCGTGGAGGAGTTTGAGTTGGACGAAGTGGCGTCTTCGTCGTCCTCGTCGGTGAACGGACGACGACGCGTCGCCCGCGCCTGCGCCCTGACCTCCTTCCTTGTCTCCGCCTTCTCGTCCACCGCCTCCTGCGCCTCCAGCTGGGCGAACCTGGCCTCGGAGTCCTCCTCCTCTTCCTCCTCCTCCTCCTGGCCGTCGCTGGCAATGGCGCCTCCGTCCTCCTCCTCCTCCTGGCCGTCGCTGGCAATGGTGCCTCCGTCCTCCTCCTCCTCACTCGACGTGGAGTCAGGGTCGCTGGCGTTTCCCACCAATGTCGTCATCCCGACGGCTTGCCCTCGCTCTCCGAGTCCAACGGCAATTACAGCAGACGCAGGGGTTATAATCTGCGGGGAATAATGGTGGACGCATTTCCGGTTCGCGCGGACGCAAACGGTCGCACAGAGTCTATTTGCGCGCCCCGTTGGAGATGCCCCGAGGCACCGAGGTGTCATCACCATGGTCGAAAGAGGGCGCCACCGCAATGCACCTAGCCAACTTTGCATGGGGCTATGCAAACAACACCTAGTAGTAATGTACTATTTCTTAATTAAGCTGCCAATAGACGTTAGCCTTTGGGAGTGTTGTGGTGGTGCAATTAAGCTAGGACTTGTGTTTGTGAGGTGAAAGGGATTTCACTGGCCGGGCGGAAGAGAAAAGAGGCGAGATCGAGGAGTCGATCACGTATGCGGTGTGCCAAGCATTTTCAGAATTCTCGATCGGGTTTATTTTAGGCAGTTGATTTGGGCGCGCGGGAGAAGATCGAAGCGGCAGCATGGATCCGGCCCGAAATTAATTCGCGATGGATTGGAACGAGCCGATGGAATAGGAAAAAGGATAAAAATCCAGCGCAATTTCATTTCATTATTAAGTAATCCAGCGCGCGCGCCCCCTGGATTTCGGCCAATCAGTTAATTAATGTGCAGGGCAGGCAATGAATGAATGGAGGCGGTTGATATTTCCGCAAAACCAGTTTGACGTGCACGTGTACAAGTCAGACCGAAGATTTTCCGGCGCACGGTCGCTCGCACGTGGAATCAAACCATCCGCGGCGCAACCTCACCGAGCACGGCGACGATGCGTAGGTGGGCCTGCGTGCATCCGTCCGTCAGGAGCATCGCGCCTTGGGTCCCACCCACCCATGGGAGGCGTTGCGCGCGGCCGGGCTCAATGCCAGGCTCGTACGTACAACAGACGCGTGTACCACCACCAGCACATCGATGGAGCGCGCCGCGCGCGAGAACCCGTTGCGCGGAATCAGACCGATAGCACCAGGCGAAGGGATCGCGCTGGCATCGTGGCTGCGATATGCGTCGGCACGGCGCTACTGCTCGCAGCGACGTGGCTTTCCTGGTCCAGGCGGCTGCAGGAGGACAACACGTGCAGGGTCGTCCACCCTGGTGCTCCTCTTCCCAAGCGACGACGACGACGACGATAGCGCCGCAACCGAGAGGACGACGGTGATCACGCTGGACGAGGTGGTGAAGGGGACGGGCGACTTCGACGACTCGCGCATCGTGGGGTGCGGCGGGTTCGGCATGGTGTACCGCGCGACGCTCGCCGACAGGCGCGACGTCGCCGTGAAGCGCCTCTCCGGGGACTTCCAGCAGATGGAGCGCGAGTTCCGCGCCGAGGTGGAGGCGCTCTCCCGCGTCCGCCACCGCAACCTCGTCTCGCTCCGCGGCTACTGCCGCGTCGGCAAGGACGTCCGCCTCCTCATCTACCCCTTCATGGACAACGGCAGCCTCGACCACTGGCTCCACGAGCGCGCCGGCGGCGACATCCTCCCGTGGCCGGCGCGGCTGCGGGTGGCGCGCGACGCGGCGCGCGGGCTGGCGTACCTGCACGGCGGCGGCAATGGCGCTGGCGCGTCGAGGCCGCGGGTGATGCACCGGGACGTGAAGTCGAGCAACATCCTGCTGGACGCGGGCATGGAGGCGCGGCTGGCCGACTTCGGCCGCCCGCGGGAACGACGACACGCACATCACCACGGACCTGGTCGGCACGCTGGGGTACATCCCGCCGGAGTACGCCAGCTCGCCGGCCGCCACGTACCGGGGCGACGTGTACAGCATGGGCGTGGTGCTGGTGGAGCTGGTGACGGGGCGGCGGCCCGTCGACATGGCGGCGCGGCTCGGCGCGCGGGACGTCACCGCGTGGGCCGTGCGGCTGCGGCGCGAGGGCAGGGGCCACGAGGCCGTCGACGCCGCCGTGTCTTCTTCGGGGAAGCACCGGGAGGAGGCGGAGAGGGTGCTGGAGCTGGCGTGCGCCTGCGTCTCCGAGGCCCCCAAGGCGCGGCCCACGGCGCAGCAGCTACTCGACCGGCTCGACGCCATCGCTGCCTGCACCGCCGCCGACCCGGAGACGACTTCCTCCGACGAGCAGCACGGCCGTAGATAACTCTTTAGATTTTGATTGCGGCCAACGATCAGCAACAACAGATTAACTGTGCCAGTTAGGATCATACGTACGTACACACTAGCTGTGACAGTAATACTGCAACTTGTAAATTCAGAATGCAATTCTTAACCGTACGCGCACTATTTCAACTTTTTCTTAGAACACCGAGAATAATCTACTAGACCTAAATGCACAAACGCAACTACGGAGTATAATGTGCGACGATGTTGTGCACAAAGGTTTTGGCCACCTCTACCGGTGGAATACTGAACCAGAATGTCTAGCAAAATTGGATTTCTAACTCAATTACATACACTTTCCATCCTAAAATATAAGCCAACTTTTTTCTTTGGCAAACTTTGACTATAATTAAGGCAACAAAATATTAGTTAGGTGTCATTTAGAAGCATATTTCAATGAGCTTTCCAATAAAATATTCTTGGATGCCATATAATTTATATTTGATTGACTAAATCTTTAGTCAAAGTTTGACACGAAAATTCATGTCGTCTTGTATTCATGGACGGAGAGAGTACGTGCACGATTTTGACTTTTTCTTACAACACCGAGAATAACCTAGACCTAAATGCACAAACGCAAACAAGACATCTACTGCACATATATATAGTGATAGCGTTGTGGGTGTACCAACATTACATTGCGATGAGAAACACGCAGTCGATTTCGGTGGAGACGATCTTGACGATCCAACTATAAAATGCGATGATCCAAACTTATACGGACCGACATTTTTTTATGTGTAATTAAACTTATTTATCGGAAGGTGCTAGGAAGTCTGTTTACCAACCGGGAACCGATGTATTTCAACTAGTAACCAAATCCCTAGTTGTGTAATTTATGCATGTGTAATAGCTAGACCAACTACAAGATATTCCTAACCACTTGGGGGCACAATTAGCCTCACCAAGTAGGTGTAATTGCCTAACATAAACTATGACATCCAATTTTAGAACTTTTATTAACTCCAAATAATAGTTGAGAATTCAAAGTTAGGTAGTACAACGGATGAAGGATTGTTATCTTGTGACTACAGATGAAGGATTTTACGGGCAAAACAAAGATAACACTTCTTATTTCATTATTTAGTATATATATAGATTGGCCTAAAAAATAAAGCATTACTCACTTTATAAAATGAATAATGTTTTATTTATACTAAACTTTTTTACTTGTTTATAACTCATTATCCTGAGGTACGCCCTTAACTAGTATAATTTATTAGCAAAATGATTCATGTAAAGCTACAAATAAATATTATCAACTTTTTTTACAAAGAAACTTAATCTTAAGTAGTTTTTTTCGTTGATTAGGCTTCGACTTTGTGGAGGAAACAAGCAAGTCTGCATTTTTTTTTGTTGTTCCTTCAGATTTGGCATTAACAATAGGGTCATTTCCTCCTGAGAGAACACTTCAATCTATCTCCCTACACTCTCTTATCCGCACACCCTTAATAAGTGTACGCCATGAATTGTTTGAGATGTGCTTATACAATTCAGATGTATATTATTACAAATACATTTTGCACAAAGTTCTTTCTATATTTTGGAAGGAAATGGCAAACAAGATTGTGTGTCGCCTTGGATTAATTTGTTTCAGTTAGCTGAAATGTATGTATACTCATGTGTTCAAATATATTTCTATATTCTTATGTATCTTGGCATGCTCTGTTGAATCTAAGAAATATCTTACAGATGTTTCCACACGTAGAACGGTTGTGTCATTTTATCTGTAAGTAGAAAGTACTAAAGCATATGTTCTATTCATTGTTACCGTTGCTTGTTAATTTGACCTTATATGTACTAGTAAAAGGCACGGATCCAAGAAATGCAATTTAGCAAACATTGGGTTGTTTATCTAAATATTGAATGTTCAAATGTGTGAAAAGGAGGTTAGAGTGGGTATTAAAATTCCTTTTTGATGGAGGAGTAGGAATGCAATCCATGCAAATTTGTAGAGGTGCTACTCAATTGATCAAAAGGCTTCCTTATAAAAAAAATCTATTGATTGAAATTCTCCAAGATTCTTATAAAAAAACCTTCAATCCAGAAGGCCCTAATTGTGAATTCGTGTTACATGGATGACACAATGTTACTGGAACAAGATAACGCTCCAAAGGATCTGGAACTGCAATTAATTCAACTGTGGGATACAAATTACAAAGTGGCCCAAAAGGAAAAAAAAAATCTACCAGAACCAACAACTTTACATAAAGGCCCCCGTAACAAGATGAAAAAAGCGATCGAATCCTTCTGGTCCTTCCCCACCACGACAAGTTGCACTCGACATCACAGCCACTAGCACGTACTGCAGACGAGACCACTTGGCGATGGTCGTGATGGAGTCACTGAGAGCCTCCTTGATGGCACGCTGGCCCCGAGGTTGAAGACACTGCAGTGCACACAACACCATAGAACGGAGGCCCCTTCAACCAGGGATAACTGAGGCAAAACTTGGCCTCAGTTGATAAACTCCGAAGATTTTCGTAGTTCCTTGCTGCATAGATCGAAGCAGAGCAACTTTTCAGTATCCTCCATCTCCACCTCCACGATGGCTGAAGAAGAAAAGCCGGCCCGCCGCTCCCATCACATCCACACAGCAACAAAGTCCCCAGATCAAGATCTAGAGGATAAACAAGCCTATTTGGACAAGATCTCGCACATGTCTCCTCCGTCACTTTCGGCTCCCACCATGGAAGCGCCGCGAGCAAGAAGTGGAGGAGCACCCCCTGGCTGCAACTCGATAGCACCAGGAGCACCTGAGACTACGGCATGGAGCTGAAACTAGATGCAAACAACAAACGACCTAAAATTACACCTACTGTACCGCTGGAGAAGGGAAGGGGAGGGGCATGCCAGCCCAAATCTGCGAGAGAATGAGAAGAAGAAACGCGCGATCAGGTGGCTCACGCTTTTCAGACTCATTCTGATTCATATTATGTGTCATTAATATAAATGTATTTAGATATAATTTAGTTTTAGATAATCCATATTATGGCTTTTTTTATCTTCGAATTTTTTTATTTCGTTCCAAATATAAATGTTTTTTATACAAAAAAGCAAGGAAAGTAGGAAACTCATCGGAGTTGCCGTCGCAGCAACCGTGTGAGTCGTCTTCGAGCTTCGCCTCCAGTGATCCAGTCCACCTTCCAGCGTCATCAATGGTGTCTCCCTCCCCCAAACCCTAGCCCCTCCCCTCCCCTTCCAACACCAGCCATGGGATCCCACCCGGCAGCGCCCGCGCCCTCCCGCGCGGCCCTCTCCCCCTTCGCCACGCTCGACCCGGCCGTGCTCAGTGCTTGTCAACCCGAATGGACGGATCCAACAAGGGAAGGGGAGCGGCTTGTCAACCCGAATCTAGGAGAGAACGAGAAAGGGGCGGTGGGAGCAAGAACGGTTGAAAAGTCTTAGTAGTTGCTTTGCTCTGTTGCCTTCCTATTAACTCCTTTAGCTCCGTAAAAATGCGCTCGGCGGCTCGTGCTTTTCATACTCATTCTGATTCATATTATGTGTCATTAATATAAATGTATTTAGACATAGTTTAGTTTTAGATATATTCATATTAGCGACAACTAATATGAACATGAGGAAATGGGTCTGTTTTGAAATTTAACCCGGCCTTTTTCCTCGAAATTTCTATGTTTCGTTCCAAATTTAAATCTTGTTTTATAAAAAAAGCAAAGAAAGTAGGAAACGCATCGGAGTTGCCGTCTGAGTCGTCTTCCAGCTTCGTCTCGAGTGATCCAGTCCACCTTCCAGCGTCGTCAATGGCGTCTCCCTCCCCCAAACCCTAGCCCCTCCCCGTCCACCACCCGACCCACCACCCATGGGATCCCACCCGGCGCCGCCCGCGCCCTCCCGCACGGCCCTCTCCCCCTTCGCCACGCTCGACCCGGCCGTGCTCGCCGCGCTCCCGGCCACCACCCCCATCACCATCCGCTCCGCCGCGCTCTCCGCGCCGCACCTCCTCTACCTCGGCACGGGCGGCGGCAAGCTGCTCCTCTTCTCCCTCCAGACCCCCTCCTCCCCGGAGTTCCTCCGCCTCGTCCCCACCGGCGCCAACCGCCCCGTCTCCGCCATCCTCCCGCTCCCCTCCGTCTCGCGCGTGCTCCTGCTCGCCGACGGCGCCCTGCTCCTCGCCGACCCGCTCCTCGCGCGCCCCGTCCGCCGCCTCGGCTCCCTCCGCAACGTCGCCGCCGTCGCCGCCTCCTCCCCCTCCGCCTCCTCCTGCTCCCTCGCGGTCGCTGTCGGGAAGAAGCTGCTCGCCATCGACCTCACCCTGCGCGAGGCCGACGAGCTGGAGGTCCAGACGCGCGAGATCGCCGCGGGCCCTGGCATCGACGCCATCAGCGTGCTCGCCTGGGTCGGTGACGGCTCGGTCTTCGCTGGCGCCTCCACGGGGTACTCGCTCTTCTCCACCGGCTCAACAGGGCAGAGCGTGGACATTTTCGCTCTCCCGGAGTCGGCCGGGTCGCCCAGGATCAGGCCGCTGTCCGGGGGCGAGGAGGTAATGCTGCTGGTGGACAATGTCGGCGTGGTCGTCGACCGGTTCGGGCACCCTTCCGGGAGCAGCTTCGTGTTCAACAGCAGGCCCGGCTGCATCGCCGAGGTGTTTCCGTACGTGGTGGTGGCCGGGGAGTCAAAGTTGGACGTGTACAGGAGGAGGAATTGGGCGCACTTGCAGACCGTCACGATCGAGAGTAGCCGCGCCGGTGTGTTGACTGTGGCGAGTGATGATAAGGTCGTTGTCATCGCTACGGCTTATAAGGTAATGTAGGTACGTAAACTCACCATTAATGGAACTTGTTCCTGAATTCTAATTTTTAGCTACACGCTGTTTCATTCAGAATGTAGCTTGTATACTGTGACTACTTATGCCAGCCCATTTATTAATATGGTAAGCAGATGCGATCTTTTTGAATGCACAATTGGACAACGTTTACATGAGCCTGGAAGAGCATTCAACTTATAATTTGCATAAACTGAAACTAAAATGTGTAGGGAAGAGGAACTTGCACTAGTTTAATAGCTCTGAATAAGCTTATGAACCAAATGATTTCCCCTCTGCTTCTACAAGTGTGCATGCTGCTCTCGAATCACATCATTGTTGGAAAATTTTCCATTATGACTGACACCACTTTAATAGTTTTATGCTCCATGTTATCAGTTAATTACAGCGGTTATCGTACCAACCAACTATTGCCAATTATCTCCTACTTTTCCCATTTTAATTTTTATGCAGGCTGTGCTCATGCTACACTAACATATGAATGGCTTGTCCAGGTTTTCTGCTACAGCAAAGTATCTGCAGTGGAACAGATCAAGGCGCCGTTGCGAAGAAAGAGTTATAGGGAAGCTATTTCTTTGTTGGAAGAGTTTGAATCTGATGGTGAAATCTCCAAGGATATGATTTCCTTTGTGCATGCACAGCTTGGATTCTTACTGTTCTTTGACTTGCGTTTTGAGGATGCTGTTAATCATTTCTTGCTGTCGGAGACTATGCAACCAGCAGAAGTATTTCCATTCATCATGCGGGATCCTAATCGCTGGTCGGATCTGGTATGTCACACTGTCAGTTAGTTGGGAAGTTGTAGTAAATTGCTGAATAGCTGTTTTTCTTCGTTTGCCCATTTCAAAATCAGGGTATAATGTACATGAGGATTCACGTATCTGCAAGGCCCCTTTTGCATTCTTGTGTATGACAAAAGTTCATGATGAATAAAGCTTTTAGCTTCTAGCATGATTCAGTAAATCTGATGCAACCATTGTTTTTCAGTGTATGACCTATTCCACAAAATTTGAGAAGCTTTTATAGCTAGGCTATCTAGCAACTTTTATCAATATATTATATTTCGTTAACTCATCTTGTGAACTGTAAAATAAATTTTAAAGTTCTCCTTATTCTCAGCTGGCTGCTTAGTAGTTAATACCTAGAGGATTCCCCAGCCTGATTTATCTTTAACTAGACTTTTCAAATTGTGATAGTTTAATTTTGTTTTTGTCAAAATTTAGGTGCCAAGAAAGCGTTATTGGGGCTTGCATCCTCCCCCTAAGCCTCTTGAAGAAGTTATTGACGATGGACTGGTAACACTTCAACGGGCATTGTTTCTCAAAAAAGCAGGTGTGGACACAGTTGTGGATGAAGATTTCCTTTCAAATCCTCCAAGTAGAGCTGATTTATTGGAACTAGCTATCAGAAATATTATCAGGTTTGGTTTATCGTTTGTCAGTATTTATATTCATTTATGAATTGCAATGAGGCTGCATATAACGACCAATGTCCGAATGCTAAATGAAACTAGGTACCTGTATGTAGCACGTGAGAAGACCTTGTCTCCTGCAGAGATGGAAGGAGTTGATACTCTTCTGATGTACCTTTATAGAGCACTCGATCTTGTTGATGACATGGAGAGGCTTGCATCATCTCGAAATAGCTGTGTTGTGGTATGCATATTTCCTGTATAAATACATCCCTACTCTGCAGCATCTTGAGTTCAACTATACTATGTGGTACTGAAATTGACATTTACTTTGGATTTGAAGATAGAATATAGTATGATGTAGACTTGTTCTTAGTCTTTCATCACATATGATGCAAAATTGGAGGTGCATTTATTGTAAAAAATATGGGTGGTGCAGGAGGAACTAGAATCACTGTTGGAAAACTCTGGACATCAGCGGACACTTGCTTTCTTATATGGTAGTAAGGGAATGTGCTCCCAAGCTGTTGCTATCTGGCGTATCTTAGCAAGGAATTACAGCACAGGTTTGTGGAAGGATCGTCCTAATCTGCCTGAAACGGACTCCCATGAAGCTTTGGCTGAAAAAAGGTCTGGTGAGCAAATTGCTGCTATCGAAGCCTCCAAGATACTTCAAGCAACATCTGATCAGGACCTTGTTCTGGAACATCTTGGATGGGTATGTGCTTCATGCTAAGGACTTGATATCTTATAATGAGCTGTTTCATTATGTTGTGAATATTTATTATTATTGAATATTTTTTATGCAGGTAGCAGACATTGATCAGGACCTTGCAACTGCAATTTTAACATCTGAGATGCGGGAAAAACAGCTTTCTGCTGGTAATTGATTTGTTTCAAAAATAATTCACGAGTATCTTTAACTGGCTTATTCATGGCAGATCAACACATTCTCGTTTTAGATACATCCAAATTTTGACAAATCTTAGACAACCTTCGTGGGACGGAGGGAGTACAAGTATAGAAGGACGTTCTTTTCTCTCTCTCTTAAAGACCATTTTTCTGCAAAACACACGAATCCTGTGACTACAGCTGATTGCATCCTCAAATTCATTTTTTAATTATTTAGGGCTGTTAAAATAACCTTGACACGTAATAAACTTTGTTAACATTTGTTTTTGTTGGGTGGTATTCTGCAGAAAAGGTTATTGCTGCCCTTGATTCAGGAAAGGTTGGGATTCACCAAAGGTACGTATAAATGATATGATGCACCATGAAACCTTCGACAATTTAAACCTCTCAAGATTCCATAATGAACCTCGATGTCTATGTGAAGAGTATATGAACACAAAATCTGTATAATTTAATTGTGATACATTTGTACTGCTAGTTTGTTTACTACTCTCTCTGTTCCATATTAGTTGTTGCAGATTCAGGTGTACCTATACACAAAATGTGTCTAGATACATCCAAATGAGCGACAACTAATATGGAAGGGAGGGAGTACACACTTAAACGATCTTCAGCAATGCACTAATAATAGCAGCCTAACTAATTGCTATCTTGTTGCAAAACAGCCTGTACAGTAGCATGAACCTTGGTAGGACTGTGTAAGCATCTTATTTTTTCCATGGCGCATAATTTGAGGTCATACTGACTTTTCTGCATAATGATTAAGTGCCACAGATTATGTTATTAAATCTTCTGCTGAGAGTTGATCATAATGGGGCGTCAAACTAGTGCTTGTATGCCTGCTATTAGTCCTTTTTGTGCACATGGTCATCATATAATGTTGTCCATGTCATATCCTGTGCATTTTGTTACAGAGTATTATATAATCTTCTTCATTTGACATTCGACAATCATCAGCATCAAAAGTTCATTTACCATGTGGCAGTTTTGTTTGATGATCAGCTACTCTATGCAGATATTTGCAGTGGTTGATCGAGGATCAGGGCTGTGATGACCCTCACTACCACACATCATATGCACTACTGCTGTCAAAATCTGCCATGCAAGCATTTCATGTGGAGTCAAATTCCAGAGAGAAAGATGATAGAGAAATTGACTCTGATGTACAGTTCATTTTTTCGTTGAGAGAAAGGTTGCAATTATTTTTGCAATCTTCAGACTTGTATGATCCAGAAGAAGTGCTTGATGTTATAGAAGAATCTGAACTTTGGCTGGAAAAGGTGTTCTTACAATTTTTCACCTTCCTTGACGCGGTTACATGTTTATCTCCTTTTGTGTTCACTATTGTGTTTTCTGCTGGTTTGCTAGTCCTTTCATCCAAGTTTCAGATGCTAAGGCATGTGTTTTTCTTTGTCAGGCAATATTATATAGGAAAATGGGCCAAGAGAACATTGTACTTCAGATACTGGCACTGTAAGATGCTATCCTGCACTTGTTTTTCTCTTGTAGTAACTTGTAAGTTTCAGCAGTGGTGGTTTTATGTCAAGCCGGACCTGTAGGACTAGCCATATCATGTCTTTAGCACTTCCAGTTCTGTTGCTTTGACTATCATTTGTGGGTCTGCGATGCAGGAAGCTGGAGGATAGCGAAGCTGCTGAGCAGTACTGTGCAGAGATTGGTCGAGATGATGCATATATTCAGTATGTTATCATCTTACGAGTATTCTGGATATAGTTTATTTTATCATGATCCAATGGGATTATCTCTGTTCCTTTGTTTACGCTGTCTCCATCTTCCTTTGAACTCAGGCTTTTGGATTTGTATTTGGACCCCAAAAATGGGAGAGAACCAATGTTCACAGCAGCTGTCCGACTTCTGCATAATCACGGAAAATATTTGGATCCCATACAAGTATTGGAGGTATTAATTTCTTTTGTTACTGCCACGATCCTGTTATACACAGCTTTAATTAATTAGGATAAGAACTTTGAAGTCTTAAGCAATCTTGTCCCAGAGATTATCCTCCGACATGCCTCTTCAGCTAGCCTCAGATACAATTTTGCGAATGCTCAGAGCTCGGGTGCACCATCATCGCCAAGGGCAGGTATGCATATTTTGTTCCTGGATTCAACCTGAGCTTTTGGACTTTTGATCTCTAGTTCGGTGGATGTGTGTCCCTTGTTTACCATGCTTGCTTTTATGTTGAACTTGCGCGAGAACTGACCTGCAAACTCCATTTGTTTGTTCTGTCCCTCTGTGTCTGTCATCAGATAGTTCATAGTTTATCACTCGCGACAAACCTTGATGCGCGATTGACAAGATTAGAGGAGAGATCAAGGCATGTGCAGCTTACTGATGAGAGCATCTGTGATTCATGTCGAGCTCGGCTTGGCACAAAGCTGTTTGTCATGTACCCAGACGACTCAGTTGTTTGCTACAGGGTACATACAAGTCGAGTGTTTCTTTCTCGTTTAGCTTGCTACTAATATTTTTGCATAAAGTTTCACTAGATTTGATTTCTGTTGTTGTGGTCTACACGCAGTGCTACCGAAACCAAGGTGATTCCGTTTCACGACGAGGCCGTAACTTCAGGAAAGATGCTATATTTAAACAGAGCTGGCTTGTCAGTAGGTAGCGAAGGTAGGCCAACAAAGCTCTTTGAGACAACATCCTCTTATTGGTTGCCATGAACATCGAGAGAGGTGGAACACTCTGAAATGTTTCGATTCAATGTACAGTCTGCACAGTTCCCTCTGAAAACAGTCTAAAATACATACCATGGTCGGGGTCTCTGCGATGCGTTATCATTCATGGTGAAGGGGGTCAGACTCTGATGGCCCTGGAAATTGATGAGCTCGGAATGTGTTGAGAAGCCTGGTTGGCTCTCTGTGATACTGTTTTCTTTTTTTTTCTCGTGACACTTGAAGATGGGATATAACTTACAGGAATAGTTTGTTAATTAGTCATCACACACTGTAAAGGCGTAGAAATGAGCATTCTGGTAAATGGCGGGTGTAACCAACGAGCAGAGAGATAGAAACAATATTGACACATACATCAATTTGACTAGTACATCTCAGTCATGATGCAACCAATTCTTGAGTGAATTGGATTTTTCTCCCTGTCCGTACATCATTTTGAAAGCCATTTAGTTTTTTCTTTGTCAATATCCATGGTGTAGTAATGTGTGAAGATGTTGACCCAAACCCCAGCCTGACCATCTTGAGTTTTGCATGCAAACTTCAGAAGCTCTGAGCATATTGATTTTGTACCTCTTACGTAACAATAGCAGTACATCAATTCACACACATAGTAGCTTAATATAACAATTGTGCCGCTTGCTTTGGCACTATAGCTCTTTTATCGCTAGAAAGTGAATGCTGAAGAACTGAAACAACTATTAACGGGGTGGAAGATATTCCTGCAGAATATTTTCATATGAAAGAATAATTCATATAGATGTAATGGTCCTGTGAAAAGGCGAGAGCACTATCTTTTCAAGGGAACACAACATTCTGCAATGGTCATATGACATGCTGTTTTAATCGAGTAAATCCCACTGGAATGTTCCATCTTAATCCGGAAGCTCCGGATAACTCGTGGTGTTTCCCACAAGGACATTATCTAGTAAATCTCAAAGATGAGAACCGACGATGGGTGCCAAATGGTTAGTCATGGGGTACTTCAATAAAATCTACCGCACACACGGTAAGAATAGGCGGAATGCAGCTAGGAGCTGCATTGTTGCTTCCGGAATACCCTCAATACTTGCGAGCACAAGGAAATTCAGATGCAAAATAGGAAATATACCAACACTAAGTCAGGTCCCATTTCGAAAAAAACACACACTAAGTCAGGTGCCCTTTCCAAGTCACGCTAGAGCATTGTCAAGCCGGAAATCATGAACACTATCCAACAATTCCAAAGTTCACGGCATTCAAATTTTCATTGGATAAACAACGTCAACATAGCCTTGATTCCGAAAAAGACGGTGTCGGACTTTAGGCCAATAAGTCTCATACATGCCATTGCCAAGCTCATTGCGAACATGATGGGCCCATTTCATGAGCACCTTAGTCTCCAGCGCGCAAAGATCATCAAAAAGTGCAGTATGCATGATAACTTCATGTATGGACAACTTTGCGAGAAAATTTGACAACAACAAAACATTGTGCTTGTTGTTCAATCTTGACGTCGAGAAGGCACTCGATTCCGTTCGTTGGGACTATCTAATGGATGTTCTTGGGCACATTGGCTTCCTCCAAGATTTTGTGATTGGATATGGATCCTACTTTCTACATCAACCTCTCTAGTGCTTCTAAGTGGTGTTCCATGTGGGCCTAGGAAGAATGTACGAGGACATAGGCAAGGTAACCCTCTCTCACCCCTCCTTTTTTTTTGACTTGGCCATCGATCGCATCAATCAACCACTCAAAGGAGACCTACACGCTTTCGGTGGAAAAGCCCTGGTTGCAAGGATTTTGTTTTATGCCGATGAGCGGTGGTTTTTGAGGCTCCTATAAAATAAGTATTCAATTTCTTGCAACTACTCTTGCCATGTTTGGGGAAGTTACCAGTTTGAGTGCCAATTGCCAAAAAAGTCTTGTTGCTCCAATCCGATGTGAAGATCTAGATCTCGATGATATTCTACAAGACTTCCTGACAACTAGGCCTATGACATACTTGGGGATCCCACCTGGCATTTAGAGACCGCAGAGAATTTATTTCCAATCTTTAGGAAAAGATTACCGGAAAGTTCAAAGAGGGCAATTGGAATAATGTCAACATGGTCGAGCGTAGGGTGCTTGTTCGTGCGGTCCTCACTTCCCAAGCCATCTACCATCTCACTTCCTTCGATATTTCGAAAGAAGTTATCAAGTGGATCATCTCCCTCCTTCATGCATATCTATGGGCTGGATGTGACAATTTCACTGAACGGGAGAGCAAAGTTAATTGGAACATTGTTTGTCGCCCAACAAAGCTTGGTGTCCTTGGTATCTAGCACCTTGAGAAGTTTTCTACCGTGTTGAGGATCCGTTGGGTTTGTTTTGAATGGGTTGATGACACTGAAGTGTGGAGCGTCCTAGGGAACCCTTAGAACGAGCAATATAGTGATCTTTTTGAAGTGGCTACGGTGGCCATAGTTAGAGATGGTGGAAAGCAAAAAAAAAAAAACCTCTCCTTGGTTGCATGAGTGTACGCCAATGTACATTGCTCCTAAGATTTTTAAAGGAACAAAGGAAATAATTGTCTAGTTGATGATCAACTTTGGGTCAAATAACTTATATCCAACATGGCTTTGATCTTGAGCACATTCGGAAATTATTCACCCTTTGGGAGATGGTGTACACCACCCAGCTTGCCGTTGGAATGCCCGACCCATCCCGTGGAAATTTACTAATGATGGTACCTACTCAGCGTCCTTGGCCTATAAAATGCAATTTGAAGGCCTCATTGCTACTCCCTACAATGGCATCATTTGGAAATCGTGGGCGCCTCCCAAGTGCATCTTTTTTGCTTGGTTGATCTTTCATAATAGAGTTTGGGCTTCTTTGATTCATAGGATTTGTATATGAATTGTATAGGATTTAGATCCTATGGTATTTTTTCTTACACTAGTTGTTTGATTCATAGGAACATATCCTATAGGATTTAATCCTATAGGAACTAATCCTGTAGGAATTTAATAGTGCAAATCCTATAGGAATAAAATATTAGGTCATACCTCATGAAAATTTTTCTTTGGCACAATCAAACACAACTCATCTTTCTATGGAATTCAACTAGCCATGACATCTCAATCATATGTTTTTTTTATTCCTATGATTTTCCTATCCTATGAATCAAAGGAGTCCCCAGTGAAAGTGCATGGAGCCCCCATGTGTGATTTTGGTAATTAAATCGCCTATTCACCCCCCCCCCCTCTAGGCGACATCCGTGTCCTTTCACCCAGGAACCGAGGACGACTTGAAAATTGAGGGTTGGCATCACATTTTCTCTTCAATTGTGGCGCTTCTCTGTGAGGATTTGCACATACATTCTTCCATGGAGCGAATTCCATGATATCTCTACCTCGACATGGGCAAATCATTGAAACGTCAAAGAGTGGTGAATGGAGTTTTTCATGGGCAATGGACGGGTGCGGAAGGCAATGTCTGCCATGCATGATTATGATTGTCTCATGGGATATTGGAAGGAGTGAAATTCGAGGGTTTTTAAACATCATGCCATGCCATCAAGTTGCTAAGATCAAAGTGGAGGCTAGAATTTGAAGTGTGGCGGCGAGGGGCTAAGCGTAATGTAAAACTGAGAGAGTAGGCTTTAAAAGTTCTAGGAAGTGTCATAGTCAATTGTCTTAAGACCTACTCCCTTTGTTCTGAAATAGTCTATATTCTAGCTTTAAAATTTGTTCTTAAGCAATCTACATTTTGGCTTTTAGAACACTGAAAACAAAGTAGTTTTGCTCTCTTTATTTGATGTTGCTATTTTCAATGTAGCTTGATTGATTATTCACATATAGTATACTAATAAATGCAACATTAACATGTCTCGTTTTTATATACCTAAAAATGGTAAATATCTTGCCTAGTTTAAATATGTGCTATATTAGAGCACCAAGTTACACACGCTTCGTAATGTGTCGTGGTCTCGCCCATGTGATGATTGAGCGACTCTAGATGCGTAGTACTCCGTACTATGTTTTGTTTGTTCCCGTGTTTATTGACAAGGACGTAGGCCGACTGGAAAGCCGATGGAACTGAATACCAAACTAAGCGAGAAAATGTGTCAAGAGTAGCAATTCAAGCCGTCCTCGTACATCAGGACGCGTTTCTCCCATTCTACGTTTTGGGATTGACGTGGCAGGTTTTTTCAACAGAGAGATATGATCCCATCTCGACGGAGAGTGGCCCGCCGCCCGCCTCTAGATCCTTCGCCAATCGTCTCGTCACACGCAGCTCCCGTACGTGTTCGACGTCGCGCGCACCTTCTACACCCTGCGCCTTATATTACTTCAGAGCTAGACCTTACCTTGCAATCGCTTGATCCTGCGAAACACACAGAGAGCGAGAGAGAGACGATCGACCAGACAATGGGCGTCCTGGACGCGCTGTCGGAGATGTGCCCGTCGCTGCGGACGCGGCGGCGCATCAAGAAGCGGCCGCAGCTGACGACGGTGGAGATGAAGGTCCGGATCGACTGCGAGGGCTGCGAGCGCCGCATCCGCAAGGCCCTGCACGGCCTCCACGGCGTCACCGGCGTCGAGGTGGTGCCCAAGCAGAGCAAGGTGGCCGTCACCGGGTACATCGACGACCCGGCCAAGGTCATGCGGCGGGTGGCGCGCAAGACGGGGAAGCGGGTGGAGCCGTGGCCGTACGTGCCCTACGACGTCGTGCCGCACCCCTACGCGCCCGGCGCCTACGACAAGAAGGCGCCGCCCGGGTACGTCCGGAACGTCGTCGCCGACCCCGCCGCCGCTCCGCTCGCCAGGGCGTCGTCGACGGAGCTGAAGTACACGTCCGCCTTCTCCGACGACAACCCCAACGCGGCGTGCATCGTCATGTAATTAGCTGTAGCCGTTCTTCTCTTCGTACTTAGTACTAGCTAGTGTACGTACTACGTAGTTAGGTTGTACAGTACGAGCGAAGCGTTTCCGTATTAATTTGCTATGTATTCCCAATATCGACTATGCTGTATCCGACTATATATCGATTCTCTTATGCTTCACGCCATTTAGTTTCGCGTCTACTTTTCGAAAAAGAATTTAGTTTCGTGTCTATGCAGTGCAGAAGACTTGAAGCTTTCATCTGTGTTTACATGTGCTCCACCGGTGGCAGTTCAAAGAAGGCCTAGCTACCAGAATCACTGGCGTATTGCAACAACAATTCTAGAATGAATGAACACCGTATCATCTTACCTATCCACCTACTTGACACCCAAAGTGCGGTGCCATATCCTCTCGCCGTCTGTATCTATATATACTGTACATAAGTTTCCCTCTTGCTTCTTAGTATTTCCAAGAGTACCAACTGCGGAACGCGATGACATTGTTGAGATTTTCAGAAGAAACAATAGATGAGAGTGAGAGGCATTCAGAGAAGGAGGTAGTACGCATGGGTACTTCTCGTTTGTGTGGCGACCATCCACTGGTCGTGGGAGCTCACTGGAAAACCTTTGAGTAGAATCATTTCAAATTCGTCGCAGTCTAGTTGGAGTACCATAGACCAAGTCTGAGCATGATGAATGGGCGAACCTCGCAACGAGTGGTTTCCTTTATGCAGAAATCATCAATCATGTGTATGTGGTAGGTTTCCTTAGATGCTTTGTTTATAGTAATGGAAATTCGTATCGATCTCTACATCTAAGGATGGAGAAGTCCTGTACTGTTGAATATTGTAATCGTTTATAGAATTCATTAAACATCCCAAAAGCAAATGTTGCGCATAAAAAACAGTATTGTTGAAATTAACCATGCTGACCATCCACACACATGTCAGTCTTCATCTTCACGACATCCATTTACTTCCAAAATGTTGCCCAGATGCAAACAGATCAAACATGTCTCTTTGCATCAAAACGGACCTGTGGAGGCCAAATCACCAGCCCAACGGCCCGATGCATAGTGACCGTCGTGTCCACATCGATCCATTCTCGACCCAAATTTGGGTTACAAATGCGTCGACGCGGACATAGTGCAGTTAGCCCACTCTCTGGCCCACCTGCCAACGAATGCGCGCACTTCAAGTGAATATATTCTTATCACAAAACATAATCATGAATAATAATGTTAAAAAACATGAACATTGCCTGAATAAGAACACACTACTAATAAACATGCCATCACAACTGAGTAGTACATGTAGCAGCAAGGAGCTAATGAATAGGAAAATGAAGCTAAACCAAGTTGAAAGTTCATAAAATGGGGTACCAACTGGGCATAACCGTGTTAAATAGCATATCACAACCAGTATATGATTCACAACCGTAATTTTTTTTTGTTGAATCAGCCTAGACAACCCAAATTCCTACTAGAGTGGTTTTTTTTTTGAGAAACACGGTACAAACGTAGACGCTCACATACACACGCATACACTCACCCATATGAACGCACACACGCACACCCTACCCCTATGAGCACCTCCGGAAGACTGAGCCGCGGATTGGATCTTGAAATTGATGAAGTCACCACAGGCGCCTCGTTGTCGACGGGAACGTCGCCTCCCACTGAATGAATATTCCGCCTTTATGAGACACACAGATGTCAAATCTGGGGTTTGAACTCTGGTGGGCTCGGGGTACAACCACCCACCTAACCATCCAACCTCAGGTTGGTTCTCTACTATGATTTTGGGTCGAAACCGCATCGATCCATTCGCGACCCAAATTTGGGTTACAAATGCGACCCAATTAATACTCATGATTTTCCGACCATGGCTAACAAATCGACATCATGAACACTCCCATAGTGGGCGAGGGGACAGATCGAACAGAGAGCCACCTATCAATAATAGATCTATTGATTGGCATCAAACCTCGGCTCTCACCTCTCATATTTATATGGTTCTGTATTTGATAAGCCAAAATTAAATTGACCACCTATCATGAATAATAAAGAAACTCCTACACATGTCTCTAATCCAAAGTTATACGAGGAAGAAACTATATACAAGCAGAGTGCTAAAACAATCACTTTACTACTGTAGCAATAAAGTATTGAAGTAAACATAATTAACATGGGCACTCGAAGTAAACTGAATTATACAAGCTTAAGCTTTCTGTGCCGATCAAACCATTGGTAAAACTGATTATCAACTTCATAACAATCCTCATTGCCTGATACTATCGATGAGAAGTGGAAAATGTCTAGAAATAACGACCAAGGAAGCCAATTTAAATAAAATGACCTATAGCATTAGGATAATGTTTAAATGCATGCGATGGACAAACATGCATACTGCCTCCGTTCTTGAGTATCAAAAATACATTTTTCACCAATACAAGGTCACTAACAGTCATCGAGAAAATGAATTAGCTTTTTATCAGGATGCTTAGTTGGCTTAGTTTCCGAGTTTTGATGTTTCGCTGGTTGATTTATGTATCCACCATGCGTGATCCGTGAATTTTGTATCACATATTTTTGTTTGGTTCAAATCTATTAATAAAGGTCGTGTGCATCATCATGATGCAGAGGCTAGGGCGAATCCCCTTTTCGAAAAAAAAAATCTCGTAGGACGTTACTTATTAATGCAAATATCAATATATTTAATTATCCTGGAACCCGAGAGCATTTCCTCATGAATAATCAGGCTATTTCTCACTTGGCTTTGTTTTCTTGTATCTGAAATATGGGTTTGTGACCTTGTGTACAAGGACATATGAAGTATTAAATATTGAATTTGTAGAGTTAAGTCATAATTTTAGGTTTTAGAAAACTATAGAATTTTTGTTATGTTTTGTAGCATGGACATATTATTGACCAAATCATGAATTCAAAAATAAATTTATTATATATTTGTGGCATCATATTTTTTATTTATGAATCTTACACTGTGAAGGCATTTAAACCATTTCCTATAATTTCTTTATTAAATTTCCAAGTTGAAACATTCAACATATATATGTGATAAAGATAAGTATGCCGAAAGATCAATTTTTTTTACAAAGAATAGATTTATTCATTCCTTTTATGCTTTGAAACTAAATGTCATACAATTCCAATCCTCTATGTGATAAAAGCCATAATCTTCTAGCCCGAAAATATGAGCGGTGGGAAACAGTCAAAAATTGCCTAATCATGAGCTTGTTGTTGAATGTTACCTTTTGTATGTAGCCCACCTAATCATGTTATGATGTAGAATATTCTTTATATATCTCTTGTTTATATTAAACTTTTTTATTTAAAACTCATTGATTCAACATGTGTTATCAACCATTATATTATTCTATTAAGTTTAGAAAAGTTATACATGTAAAAATATTATGAAACTATAGTGTCAATTGTTGTAAATACTCTAGCATAAAACATCTATGTAAACTACAATTTTGAATGTAGCGTGGAAATATATTCTTGAAAACTACATATGAAGATTTTTTTTGGTAAATTTAATTCCTCCACATAAAATATAAAAATTTAATGTCTAGATAGTTTGATTTGTGCTCTATATATACATGTATATGTATATATATATGAAATGTAGGTATATGTATGTATGTGTGATTATATTGGTATTACTAAATATAGAAACACTATTTAAACCTAGGGTGTAGAAAAGTTATTTTGTACCCAACATATTTTTTAGCGTTGTTACATCCATAAATTTATGTTTTGTATACTAGTAACTACGTACACATTGACTCACAAAAAAATTGACATAAAAAACGTTGTGCACGAGTCATTAAAGCGTAAAATAAATAAAAAGTTACGCCATGTCAATTTTTACTTCCCAGACGATCGATCGATCCCTTGTTGGCTTCGATGATCTTCTCTCCTCTTTTTGGACGGAAGGCTCAAAATGAGCCTAAGTTTGAATTAACGAAGCCATCAATCACAGCTAGGAGTTACACCCAGAGTTACAAAACATAAATACGCAGAGCGCACACCGAAACCCACAACAAGAGACAACACATAAAATGTCAAAACAGAAGCGCGGGCTTGATCCAAGATGAGGGTGCCTTGTCTGATGTTGCACCGGAGCGATCACGACTGTTTCCGCACCAACAAACATTCACCGCGCCAAGACTGCAGCCCAAGGGAACACTCGGCGACGGGCCTGCAACCTAGAAAAAATTGAGGAACTAAAGGAGGGGAGTCTTGCGACGACTCCTCCAAGAAGGTGAATGGCGCACCAACGCGTCATGATCATCGACATAGAACGAGGTCCTGCAAAGTTTTCACCCATACCCAATACCACCACCCCCGGATTTTAGGCTAGGTCTAGACCAAAACACAACACTTTTCCTTGGCATTGGGGTAGGCACACCGGCAACACCTATGACTAGACGTCGACCTAGCAAAGACCCCCAACACACACAGAGGGATCAACCACAAAATGTGCATCCTAGACGCTCTATCGGATATGTGTCGGGCGGCGACGCATCAAGAAGCGGCCGCAGCTGACGACAGTGGAGAATTGGAGATGAAGGTCCGGATCGACTGCGAGGGCTGCGAGCGCCAGATCCGCAAGGCCCTGCACGGCCTCCATGGCGTCGAGGTGGTGCCCAAGCAAAGCAAGGTGGCCGTCACCGCCGGGTACATCGACCGACGACCCGGCGAAGGTGATGCGCGCGGCGGGTGGCGCGCAAGACGGGGAAGCGGGTGGAGCCGTGGCCGTACGTGCCCTACGACTGTCGTGCCGCGCCCCTACGCGCCCAGCGCCTACGACAAGAAGGCGCCGCCCGGGTACGTCCGGAACGTCGTCGCCGACCCCACTGCTGCTCGCTCGGCAGGGCGTCATCCACGGAGGTGAAATACACGTCGGCGTTCTCCGACGACAACCCCAACGCGGCATGTGCCATCATGTAGTTGTAGCTGTCTTTTTGTTCGTAGTTACTACTACTCCCTCCATACCGGATTAATGGGCAATTACACACTTCAAGAAACAAGTTTGACTACAAATTTGATCAAAGAATATGAGATATATACCACAAAAATTATACCATTGGATTCGTATTCAAAAAATATTTTGAATAATATAATTTTTGTGATGTATATCTTATATTTTTTGATTAAATTAGTAGTCAAACTTGTTTCTCGAAGTTCGTAATTGCCCATTAATCCGGTATGGAGGGAGTAGTACTAGTTGGTGTTGACACTTCTTTCCAACTGATAGCTTATGAAGGACATAATCGGGAATATCCGCATTTGAGCTGGGCGGGCTGGAAACAGCACAAACGTTTCTCTCTCCTCGGGTCGCTCCCTCTAGGTGATCGAGAGGGCAAAACCCCAGCCACGCCGCCAGCACCTCCCCTCCTCGTCGCCCCTAGATATGTCGTTGGGCTAAGCCCGCGACGCCGGTGAAGGGGGCGATGGGGATCTGAGCCCTTGGCCCCCCGCGAGTTGTCTAGGTGGAAGATCTCCACGCTGGGATCCCCTTCCTCCGATGGCCAGCCCCTAGTTGGGCCTTAAGGCGAGGGTGATCTATCCGGCAGCTTCCACGGTGGGGGCTCTGGAATCGAGGCGGCAGCCTTGGATGGTGAGAGGACGTGGTCCGTGCGGGCGGCATGGCGACGCCGGGTGTGGCTCAATGGTGGGTGGCTTCGTCTACTCGCGCCGGAGCCCGAAGGTTAGATCTTCACTTTTCCTCTGGTCTCTCTCTCACTCCTCGCAGATCTGGGATGCCATCTTCGTGCTGGTGTTTGATGGCTGGTGGCGGTGTGGCATGCTGGGGCCGGGAGAAATCCTCGGTCTTTGACCAAAGTGGCGGCGACGCCTTTGAGGAGGCGTGGTGAGGCGCCACTGAGGTCCCATCCCCTCGCCTCCTACCCCCCGTCCCGGGTGAAAGCCCAAAATCCGATTGATTGGATGGCGGCAGCGTATGCGCGTCGTTCCCTCCTTGCAGGCGCCGTCTGGGGACCGGTGGTGTAGCGGCGAATGGTGCTATGGTTGGTGTGGTTCTATTGGCGGTGCGGCTGATGCTCGGCTCCACTGCGTCTTTGAGTTCTATCGCTGCTCCCAAGCTTTCCCGTCTCCTGGGTGTCCTCGTTGAAGTTGTTCGTCGCACTGGTGGTCTGTGTGGTCTACTCGGTTGGTTTCCTGGAATCTATCTCTCCTAGAACATCTCAGTACGGCGCCCTGCGATCCAGGGCGAGAGGTTTGGGACTCTCTTCGGTGATGGAGGAGGAAGATGTTCCTTCGTTGACATCGTCGGTAATCAGTGTGTGCTGCCCTCAATGCCAATGCTTACGTGGTGCTACTACTACTTCTATCTTAGCGCTCTTGCGAGGAGGACATCATCGGGTTAAGCTGCATTTCTGGTTTATCTTTGTTGTTTGAGTTGGGTGTTGTCTTGTAAGCTTTTCAGCATTCTTGTATCTATCAGACACACGACTTTATTAATTTAAATCAAGGCTTCATGCCTTCAGTTTAAAAAATCAAGGACATAATTTCACGTAATTGAAAAGATTCACTTAGCGAGTTATTATTGCTCATTTAGAAGCAGTGTTTAAAAAACCGGCCGACATACCGATTTATCGCCCGATTTATCGTGAATCGGGTGGTAACCGATAAGATTTCAGCATATCGGCTAATTTATCGCTACACCGATATATCGGCCGATTTTCTATCTGGGAGCCGATATTTCATCTGATTTTCACTCTGGTGACCGATATTTTGGCCGGTTGTCAATGAAATTTCGCTGAAATTCGGTATGACTGTTGATATTCTCATCCTATGGTCTTGTAGAATTGTGCAATAGCTCCATTTTTATTGATTCAAATAATGCAAAGAATCAAGGTAATTCTTCTACTCAATACTCCAATATTGTTTTTACATACCATATTATGGAAAATTTAGTGCTGAAAATTAGGATTTACAAAAAAAATAAGCCGATAAATGGGCAACCGATAAGCGATTAATCCGATTAATCCGCTTAATCTCTATTTTGAGGCTGACCGATAAGTTAAGATTAACGATTTCTTGAACATTGTTTAGAAGACACCGTGTCCGCCATGTCTAGTCGTGTTATTATCCATCTTGATAGCCAATTACGCTAATAGTCAGAGTGATCAATATACGAAGGCTTCACTAGAGCTCCTTTAAGATTACCTCAAATGAAGAAGTGATCGAGACTAATAGAATACAAGAACTATATAACAATAACTAATAAGTTACACCTTATACAGGCTGTGAGATTAAGAATACACAACTGCATAAGCACATAAACATCGTCAAATTTTCCTTCCCCTACATATGTATAACACAAGAAAGAATGTTAGCCATGGCGCACTAGCCACTAGGAGTGGGTATCAGCGCCAGCATTTGGTTCTTGATGATACCCATGCACATCTCGATCTCCCTGAAGATCGGGACATTCTGCGAGCTGCGCGGTTGTAGGCGCGAGACCGCCGAATCGAGAATGTGCGCCACTTCGGCAGGATGACACTGCTTCTCCGTGCAGTTCTGATGCATTCACAGGAAGAATACCCATTAGAACACCAGCACATAGCGCCTGAAGAATATGCAAGATCTCTGTGGTTTGTTTACCTGTATCATAAGGATGGTAGCTACACAGGATGAAATCAACTCTGAAGGGAACTGGGTTTCAGAATCACGGCCGCTGGGCAATCTTGGACCTGGAACGTTAGTTGTCGCAGGGTCAAAGCGGCCAGAAGTGCTGTTATCTTGACAGGCTGAATTTGCCTGTCCCGAATCGGGAGGTATCCGCCGTATGCCTAGTATGCTAGAACCAAAGCCGGTGCCACGGATATTCAGATTGTCCAGTGCTTCCCCTATTTTCGCAAAAGCATTCTCCCCGTCACTTACTTTGCACATTGCCTGATTACACACGAAAAAGGTAGACAGCAGACACGTAAATTAACAACAAAGCAAAGTTGTATACTTCAGTATCATCAGATGTACAAGGGCAGAATAAAATAGGCAATGCTTCAGACATGAAAGACAAAATCTAGAAGCTAAATGCTCCATGTATCCAACACTAAACATAATTCTGAGGGTGCAGACTACATAAATGGAACAGGAAATTATCAACGAACCATGAATCTTTAGTTACCTCAAGCACTGAACTGAACATAAATGATTGTTGATAAAAAAAAAGTAGGTTCTCTTTGCTACTTATTCACTTTTAATTTTCACACATTTCATTATTAACTCAATATTTACTGTTAGATTACGAACTTGAAATATTTTTCATTAATATGATCTCGTGAGTGGTAAGTCCAAAGAGCAATATAGAGTTCATGACCTGGTTGAAAAGAGATCACAACATATATGCTTTTAACTATTACCATGCAGTGAGACTGATCTATACTACCGGATGCAGATGGTGGTCATCCAACGTATATAAAGGCATGAATATCAAGGACCCCTGGACTGAATAACATAACATGATACTGATAGAAGTATAAATAAGTATGACTATCTAACCTGAATAGCAACATCAACCATCGCCTTAGCTCTGCACCTCGAAGTCTCAATAATTTCCGTGACTTGGGATCCAGACTCCTGGGTAATATAACCAAAAAGGTTAGATGCGTCTGGTGTTCTATTAAAAGCACCACTGTTTTCCACGCATTTAGGAATAGGATATGACTGTGTGGGATGCCCATGAAATGTGTTACGTTGCCGCAGAGAAAGCAAGGCCGAAGCAACCTGAGTATGAAAATATATTGTTGAATCTTGTTAGTGCACGAAATCCACACACAAAAAAGACTACTGCAAGTGACATCTAGAACTGGGAATTACATGATCATTCGAATCTCTTAGCTGTACAAGCACCATGGCATATTGCTTCCTGAAGTGCTCCAAATCTCTAATAGTTTCCCCATCCTTCTGCTTTCCAGACACCTCTTCATTCATGTGCCTCAATTCTACCAGCAAAGCTTCCTACAAAAGATTAAATAGTTCAAAAAACATAAATATTGTGCACTTGGATCGCGTAAAAATCCCCTAGCATGTTTATCCAATAAATTATTATTGCACACTGGCCCCACAGTGGAATTTGGATGATTCTAGAGTCCTTCAGTCACAGGCTGACATGGAACCAAAACAGACTCATATGGTCATATAGATTCATCCAATTCCAACCCTCAATTATGACTTCCAACTTTTAATAACAAAGGTGGTTTCCATTTTCATCTTCGAACACTAGAGAAAACACAATCACAAAGCCCAAGCATGTTGCACTTGCCTTTTTATCAAGGGCGCGTGATAGGTCAGCAAGAGCCCTTATATCTGCTTCTCGTTCCTGTAGCTGTGACAGTGTACATGGCTGGCTATACATTGCCTGTTGTGCAGCAACTGTAGCCTCATTTCCAGTATTTTTTGCGTGTGCAACTGAATCAAATGTGTCTCCCTGTTGAAGAAATTCCACAAGGGGGAACAGTTAGGTTATTCCACATCGAGTACATATTATAAAGCTCCCACTACATATACTGTCATCTTAGCTTGCTTCATTAAAATACTTGTTCAGTGACTAAAAAGTACAAAGGAAGTTGCATCAGCACCGGCGAAACTCACATTTGGTACGAATCTTGCTGCGCCGCTACCACCATACTCTCTAGATCGATCCTCAAATTTTACTTCTGGGAAACTGCGGTAGTATTTATTCACGATATTTTGCCGTCGGAGAGATTCGGGGAAATTTTCAAGTGGGTGTAGTGGCATACAATCAATATCCTGCAAAGTAAAGATATCCTTAACATTCAACAAATTTTTGTGGGTGAATAACAGCAACCTATTTGACATGGCAATATTTCATCTTTACATTGGTTTTGTTATTATATTCGAACAGACATAAAGAAGAAACATTTGCACTAAGCCACTCAGATAGAAATTTCTCCCATATGAATGCCCCTTCCTCGGGTATAAAACAAATGAATAGAATGGGTATAGCTGTGCAAGGAAAGCAAATCACATTAAAGCATAGTGACCAAAACACAAAATGTATACTGCTCTCCCACCAGAATAAAACAAGAGTTGTCCTAGAATTTGTGCAGTCAAGCTAATTTACCTTTGATCAATAAAATTTGTGTGTGTTTTAGATTGAAGATATGGAAATATCAGTAGATTACTGTCTACAAAGATACTCTTGTCATATATATATTTTTTAGATTTTACAATTATAGTACACAGTAGAAACTTCCAGTCGCAAATCAAAATTGTTTTCTGCGGACTACGTGAGTGTATAAAACGACATTTCTTTGTGACTGGACTAAGCAACTGTTAATGATTCCCAGCAACAAAAAATAGATATAACAACACGAAAATGTGATGCCAGCCAGGCTCTAAAGCAAAGCCATGAGCGTAATTGGTCAAAGCATACTCAAAATGGGAAGAGTGAAAAACATGGAACAGAAACAAAACAAAAATGTATTACTCTTAGTTTTCAGTTCAGCATTAGTTACTCTCGTAGTTATTTTGGTCCATCCACATGGACAAATGAAGAGAAACAGTTTACTGAAAGCATGCATTGCAGAGTGGAATACAAGAAATCAAAACCAATCAGTACATAACATTTTAAACCATAAGAGATAAAATAAAACATGCCACGAAAATAATCAAAATAGAAATTAGATATATATCGTTTACCATCACAAACTCAACACCCAGCTCCGACCGATCAAATTGAACCCGGCAACGGTCACGGTCAACAGTCAAAACACTGCCATCATGAAGTTCCCTGGTTTTGGGATGACAGGCTATGACACGCTGTCCAACTGCTAAAGGTCGAGCAAGATCAGTCGGTAGACCTTCTTGAACACCAGACTGGAGTTCAGCATAGTGTTGTCTGACTGACTCACGATACTGAGAAAGCTTCTCTCTCTCCTCATGTAAAAACTGCTTCGACAATCGCCGTGGCTTTCCAAGAGAACTGCAAAAAACTAGACTCAGAAAACAAACAAAGCTGAAGCAAACAAATCAACTGAAGATGACAGACCTCCGTATAACACCCCACTCAACACGAGTCAGCCTTGGCACATGACCCAGCTTAACATGATTCAGGTACTCGACAAATTCACTCTTCGCAAACCATGGGTAATCAATTGCACTATAGAACCATTCGGACATGCACCATCTCCGGAGAAAACGTGACGATAAGCAGTGAGAGAGCTTGTCCTGCAAGGGGTCAGGGAAAACATAAGTTGTAACTTCTATACCTTGCAAATGATGAGATGAATAGGTCAGAAAAGTTTCTTGACAAAACATCAAACCTTAAGATCGAGAACGTTATTCACTGAGTAGGTAACATTATCGTAGGGATCATCAGCACCCTCAGAAGGCTTACACTCTGGAGTAAGTGCTTTTAAAATGCCTAATTTGCGCCGACTTCTAGCCTTTGACGGCGAGTCAGATTGCTGAGTTATTGCATTTTGTGTTCTGTCCATATTATCCATGGCTTCTTTTCCAAAATCATCATGTGCTGGAGAACTTTCCTGTGCTTTGGACTTGTTTTGTTTTGAAACTGGACTAACATGAGTATGCCTACCCTTATTAGAAACTACATTCCCTTCTTCAGCAGAAACCTAGCAAAGGCAGATATACAAGCGAAATTATATTTTGCCAAGAAGTAAGAACACGGGAGGAAAGAAAAACGTCAACTTGGCCATTTCAAGTTTTAAATTCACAAAGCCAAGGAGTGTTTGGGAGTGACATACTGTAGTAGGTCACCCAGGGAAAATTTACAAAAAAGGAAGGATGTTTGGAAGGGAATACTTTGGCAACAGCAATAAGAGTTACTTTGATCAATGTATGTCTTAGTAGTCCCCCCATTTGCTATATGTCATTGACTTAAAGAACTATATACCACATGGATAAGACTAAGAGAAGGAGAAAGTTGCTTAAAAACAAGGAGGTCATACAACAAAAAAGTATTTTCTCCTCTTAAGTGGGAGAAGATATATTGTCCAAATGGAGGTTTAGAGATTAAGAATCAGAGAGAGCTTAATTTTGTTTCTTACTAAATGAAAACTGTTTATCAGGAGCAACAAAAGAAAAAGGCAAGACTATAAGTGGAGTGCATACCTCAGTCTTCTCAATATCTTTTAGTGCATTCTTTTCATCTTTGGAGATCTGAACATAAAGCAGCAAATATATGCAAATCATAAGCAACGTACAGAACTAACAATATTTTGGCTTGTCACATATTCAACAAGTAACGGTTTTGCAGGTACCTTTCCTGTGGAATACTTTCTTTTCTTTTTCTCCGTTTTAACACCACATTTACAATCTTGCTGCTTTACTTCAGAAATAGCACTTCCATCATGATGTGGATCTTTAGTAAGTCTAGCTTTTTTCCTAGTAACCATCTCAATGTTTACAAGTTCTGACTGCCTTTTAATCTTCTTCATTTTTCTGGAGTTGTCTTTTTTCTCAAGAAGTGGTACTGCTGCAGGAACACTAGGCTTCTCATCAGATTCATTGTCTTTGCTTTCATCCTTAATGTGTGTTGATGATTCTGGAAAACAAGCACAGGCAGTACAGTATCAATAGCACAATCAAACACAAAACATTACAAACTTAGCATATTGGTCAAAACCTAACTCTGCAAAACCACTTTTGTCCATAACTTTTCTGAGATTTTCACATGATGGTCGGACTGCTAAAACTTACAAAAAATCTAGTAATCTACCTTTGTGAACCTGGTTAAACAATTTGTTGACCTCAGTGAGTAAACTTATTATTGAACAGTATGCCCAGTATCTACAAGTCTTGTGGTTGCAAATGGAAGCCGATGAATGAAGTTAAGTGTGTTGCAGGTAAAACAGGTGGAAGGCATCTGCACAGCTACAGAGCTGCCTAGAAACTAGTCAACAATGTATGCAGGTGCTCAATAGCATTATGATAAGGAAAATAATAATAATGCAAACATTTGCTGTATCCATTTCTTCCATAAGACATAAGGCAACACCAGTTGTGCAGGCATGCTTGGAGCTGTGGGGGTACATAAATGGTCCTTGTATGTATAGGACTTTATGCAGATTGCAGAACTCCTTTAAGATTAGACTCCAGAAAAGATTAGAACTACATATTGGCTCCACAGATAATCAGCTCTGACTCCATTGTACAGCGGTTGCAAGAACTTTGTACTAAACTGTACTGCCAAGCTGTCCATTGCATGGTTTCACCACCACACCACATAATCATTAAAAAAGTAAATACTATTACATGATAAAGGATACAATGAGGTGCACGGAAATTAAATAGTAAAAATATATTGCCACTTCTGAATTAGCACCATAGTCTGGGATAAGACTAACCAGATTCAGCATTGGAAGAAGGTTGTAGAATATTCACAGATATATCAGCTAATGTATGCAATGCATCGAGAGCTGAGCTTTCATCTGCCAAACAAAGTCCAATTAGGCAAATCAGGAACAAAGGTTTGTGCTATATAGATACGAAAGCAAGAATTCAAACAAAGTATCCTTACAACTTAGCAACCATTACACAATAAAATTAATAATATGTGGGCACAAAGCAAAGATGAACAGACTGTATTACAAAGAACAACAGATCCTCCTTGCGAAGTTCGTAGAGCAATGTTGATTTCAGTGTAATAATCATTACATAGTTCTGTTTGAGTTTTCCATGGTAGGGAGATTGTCAGTTTATTTTACAAATGCAACAATCGAACGAAGACAACAAATATTCTGAAATAAAACTGATGGTTGACCACCACAGCATAGGACATACTTATGTTTCACCACACAATCAAGAAAATACTGTACTGTACGTAAATATGAGAAGCTTAGCCCATTGTCCCTCTTGCTGGAATAATATTCTCATTCAATAAAAAAAATCGAGAAAACGCAAAAAGCCTTTGTGTTTCTTTTCATTGAAAAGGTAGAAGGGTTTGTGTCTCCTCCGAAGAGGTTTATTATTCTCATTCAATAATATGAATATGTCTATACTCTATATTGTATTCAATAGTTGAGAAAATACTACTGTACAACTTTATAAAAGATAAGACTCAAGTCAATAAACCACCTTACTGATAGTTTCAACTGTGCTAGAAGCCTAGAAGAAAATATGCTGTGATCATCTTTCAATAATTCCATTACCTTTCTAAAAATAAAAGATAAGATCAGACATACCACCAAAAAATAGCTGGCGACTTCTTTTGCTTGATTTATTAGATGGCCATGAAGCTTTACTTCCTAATGCGTCCACCTCTGATTCAAGTGGGTGTAGTGGCATACAATCAATATCCTGCAAAGTAAAGATATCCTTAACATTCAACAACTTTATGGACGGAGAATCGGACCAAAAGGCCTTTATCAGAAGCAAAAAAAAATGCCTGAATTTCACTCTGACAAAAAAAAATAGGGTTGCGGTCGCGCCAAGCGTCCAAAGTCTTAAGTCGCGAATATTCACGCGAGCGCACGCGCTAGTGTGGTTCAGCCCTATGTGTGTCTCTACTATTTTAGATGTCACCAAAGAGCTCTCCTTATAAGTTGCTCCAAACCCTCTTCTCTTAGCAATGTGGGACTAAAGATTGGTCATGCCTCCACCAACTCTAGTCTGTATAGCTATTTTCTGAAACTGGACTGGGCCATGGCCCATTATTCACGTTGATGGACTAAATATGGCGAACCATACACGTACCATTATTACTACACATTGGTCTGTTAGGAAGATGAGAGTGGGTGGAATATTTTAATGGTCATGCATGCAACCATGACCATGCAGAGGAGGCTTAGAATCTTCCTTTACCTAGCGAATATCTTGCAACAAAATGGACATGTGTTTCCAAGAGTAGATTGGCCACTACACACAACAAGTTTTCTTAAACCACTGCACATGTCTATCACGTACTATCTCCTCCAACCTCTCCTGCTATAAGGCACAATATATATATAGACAGATCACATAACTTCGCTTGATATCCTTTATCCTCTCGTCATATCACGCCCCCGTCGCCAGCAACATCGAACACCACACCATCAATGCCCGCCATCGCGAGATCGAGCACTCGATGGGTCTTGACCATGGAAAACGCCACGGACGAGCAAGTCGGTTGAGCTACACGGTGGGGACTTCCTCCTCTCCAGCCTTCGATGGTTCTTGAACTCTGGCAACGCCATGACTCACGCCGAGCTCCCGAACGTTGTGCCGTGAGAGTCGCGCCAACTCCGATGAGTCCATGGTCGGGGCTGCACGCCAGCAGCAAGTGCATGGTCCCCATACGAATTTTTCATGGTGGTGGGGACGGCGAGAAGGTGCAAGCCTGCAGGGCCTCGACATCCAGGGGCTTCATGCCAGCAGCGCCTCGACATAGGCGAGCTCACGCCAACAACAGTTTTTTTAACCACTACACTGGTCTATCACGTCCTATCTCCTCCAACTTCTCCTGCTATAAGGCACAATATATGTACATGGATCATGTAACTTCGCTCGTTATCCTTTATCCTCTCCCCCTATGACGTCCCCGTCGTCAGCAACATATAATACCACACCATCAATGCCCGCCATCGCGCGCGAGATCGAGCGCTCCATGGGTCTTGACCATGGACAACACCACGGACGAGCAAGTCGGTTGAGCTACGCGGTGGGTACTTCCTCCTCTCCAACCTTCGATGGGTATTGAACGATGGCAACGCCATGGCTCACGCCGACTCCGATGAGTCCATGGTCGGGGCTGCACGCCGGCAACAAGTACGTGGTCCTCATGGGCATTTTTCATGGGGGTGGGGAAAGCGAGAAGGTGCAAGCCTGCAGCGCATCAACATCCAGGGGCTTCACGCTAGTAACGCCTCGACATCGGCGAGCTGAATGCCAACAACAATTTCGGCGAGCTGCACACCAGCGGCCACGACGCCGTCATCTTTGGGCATGTTGGTTAAGACGCCGCACGCTAGCAGCACTTCGACGTTGGCGGGAGTGTCCAAGAGTAGCACAACGTAACAGTGTCCTTAGCCTGGAACTGGAACGCATGTACTGGTCGAGTATATGCACCTCAGGTGCCGGTGCATGCATACATGCATGTGATGCTCCTCCATCATATATACATGGGGATTTTGATGAACTGAGTTTGTTCTATTGTTGTTGAGAGCTAGCTATCTACGTCTGTTACTTGCCGGGCTGGTGTATCCTTACCCGAGACCGGGGTGGCAACGCCACAAGACACAAGCTACATGCTGGAATGCTCACCACAACAGGTTTCTGCTCCGACCTAGACGGGTCTCTGGTCCGTTCCAATGAAAGCGGCTTGTGTTTTCTGCTCTATTTGCATCAGTCGGACTGGTTCTGACCGGTTTTAGTGCTCTGACGCGCGCGTGACGGATGAATTAATAGGGGTGCACGAGACAACAGAAGTAATAAGTACTCCGTGGTTTTCTCGGCGAACGAAGCAAGAGATGATTGTGATCGACAGGCTGCTGCCTGGACCTGGACTAGACTAACGCCCTTGTTACCGCTGACCGGCGCCGCGCGGCGAAACGTCCATCCGCAGTTCGATCGATACGCCTCAATTGCGTCGTGACGCAGGCAGCACCGTGACATGCGCCAAGCCAATGAACAGTGTGGACACCACACTTGTGTCACCTCTTGGGAGCCTATGGCCGCGGCTGCCCGCCGCCGGCCTGGACGGGTCTGGTCCGTTCCAATGAAAACGGTACAAGTTGCAGGCCGTCAAAAACCTTGACATCGGTGGACTTCACGGCCAAAACACCTCAATGCCAGCAGGCTATACACTCGTACGCCACGGCCTCGGGGATATATTTTCACTGTGGTGGAGATGGTGAGGACATGCATGCCGACAGCTACGGCGGCGTCATGGCGGTGCGAACAGCAAGGTCACGGTGGCGGGGACGGAGGCAGGTTGCACGCCCGCAGCTCCGGACGATTCGGCGCCAACAACCTAGCATGGTTCCTTGGGTGAAGAAGGTGACAAGCTGTGGGCCGACAATTGGCAGCTCATCATGCCCTCCCTCTGGAAGTGGAGATATCAGCACGCCGGCAGCCATTCGAGTGCTCCTCCTTGGGCAAGGTTCGTGGATGTGATGCATGTCATGAGCCCTAACGCCATCGTCTTGGGCACCATTCACAGGGGTGAAGATGACATTGGGCTACACGCTGGCAGCCCCGGACAAGGTCGTCTCCGGCATGACGTGTGGATGTGGAGAGGTGGCGTCGGGCTGCACGCAGTCAGCTCTGAACCAACACCCTCGGCACAACGAGTGGAAGTAGCTATAGCCTACACGCTGTCCCTGATGCCGCTAGCTTCGATGTAGTTCGCGGCGTAGATGGCGCCTGGCTACATGCCGGAAGGCCCGGAAGCCCTGCTGCAGTCGTCCTTGCCGTCGCTCGGATGGAAGCAGAGATGGCGTCGAGCTGGCACGACGTATTCAGTCCGTGGGAGTGGAGGTGGCGTTCTCGGCGACCATGGAAAAAAACAAGCTGTGTGCGCGAGGGCATTGGTCACCGCACCTGTGAGAAGTGCGCAATCGATGGCCCCGAAAGCAGTTGGTCAACCAGGGACAACAATTGTGGAGCGCCGGAAAACAGTTATCCAATCTTAGACACGTACAAATGAAAAAAAATAGTTAGGTACACACTACACACTCTGGTTGCAAATATCGTCCAATCTTAGACATATTTAATACGGCATGCGCATTTTTCAAATCTCGTTAATATATTTTCAAAAAGTCATATATCACATTTGTTCTGTGGTTATGGCTACGTAGCGAAGCACACAGGCAACATGCTAGTTAAAACTAATACAACGAAAATCCTTATATTGCATGGATTAGATACATGTTGCATCGTGGACTAATATTGACCTAAATACTCGTCGGCAGTGGTGGTGGACTAATATTGATCTAAATCATCATCATCGCTTACGGCGGCGGTGACCTAACTTGTGAAATATGATAGTATACTTAGTTGCATGCATAATACGTTAGTGGTAAAATTATTGTAAAACAATTACTCTATGGGGTGTTCAAACCATGTGATATGTGCACGGTGACGGTCTAGTTATTCTTGTTGTGGCCAGGAGTGCAAGACTACCAATTTGTCTTATAGTTTGACTCATTGAAGCATTGAAGGGTGTGTTTTATATATATCGATGAAATAGTAATCCTAACAGCACGTGGAATAATATGTAAAAAAAATCCCCAAAGCAACGGACCTAATAACACATGTCCACGAAATGGCACATCAAATTATAGGTACCCTCTCCGATTCATATTACTTGTTGATAATATGGATGTATCTAGAACTAAGATGTATCTACGTACATCCATATTAGCGACAACTAATATGAATCGGAGGATGTAATAACTATCCCCTAGCATAAAATAAAGACGATGATGATTATGGTGGGTGGTGGGTGGTTGCTCCAACACCAAAGATTGTCGTGGGAGGCAAAGAGCATGACACCAACTCAAATTTTTAGTTTCTTATGATCCTCGAAACAGGGTTTCGCCCCGCTATATTAATATAGCACACACCGATACAACATAGTAACCATTGCTGGGGCAAACAGCACAAGCATTCCCAAAAGAAAACACAAAAGAAAGAAAAGAGAAACTAATGCCCAAAGGGTCGGATTGATGAAAACGGGAATGTCTTGCAACCGCTGTGCCCGCCGGAGAATTCCCACCACACTCCTAGCACTCTGAAGCCATGCGTACCAAGCATCACCTTAAAGAAGGGATGCAACAACGACGCCGCTGCTGCCCGGAGTGGTCCTAGGGTTTCCCCGGTACGCGCAAGGACAGGGGAGCAGGGCATCACCCAACGCCCTTCAAGAAGGAAGGGTGGCTCCCGCGGACGTCACCGCGTCGGTGTCGGCAAAGCCGACAGGGATTCCTCTCGACCCTCGCAACCCCTCCTCGGACGCTCCATCGTGCTCCACCACACTTGCTGCCCACCACCACGCGCCACCACAGCCTTGCAGGCACCACCGTTGTCTCACCGTGACCAACAAAGCCGGGTCAGCATGGACAGGAAGGGCCAACTGGGAGCGGGAGGCAGCACGTCAGCGGCCACGTCGGAGGGAACCACCTCCACCTCCACCTACATACACCAGCCGGACGCGTCAACAGGAACAAACCAGGCCCACCTGCAGCGTACGCGCTGCTGACCTCGCCGCCCCAACTCCAGCCGCACCTCTGTCCGCTAAGAAGAGCATCGCCGGGCAGGGAGTCGGCCCGCTCGGACCCAGATGGGGCCTGAAGGGCCTAGATCTTGGCCAGGCAGGCGCTGCCCCGAGCCACTGCGCTGTCCCATGGCCAAGGAGACATGCCACCGCATCGTCACCACCCGCCGTCGCGCCACCTGGAAGGAGGCGTCGCCGCCTAGAAGGAGGCGTCACCGCCGGAATCCCACCGACCTTGGAGCACCGCGACCTGTCGAGGAAACCCCGCCGTCTCCCCTACACGTGCGCGGGGAAGGGAAGCTCTGCCGCCGCTGGCACCGCACAGGCTTTGCCCGGTGGCTTGCGCCGACCA
This sequence comes from Lolium rigidum, assembly GCF_022539505.1. NCBI lineage: Eukaryota > Viridiplantae > Streptophyta > Magnoliopsida > Poales > Poaceae > Lolium > Lolium rigidum. The sequence goes on from NC_061509.1 coordinate 38,672,938, forward strand.
TGGCGGCGGGGAGGGCGGAGAGGGGCAAGGCTCGGGCGCTACGGTTTGTCGCCCTCCCATCGCCCGCGGGGAGCAACGCGGAGGGCCGAAACGTTTTTTCGAGTTCCCCTCGACTTCGCTAGGGTTCTGTCGTCGTTTCTTTATGATAGTTGTGTGCATCTAGGTGTTTGATGAAGTTAGCTTGTTTTGGTATTAATTGCGAGTTGGATACACGTCTATGGCTTCCCATGCTGGTGTCTCCCTAGCGAAGCAATCGCTCTTGTCTCCCTAGTGAAGCACATCGAGGTAATGCCACGGGTTGCATGCATGCATGCAAGGTCAGCGAAACATGGTCTCTGTGCTGCTCGTGGCCGACAACATTGTGTCGTGGAATTATTCCACGAGTGCGGATTTGGTCCGAGCACACGTCCGCGGTATCTTGCCGTCCGCGCGCTACATGCATTTTCTAGAGATATGGGTAGTTTGGCAGGATCATTAGATGTTAGGTAACCATAATAGAGTGATCAACGGTGCATGCGTGAGCTCAGCCAAAACAATATTTTTTTCTAGACTTTCGTAGGGCCCATATGACTACACGTGCATAGCCTCAGTTCCAGCGTACGTGAGTCATGACGCAGGCAGCACGGTGAGCTGCACCAAGCCGTCGAACACCCTGGCCATGATAATTGTTTCGCCTCCGATCAGTGCATGGCCGGCCTCCCCGCTGGCGTCCTGGAATTCATCGTCTTGGGTCTAGTTTGTTCCGATGAAGAGAGGTAACGAGCTGCACGCTGATGGGGGCTGCACGGCCACAACACCTCGATGTCGGCAAGCTACACACCTGTAGCGCCACAGAATCGTACAAGTTCATGGTGGTGGAGATGAAGAGGGGCTGCATTCCGGCAGCTCCGATGGCATCATGTCGGCATGGACGGTGGCTCCCTTCATGCCCGCAGCTCTGACATCAAGGTAGTGAGGAAGGTGGCGAGTCGCACACCCCACAGCCGCGGTGCCCACATCATGGCGGTGGATGGAGTCAGTGGCGGACCCAAGCCAAATGTTGAGTGGGGGCAATTCATCTGAGTGGAGGCAGTTCTAGTGCAGATTCCAAGTTTTTTGCAACTTTTCCTTCAAATGCAAACAAATAACACTGAAATTTCAAAAATTGAGTGGGGGCCACTGCCCCCACTCAGCTATACATGGGTCCGCCACTGGATGGAGTGAAGAAGGTGACAAGCTGCACGCCGGAAACTCCTCATGTCACTGTCTTCGACGCAGTCTAAGCTAGTGGAGATATGTTGTCGGGCGGGATGCCGGAAGCCACGCAAGTCCTCCTCGGTCAAGGTTCGTGGAGGAGTTGCACATCTCCAACACAGAGAGCCCAGACACAGAGATGGAGATGGTGTCGGACAGCACGCTGGCAGCCCCCGACACACCATCGTCTTCGATGCGGTTCAAGGAAGTAGAGAAGGTGTCGGGCTGCATGCCGGCAGCATCAACACCATCGTATTTTTGTGCGGTCTGTGTTGATGGAGATTACGCCGGCCTGTACGCTTGGTAGCCGCTCATGCCACCCTCTTGGGCATGGCTCCTGGAGGTAGAGATGGCGTCCGTCTGTATGCCGGCAGCCCAGGAACCATCGTGTTAGGCATGGGTCGCGTAGCCGGCACCCCTGACACCGCCGTCTTAGGTGCAGTTCATAGGAGTACGTACGGGTGGCGTCAGGCTGCACGCCGTTATCCTCGACACCGTCGTATATTATGTGTGGTTCGCCTGGTAGATATGTCACCGTTCGCGGAGTGAAGATGACGCTGTGGCGCTGGGGTGTATTCCAACGGGTCAACGTCTTCGACGCAGTTCACGCAAATGGAAATGGCATCTGGCTGCATGCATGCCGGCAGCCCGGACACTATCATCTTCCTTCGGCACGGCTCAGCAGGAGTCGGAAAGGGAGCTAGGCTAGGCACCTGCAGCCTTAAGCCCCTTCCAGGCACACCTACTAAGCTGTGACCATGGGTTCGTGGCTTCGTGCATGAATTGCCAACTCCATGTATCAACCGAAATGATCATCTCCATGCATTCATGTACACATCTTGCTTATATATTAAGTATTACATATTTTAGAATGGATGTTATTCTAGTTTAGCTTGCATGTGTATCACACTCTAATAATGCCCAATGAATCAAACAACTCATATATGTACTGCGGAGTCCCAGTGGACTCTCTTCGCCGCTGCCGCCGCTGCCATGTCGACGTGGTAGTGGGACCTGTCCCTAGCCGCTGCCCCCATAGCTTCGTCCCTGGCGGCGATGGAGTTCACCAGCTCGACACGCGCGGGCTTCGGTGCCCTCCGCGCGACCGAATCTAGGTCGGAGCACAGGTACGCCCGGCTAATGGAGATCGCATGGCTGCGAGCTTCCTCCTCCGTCGCCCGAGCCTGGCGGCGATCGTATTCCCCAGGTAGGCTCTTGAATGACGCGAGTAGAGCCCGCTGGTCGCCGCCGAACTTGAAGCGGATGTGGTCGTCCTCATCATCGTCGGCGATGATGTGGATGACAGCGTCCGTGGGTGGGGCCGCCGGCAACGGAGGAGCTGCCACAAGGGCGGCACTAGCCGCCACCATTTCCACCCGCACCTCGGCGAGCTCGGCCTGGAGTTCCACCATGGCCGCCGCCCACCGATGTCGCACTAGCGTGCGCCCTGCCGCCTCCTGGTTCAGTTGGTCGGGCCTGAAGGGTGTCGGCGGCGAGCTGCTTCTCCTCGAACGCTTTCGTCGCGCGTAGCTGGGCGAGGTCTAGACCATCCGGGTGGACTTGGCGGCACATCTGAAAAACTTGATCCCAGCTAAGGTTGTGCTTGGCCATGGATGGATGCTAGGGTTTAGGTTGAGGTGTGCCTGTCAGCCCCGCCGGCGTCCACCATATATAGCCACGGCGGGGCGGGAAAAGGCGTTCACGCGCAGGTAGTTTGACGCGAGCGCGAAACGCCGCGCCAATCTGTTGGGAGATACCCTTATTGCCGCATATTAATTGGTCCACGTTGGAGATGCCCTATGTGAATCTGGTTTTGGTGCATGGATAAACAGTAGTGGATGGATGAGAGTGAGACGAGAAGCTACGGTAGCTGGGTAGCCAACAAGGATGTGGTTTTGGTCCATATGAGTTGGAGTTGAGCTGCCCTGGCTGTCCGCTCGATTGGTCGCGTGGATCCGGACCGATCGACCAAATGAGGTGCTGCTAGTGCTAGCTACGTAAGTATAGTACGAGTTTAATTTGTTGATTGATGATGAAATGTTGCGCGGCTTAATTAATTGGTAGTGCTAAGTAGTAGTACCAAGGAACCCGCCCATGGGTTGGTACGTACAGTACGTGGGAGAGGGACCCGCCCACCATCGACGTCACGATTCACCTCCCGCGGCGGGAGCGGGAGGAGCGCCGTCCGAACCTTCCTTGGCAACGCACCATCAAAGTAGAAGATTGCGGGACTTGGTCGGAACTGAGAAAGGCGTCGGCTTGGACTCTCTTTCGACGTCGTACATAGCGGACCAGAAGATGAACCTTGGACAGCGACGAGCATCGGATGAGCGCAATGAGAAAAAAACAAGACCGTGTCTCCAAAGGCAATGCTCCCAACGGAGGAACGACATGGAGATGTCGCGCCATTGCGCCGGTTCTCTCCAAACCTAAGCGGGAGCGCGAAAGTAATTAAATTTTGAAGTGGAGGTAATATTTCATAAATAAGTAAGTGGTTAAATTTTCCCAATTCTTTTCTACCTAGGGCGTTGTAAGGAAAATAGTAATAAGAGAGGTTGAAGAAATTATAGAAATGGTTTTTGGTCCTGTGAGTCGCGTGGAGGAGGTAGAATAATACTGGATGGAGTAGCTAGAAAATTAATGAAGTTAGTTAATCAAGTGTACGCGCGCGCGTGCTGCATGCAGGTAGCTGTACGTAGATAGGCTCTTGGCTTGATTAATTGCCTCCTCCTGCTGTACTCTACTACTACTAGATCGAAATGGAAGCAAAACCACGAAGATCGAAATGGCGATGAGCTAATTAAGGTAGGATCAATCAATCAGTTGCAGGTATATATGCGATGAGTTTGAGTCAGCTGCACGTACGTCTGTGTAGGAAAGGAAAGAGAAAAAAGAGAGAGCCAAGAAAGAGAGGGAGAGAGACGAGTCGAGGCTGAAAGAGAATTCGCGCGCTGGAGCCAGGCTGGCAGCAGGCGTACGTAGTCAACCAAAGCAGCAAAGGATCAGACGGCGAGTCGCACCCATCGATCAGCACTCACGTGTACGCGAACGCGGACCCGGCTAGCTTTCTCACGTCTACGCGCACTCTCCGTCCTACAGTACTACTAATTAGTAATAATTAATTAATTCACATGATGTGTGCCCGCTGCCCTGCACTTCCGCCCGTCGGATGTGGAAGAGTCATGCTCATGCACTTGACTACATCAAACACCATAGGGAGGAGGAGTGCGCAATGATCAGAAAGAGATGAAGGCAAGCTTTGCAGGAAACAACATGGAAAGATCGTGTGCCATTCCACTGACCCTAGGACTCTGTCGACTCTACAGAGGGTACTGCTGGCCTTCACATTGAGGCCACGCACATTCCAGCACAGGAAAATTAAATTAAGTACATCCATGACACTAAGAAAACGCGAAGATCCTTTTATTTTTGCCATGGCTTCTTTCCAAAGGGGAAGATCCTTTGTCGTCAAGCCAGCCCTTTTAGCAAGAACAATCTGTGCTCTTTGTTCAGCAGAGAGGCTTTGTTGTTTAGCCACCCTCTCGCTTTTATAACTAGGTGTTGCCACGGCGGTCTCCGCTTTCCCCTTCCTTGTGTTCTGGCTACTCAGAAGAGGTAGTACCAGTGGTTGAATTTCCATTAAGATTCTTCAAGAGAACGTCCCTAGATCATGGTTACCGGAAGCAGAAACTTGGCCTTGTTCCGGTGAGCTTTCATGTCTCTACATCTTTGAATGTCTTATGCGGCTGGGCAAGGACATGATGCTAGTCGCTAGGCCTGGGGTTGATTCCAGCTGCTGGGTTTCCGGTACAAGAAATATATAACAATAACTAGTAAGTTACACCTTATACAGGCTGTGAGATTAAGAATACACACTGCATAAGCACATACATCGTCAAATTTTCATTCCCCTACATATATACCACAAGAAAGAATGTTAGCCACGGCGCACTAGCCACTAGGAGTGGGTATCAGCGCCAGCATTTGGTTCTTGATGATACCCATGCACATCTCGATCTCCCTGAAGATCGGGACATTCTGCGAGCTGCGCGGTTGTAGGCGCGAGACCGCCGAATCGAGAATGTGCGCCACTTCGGCAGGATGACACTGCTTCTCCGTGCAGTTCTGATGCATTCACAGGAAGAATACCCATTAGAACACCAGCACATAGCGCCTGAAGAATATGCAAGATCTCTATGGTTTGTTTACCTGTATCATAAGGATGGTAGCTACACAGGATGAAATCAACTCTGAAGGGAACTGGGTTTCAGAATCACGGCCGCTGGGCAATCTTGGACCAGGAACATTAGTTGTCGCAGGGTCAAAGCGGCCAGAAGTGCTGTTATCTTGACAGGCTGAATTTGCCTGCCCCGAATCGGGAGGTATCCGCCGTATGCCTAGTATGCTAGAACCAAAGCCGGTGCCACGGATATTCAGATTGTCCAGTGCTTCCCCTATTTTCGCAAAAGCATTCTCCCCGTCACTTACTTTGCACATTGCCTGATTACACACGAAAAAGGTAGACAGCAGACACATAAATCAACAACAAAGCAAAGTTGTATACTTCAGTATCATCAGATGTACAAGGGCAGAATAAAATAGGCAATGCTTCAGACATGAAAGACAAAATCTAGAAGCTAAATGCTCCATGTATCCAACACTAAACATAATTCTGAGGGTGCAGACTACATAAATGGAACAGGAAATTATCAACGAACCATGAATCTTTAGTTACCTCAAGCACTGAACTGAACATAAATGATTGTTGATAAAAAAAAGTAGGTTCTCTTTGCTACTTATTCACTTTTAATTTTCACACATTTCATTATTAACTCAATATTTACTGTTAGATTACGAATTTGGAATATTTTTCATTAATATGATCTCGTGAGTGGTAAGTCCAAAGAGCAATATAGAGTTCATGACCTGGTTGAAAAGAGATCACAACATATATGCTTTTAACTATTACCATGCAGTGAGACTGATCTATACTACCGGATGCGGATGGTGGTCATCCAACGTATATAAAGGCATGAATATCAAGGACCCCTGGACTGAATAACATAACATGATACTCATAGAAGTATAAATAAGTATGACTATCTAACCTGAATAGCAACATCAACCATCGCCTTAGCTCTGCACCTCGAAGTCTCAATAATTTCCATGACTTGGGATCCAGACTCCTGGGTAATATAACCAAAAAGGTTAGATGCATCTGGTGTTCTATTAAAAGCACCACTGTTTTCCACGCATTTAGGAATAGGATATGACTGCGTGGGATGCCCATGAAATGTGTTACGTTGCCGCAGAGAAAGCAAGGCCGAAGCAACCTGAGTATGAAAATATATTGTTGAATCTTGTTAGTGCACGAAATCCACACACAAAAAAGACTACTGCAAGTGACATCTAGAACTGGGAATTACATGATCATTCGAATCTCTTAGCTGTACAAGCACCATGGCATATTGCTTCCTGAAGTGCTCCAAATCTCTAATAGTTTCCCCATCCTTCTGCTTTCTAGACATCTCTTCATTCATGTGCCTCAATTCTACCAGCAAAGCTTCCTACAAAAGATTAAATAGTTCAAAAAACATAAATATTGTGCACTTGGATCGCGTAAAAATCTCCTAGCATGTTTATCCAATAAATTATTATTGCACACTGGCCCCACAGTGGAATTTGGATGATTCTAGAGTCCTTCAGCCACAGGCTGACATGGAACCAAAACAGACTCATATGGTCGTATAGATTCATCCAATTCCAATCCTCAATTATGACTTCCAACTTTTAATAACAAAGGTGGTTTCCATTTTCATCTTCGAACAAACACAATCACAAAGCCCAAGCATGTTGCACTTGCCTTTTTATCAAGGGCGCGTGATAGGTCAGCAAGAGCCCTTATATCTGCTTCTCGTTCCTGTAGCTGTGACAGTGTACATGGCTGGCTATACATTGCCTGTTGTGCAGCAACTGTAGCCTCATTTCCAGTATTTTTTGCGTGTGCAACTGAATCAAATGTGTCTCCCTGTTGAAGAAATTCCACAAGGGGGAACAGTTAGGTTATTCCACATCGAGTACATATATTATAAAGCTCCCACTACATATGCTGTCATCTTAGCTTGCTTCATTAAAATACTTGTTCAGTGACTAAAAAGTACAAAGGAAGTTGCATCAGCACCGGCGAAACTCACATTTGGTACGAATCTTGCTGCGCCGCTACCACAATACTCTCTAGATCGATCCTCGAATTTTACTTCTGGGAAACTGCGGTAGTATTTATTCACGATATTTTGCCGTCGGAGAGATTCGGGGAAATTTTCGAGTGGGTGTAGTGGCATACAATCAATATCCTGCAAAGTAAAGATATCCTTAACATTCAACAACTTTTTGTGGGTGAATAACAGCAACCTATTTGACATGGCAATATTTCATCTTTACATTGGTTTTGTTATTATATTCGAACAGACATAAAGAAGAAACATTTGCACTAAGCCACTCAGATAGAAATTTCTCCCATAGGAATGCCCCTTCCTCGGGTATAAAACAAATGAATAGAATGGGTATAGCTGTGCAAGGAAAGCAAATCACATTAAAGCATAGTGACCAAAACACAAAATGTATACTGCTCTCCCACCAGAATAAAACAAGAGTTGTCCTAGAATTTGTGCAGTCAAGCTAATTTACCTTTGATCAATAAAATTTGTGTGTGTTTTAGATTGAAGATATGGAAATATCAGTAGATTACTGTCTACAAAGATACTCTTGTCATGTATATATTTTTTAGATTTTACAATTATAGTACACAGTAGAAACTTCCGGTCGCAAATCAAAAAAAAATTCTGCGGACTATGTGAGTGTATAAAACGACATTTCTTTGTGACTGGACTAAGCAACTGTTAATGATTCCCAGCAACAAAAAATAGATATAACAACACGAAAATGTGATGCCAGCCAGGCTCTAAAGCAAAGCCATGAGCGTAATTGGTCAAAGCATACTCAAAATGGGAAGAGTGAAAAACATGGAACAGAAACAAAACAAAAATGTATTACTCTTAGTTTTCAGTTCAGCATTAGTTACTCTCGTAGTTATTTTGGTCCATCCACATGGACAAATGAAGAGAAACAGTTTACTGAAAGCATGCATTGCAGAGTGGAATACAAGAAATCAAAACCAATCAGTAGATAACATTTTAAACCATAAGAGATAAAATAAAACATGCCACGAAAATAATCAAAAAAGAAATTAGATATATATCGTTTACCATCACAAACTCAACACCCAGCTCCGACCGATCAAATTGAACCCGGCAACGGTCACGGTCAACAGTCAAAACACTGCCATCATGAAGTTCCCTGGTTTTGGGATGACAGGCTATGACACGCTGTCCAACTGCTAAAGGTCGAGCAAGATCAGTCGGTAGACCTTCTTGAACACCAGACTGGAGTTCAGCATAGTGTTGTCTGACTGACTCACGATACTGAGAAAGCTTCTCTCTCTCCTCATGTAAAAACTGCTTCGACAATCGTCGTGGCTTTCCAAGAGAACTGCAAAAAACTAGACTCAGAAAAACAAACAAAGCTGAAGCAAACAAATCAACTGAAGATGACAGACCTCCGTATAACACCCCACTCAACACGAGTCAGCCTTGGCACATGACCCAGCTTAACATGATTCAGGTACTCGACAAATTCACTCTTCGCAAACCATGGGTAATCAATTGCACTATAGAACCATTCGGACATGCACCATCTCCGGAGAAAACGTGAGGATAAGCAGTGAGAGAGCTTGTCCTGCAAGGGGTCAGGGAAAACATAAGTTGTAACTTCTTACCTTGCAAATGATGAGATGAATAGGTCAGAAAAGTTTCTTGACAAAACATCAAACCTTAAGATCGAGAACGTTATTCACTGAGTAGGTAACATTATCGCAGGGATCATCAGCACCCTCAGAAGGCTTACACTCTGGAGTAAGTGCTTTTAAAATGCCTAATTTGCGCTGACTTCTAGCCTTCGACGGCGAGTCAGATTGCTGAGTTGTTGCATTTTGTGTTCTGTCCATATTATCCATGGCTTCTTTTCCAAAATCATCATGTGCTGGAGAACTTTCCTGTGCTTTGGACTTGTTTTGTTTTGAAACTGGACTAACATGAGTATGCCTACCCTTATTAGAAACTACATTCCCTTCTTCAGCAGAAACCTAGCAAAGGCAGATATACAAGCGAAATTATATTTTGCCATTTAAGAAGTAAGAACACGGGAGGAAAGAAAAACGTCAACTTGGCCATTTCAAGTTTTCAATTCACAAAGCCAAGGAGTGTTTGGGAGTGACATACTGTAGTAGGTCACCCAGGGAAAATTTACAAAAAAGGCAGGATGTTTGGAAGGGAATACTTTGGCAACAGCAATAAGAGTTACTTTGATCAATGTATGTCTTAGTAGTCCCCCATTTGCTATATGTCATTGACTTAAAGAACTATATACCACATGGATAAGAGAAGGAGAAAGTTGCTTAAAAACAAGGAGGTCATACAACAAAAAAGTATTTTCTCCTCTTAAGTGGGAGAAGATATATTGTCCAAATGGAGGTTTAGAGATTAAGAATCAGAGAGAGCTTAATTTTGTTTCTTACTAAATGAAAACTGTTTATCACGAGCAACAAAAGAAAAAGGCAAGACTATAAGTGGAGTGCGTACCTCAGTCTTCTCAATATCTTTTAGTGCATTCTTTTCATCTTTGGAGATCTGAACATAAAGCAGCAAATATATGCAAATCATAAGCAACGTACAGAACTAACAATATTTTGGCTTGTCACATATTCAACAAGTAACAGTTTTGCAGGTACCTTTCCTGTGGAATACTTTCTTTTCTTTTTCTCCGTTTTAACACCACATTTACAATCTTGCTGCTTTACTTCAGAAATAGCACTTCCATCATGATGTGGATCTTTAGTAAGTCTAGCTTTTTTCCTAGTAACCATCTCAATGTTTACAAGTTCTGACTGCCTTTTAATCTTCTTCGTTTTTCTGGAGTTGTCTTTTTTCTCAAGAAGTGGTACTGCTGCAGGAACACTAGGCTTCTCATCAGATTCATTGTCTTTGCTTTCATCCTTAATGTGTGCTGATGATTCTGGAAAACAAGCACAGGCAGTATCAATAGCACAATCAAACACAAAACATTACAAACTTAGCATATTGGTCAAAACCTAACTCTGCAAAACCACTTTTGTCCATAACTTTTCTGAGATTTTCACATGATGGTCGGACTGCTAAAACTTACAAAAAATCTACCTTTGTGAACCTGGTTAAACAATTTGTTGACCTCAGTGAGTAAACTTATTATTGAACAGTATGCCCAGTATCTACAAGTCTTGTGGTTGCAAATGGAAGCCGATGAATTAAGTTAAGTGTGTTGCAGGTAAAACAGGTGGAAGGCATCTGCACAGCTACAGAGGTGCTGCCTAGAAACTAGTCAACAATGTATGCAGGTGCTCAATAGCATTATAATAAGGAAAATAATAATAATACAAACATTTGCTGTATCCATTTCTTCCATAAGACATAAGGCAGCACCAGTTGTGCAGGCATGCTTGGAGCTGTGGGGGTACATAAATGGTTCTTGTATGTATAGGAATTTATGCAGATTGCAGAACTCCTTTAATATTAGACTCCAGAAAAGATTAGAACTACATATTGGCTCCACAGATAATCAGCTCTGACTCCATTGTACAGCGGTTGCAAGAACTTTGTACTAAACTGTACTGCCAAGCTGTCCATTGCATGGTTTCGCCACCGCACCACATAATCATTAAAAAAGCAAATACTATTACATGATAAAGGATACAATGAGGTGCACGGAAATTAAATAGTAAAAATATATTGCCACTTCTGAATTAGCACCATAGTCTGGGATAAGACTAACCAGATTCAGCATTGGAAGAAGGTTGTAGAATATTCACAGATATATCAGCTAATGTATGCAATGCATCGAGAGCTGAGCTTTCATCTGCCAAACAAAGTCCAATTAGGCAAATCAGGAACAAAGGTTTGTGCTATATAGATACGAAAGCAAGAATTCCAACAAAGTATCCTTACAACTTAGCAACCATTACACAATAAAATTAATAATATGTGGGCACAAAGCAAAGATGAACAGACTGTATTACAAAGAACAACAGATCCTCCTTGCGAAGTTTGTAGAGCAACGTTGATTTCAGTGTAATAATCATTACATAGTTCTGTTTGAGTTTTCCATGGTAGGGGGATTGTCAGTTTATTTTACAAATGCAACAATCCAACGAAGACAACAAATATTCTGAAATAAAACTGATGGTTGACCACCACAGCATAGGACATACTTATGTTTCACCACACAATCAAGAAAATACTGTACTGTACGAAAATATGAGAAGCTTAGCCCATTGTCCTTGCTGGAATAATATTCTCATTCAATAAAAAAAATCGAGAAAACGCAAAAAGCCTTTGTGTTTCTTTTCATTGAAAATGTAGAAGGGTTTGTGTCTCCTCCGAAGAGGTTTATTATTCTCATTCAATAATATGAATATGTCTATACTCTATATTGTATTCAATAGTTGAGAAAATACTAATGTACAACTTTATAAAAGATAAGACTCAAGTCAATAAACCACCTTACTGATAGTTTCAACTGTGCTAGAAGCCTAGAAGAAAATATGCTGTGATCATCTTTCAATAATTCCATTACCTTTCTAAAAATAAAAGATAAGATCAGACATACCACCAAAAAATAGCTGGCGACTTCTTTTGCTTGATTTATTAGATGGCCATGAAGCTTTACTTCCTAATGCGTCCACCTCTGATTCATATTTAGCTTTTCTGGCGCTGTACCCTTCTTCAGTGCCACTGCAAGCCTCTCTGTCATCCTCGAATTGATCGTCTGTTTTGTGTGCAGCTTTCTTTCTTCTCCTCTGAGGCCTCTTTAATTTTTGCTTAGACTTGCCAGATGCACAGCCTTCATTATTCATAAAATAAGAATCATATTTGGGATGGTCACCAGTCTCTGCTTCCCTGCTTCCTAAGCTACCTTCTGGATAATCAGCTTCTACTTGAAATCCATGCATCTTTGAGCTTCCCATCTCTGAATCCGCATTCTGCAAACATCATACAGATATGATCATGCAATTACTTTGCAAGATGAGTGTACTAGAGATAAAGGGCAAATAGATCCTGGGTTCTTACTTTTCTGTCAGCACTTTTAATAGGAGACAGGAACATATGATCACTCGATCTTCCAGGTGTTTGAGAAACCTGAGGTGAGCCTCCTCTCTGACAGACCTCTGCTAGAGCTAGAGCTGCTACATGAGCACCTTCATCATCACCATTAGTAGCATCTAGTTTTGCTTGTCTATTTGCTATCTTGTCATCACGGTGGTACATGCTTGCAACAGGCACTCGCGGGGTCCTTTTTCCAACAGCACGTGACCTGTTCCCTAAAAACAAGTCTAGACAAGTTTCAAGACCTCAATCCTAATTTTGTTTATGAGTACACAGTGCCAGATCTTAATACTGTGCAGCCATGAAGCAAATTTCGGAGGTCATATTTTCAACCATTAAATAGCAGTTAGTCCTAAGTTAGAGAGTAGAAAATAATAACACATGCCGACAAGAACTTAACATAGATGTATCCGTGTTTAATTATAAGAAGGGAACACATGTAGAGTTCACAATTTCATTGTAGATTGTGAAATGTTTTGTGCACATAGTTGAATTGTAGATTGTTAACTGTTTACAAAAACTAAAACACTAACAGAGAATAAATTTAGACTTAAAAGCTTTTGGTAAATGAAATTGTGAACTGTTCTGTGTTCTCCTTAGGGCATGTACAAGGTGCTTAGGGAGGTGTGCTATTTCTACACCAGAGGTGCCTAATTAGGCATCTGTCCTATAGAAATAGGCACTGTACTTAAGAAAAAACCGGGTTTATTTTTTGTAAGCACATTGCATTGTAGATGCCCTTAGGGGTGGGCATGGTTTGTGTTCAGAAACCGCACCTGATCTAACAAACCAAATCTCATATGACATTGCATGGATCAAACCTTCAGGCCAAAATGTCTGCTACACTTAATCCACTGTATCTAATGTAATGATCCACTCCCTTTAGGCAAGGGAGAGCGAGAGCAAGTGCTGCAGAACTCAAGCAAGTTTATCAGCAGGCGGGGGCGCTGGTTACCAGCCCCGCCCTTCTGTATCTTCTCTCCAGCACAGCTTGCCCACCAGTGTTCCACTCAGCTCCCGTTTCTCACTTGCGGCCGCGAGATCTGCGCCCGGTTAGGGCATTGCCGGAGGCCGGAGCCCTTCACTCCTCTATCGTCACTAAGCCGTGCAAAGGAAGCAGACCACAGTTTATCTCTCTTGATTATTTCTGGATTTTGATTTTGCGATTGAAAAAGATGGATTGAAGGGAAGGGGAGAAAATGAACTTTCGCCTGAAGGAATAGGTTACTGATTTTGTATTATCTCCTGATTGCTTGCTATTTGTATCAAAAAAATAAAAAGAAACTAGTTAATATTTACCCCTCCTCGCTTGCTGCTCTGCAGACAGGTGCGTAGCGGACTAAAATAGGTCTGTCCCTATATTCCAATGCACCGATTTCCCCTCGTGTCATTTTTTCTGCTCCAAACCTCTGAACCAAAGTGCTCACTGTCTCGGAGTAGGAAGACTGACCCTTGGATTGAGTCGAAATACACACACCCCTAGTTTTCGTTTTTAGATAAAACTTTATTAGACTCAAATTAGAAAATCTACTACCTCTATCCATAAAAGGATGTCGGAAGCCTGTCTAAATTCGGATATACCTAGACACTTTTTAGTGTATAGATATACATCCGAATTTGGACAAACCTTCGCCATCCTTTCATGGACGGAGAGAGTACTAAAGATTAAAAAAAGAAAAGGACATGTATGCTACTATTCACAGCATATCCGAGTTTTCTGTTTCTTCCAACACATTTAGACTTTGATGTTAAAATTACCTCCTGAACGTTTCTTCTTCAACAAAGAAAGGCATCCATAGCTCGATGAAGTGGGCTGAGATTGCAATAGATCAGGGTAGCGTGTATCAGATGTCTTCGACACAGACTGAAGCTTTGCACGCCCACGCTTCTGTGGCTTCCTAGAAGTTTTCAGTGAATCGTTACTCTCGCGATCACTGTTACTTCCATCCTACAGTTCAGAGCGTATGTCCTTAATTACAAACATTCTTGGTAAACGCAATAAAATGGCATAGTGCACTGACAGACTAACTGTGACCCAAGGCTGCACATATGCCACCATAAGGGCTAGGTCCACCATTCCGCTACTTCACAAGAACACATGTGTTGTAATCTTACAAGGGAGAAATTCATTTCATTTGATGATGTTGAAGTAATTCCTCAAGAATGTTGCTATAAATGATGGACAAGTAATGGAGATGTCAGCCTGAAAATCATTTAATAGCTTAATATAGTCAACACAAATGACTATTACAATCTTAATAGTTGCAGCTCCTAAGCATTTCATACTATTATATTATCTTACTAGATGCAACAAATAGTTCTTGTTCTCGGAATCTGTACTTGATATAGTTTTCACATATATCAAGAATCAACTAACATTTAATATAGTACTTTATGGAATCCTTGTTCAACTTTCACAACATTTTCAGGTATCCGTGGAAAGAACTATAGAACCTTGAATATTATAGGCATTCAAGTTTAACTTTACCAGAATATTATAGTGATCGGTCATCATCGCTATCAACCCTGCAGCAGTAGCAGTTCCCTCTGCAAGAGATAAATATGCCTGGAGATACAACAGAGATTGATCAATTTATCAGAATAACCGTAAAAAAAATAGCAAAAGAAAGACAAATACAAGCAAAATGAATTGTGCAACTTATACAATCTATTTAACCAGCCTCTCATGCATACATATGGGCATAGCAGGAGATAAGGCTGGAACCAAATGGATGGAATCCAAGATCTCGGTATATATCACAACGATTATTGACTGATATTGTGGCCAGCCCTGGGATCTTATGCTATGAAAAACTCAAGTATTGCTTTGCTAAAAATTGCCCACTAAGCTACAAGAAACAACATCACAACAATAAATTCATGCCACACATTTTTCCTAGTCAGGATTGAAAGTTAAAACAAGGTGGTGTGTGATAGGTAATCAAGTGCAGACAGTCCAGAACAGCCACCGACCCACCGAACACAAAGGAAGGCTGGGATTTACCCTATTCATGTTGTAAAGAGCCTCCACCATATCAGATGTTCTATCACGGACGGCAGCAGCCACCTGCAAGTTGAGATGAACAATCAGTAATAGAAATTCAGGTCTTCAAACTAGATAGCATCCTTATTAAACCTGCCCCCGCCCACCAGCAGGATCAGAGGAAGTGAGAGTAGTACGTTTGCCAGGATAGGTGGCCTCTGAGGACCAGAGACGTAGTTAACCCAAAAATTGGCTGACCGGAGTGGGATTTTGAGTTTTGACTAAGGAAGCCCGAAGCCAACGAAGATAGGTTTGGTGTGAACTGAGTTGAGGCCGGCCCGTTTAGGTGGCAACCCCACCTTTTACAGTCACAGGGGAATGCAACGGCGGTAGCACACTGCTGCTACTATTTGAAACTCGCATGGTCACACTTCCTTAAGGAATGCAAGGGTCTAGGAAAATATGTAACTACTCCATATTTGTACACCGAGCTTGATCTCGTCTCTCGGTACATGGAAGACAGCTAGGACTCTGCTTGAACAACAATATATGTTTATTATAGTGCATTAGCTTCTCAGATACTGTGTACATTGATATAACAGCATGATATGATGGACTACCAAGATTGTTTTCCCTGTATATAAGCCACATATATTTAACAACTTGAAAATAACAAACATGTAGTACGATCAGTGAGCTACAAAAGACCACAACAAGCCAACAGCCAGCTGGGTCTGATAAGTGATAATACTCTCGAGAAAACGCAAAGGACCTTCGCGTTTCATTTTAAATCCTCCTAAGAGGTGGGTTACAAACATGTTTGTTATTTTCATGTGATAATACTGCTGCTTGATAAAATAAATTTCTCGGGTAATTAATCATATTGGTGTAGTATGCGGTTACCTAAAGAACAAATTTCTAACTGTTTAATAAAAGTAATCCCACACCACAATAAGAAGGCAGAGATCATCAAACCTTCTTCCAATCTTTTCCATACTTTCTATAAGCTCCATAGAAGCGCTCCAGCTCATCTTTGCTCCACTGAGAACCAAGGTGAGATAACTTCTTCTTCTGCAAATAAATGTTTCTATGATCAACGATCAACTATGTGATTGTATAAACCACAGTAGAGTGCAGGTACTTACTCGCGCTTTACTTTTATGTACAACTGCGGCATCCTTCTCGTTCCAATCTTCATTGATTTTGGCATAGCGCTTGTTTACATTTCTCACTTTTCTGGTTGACGAGGACATTGAGAGTCACAGAACAAGCTGAAATACAGTTCACTGGAGATTAGATTAGACGGTTTGCTTCAGTAGCCTGCCTTTTGGATGAGAATCGAAAAGGGGGACTGAAAAAGAAAATCTAAGCAGGAAGACTTTCCGCGAGGAAACATGTGTTACATACACAACCTTGATGATCTAATGTTATTATATAAGGAAAGTTAGGTTATGTGCCATTACAAGAAGCAATCTCTTGCAAACTCAATGACAAAAAAAAGGGGCGCTGCTAGGAGTACACTTAAGAGTGAAGACAGCAAACGCCTAGCCTTAAGTGCTGCTAAGTGTGGCGTTTAGTTAAGATAGGCGTTAGGCGGAGGCAAAACTAGGAGCTCACGCCTAGCACTGTTTGAACCTTGTGCAAAGAAGTCAGCACGGGGTGGGTTCACATGACCAACATGGAATATAGATGGAGGGAATACTACAAGGCGAGTAAATAGCACCCAGCAATTCGTACATTGTTGGCGCTAATTAATCCGTAAATGGAATGGAGAAGTTTGTGTCTTAATATGCGTCTGCTTAATCGCTTTCCTCTTTTACCATCAGCCTACAACCTCTAATGTTTGTGCAATATAATTCCTGGCGAATTCGCATGCAGCAGCGCCCTAAATCCTAATCCCATCCTGGATGGGAACTTTAGCTAGCGTCCAGCTGCGCGCGGGAATCGGAGAATAGAGCAGCAAGCAAGCGATAAAGTGCAACGAGAGAGCGCGCGCGCGCAGAGGATAGGAACAATACCGGGAGTGCGCGAGCGTGGCCGGTGACCTCGGCGCGGGAGGGCGCCCGTGCCTCGACCTCTGCGGATCTGATTGGGGAGGGCTTGGGGCGGTGGTGAGGAACTGAGGACGGAGCTAGGGCTGGGTCGCGCAAGGGGAATTGGGGAGGGAGCTCGATCGGGGTAGCGCGGAGCCGTCGAGGAATCAGTGCGGGGTGGGGATTTTGGAAAGGGAGAAATGCGGGGTTCGAACTTGGAGAGGGGCAGAGGGGGAGTTAGAGCAACTCGTGTAAAACGGGCTGAATACAGGCTGAAAGTGTGCTAAAACGGAGCCCAAACTCGTGGTATGACCCGTAAAACGAGTTCGGGTGCCCGAGAAACTCAGCGGTCACCCCGTATTAAAAGGGTCGCGGAGGAAAGTTCGGTTTTCAAACCCTACTCCCCTCCGTCGCTACCATTTCCTCCGCCGCCGCCTACCTCCTCTCTAGCGAGCAATTCCTCCGCCGCTGCCGCCACCACCCCTCTGTCCGCAATGGGCCACTTAAGACGCGTAGGTACGGGAGGGGGCCGAATCGGCAGCGGGAAGCCAGCTTCGCGTCCGTCGGGTGTACGGTCGGAGGCGCTTGGAAGCGGGCGGCACGGAAGTGGTTGCTTGCTTTCGTGCGCCGGGCAGTGCGCGATGAGACGTGATACGTCTCAAACGTATCTATATTTTTTGATGATACATGCTTGTTTTACACCCATTCATATATGTTTTGCACATACTTCGTTGCATTTTTATACATTTTCCGGCACTAACCTATTAACAAGATGCCACAGTGTCAGTTCCCTGCTTTCTGCTATTTTTGTAGTTCAGAAAAGTTGTACATGAAATATTCTCGAAATTGGACAAAACAAAAGCCGAAGTCAATATTTTACCGTAACGAAGACAGGTCCAAAGGAGAGACGGAGAAGAGCCAGGAAGCGGCCACACCATGCTTAGGCGCGGGCCACCCCCTGACCGATCCTAGGGGTGGTGTGGGCCCCCCTGGCCTCCACCGACATCGCCCCTCCGCCTATTTATTCACGATCTCGGGAAAACCCTGGATACCCGAGCCTCCATCCACGAAAAGTTTGTGGCCGCCATTGCAGAACCCATCTCGGGGGTTCTGAAGCTCTTCCAGGCACCCTGCCGGAGGGGGAAATCATCACCGGAGGCATCTACATCGACATGCCCGCCTCTGAAGTGATGCGTGATTAGTTCATCCCTGGACTATGGATCCATAGCAGTAGCTAGATGGTTGTCTTCTCCAATTTGTGCTTCATGTTTAGATCTGTGAGCTGTCCTGCATGATCAAGATCATCCTTATGTAATCCTACATGTTGTGTTTGCTGGGATTCGATGAATATTGTATACTATGTTGAGGTCGATTATATATTTATGTCATATGTTATTTGTGATCTTGCATGCTCTCCGTTGCTAGTAGATACTCTGGCCAAGTAGATGGTTGTGACTCCAAGAGGGGGTATTTATGCTCGATGTAGATTCATGCCTCTAGTTTTCTCAAAGAGTGACAATAACTTCTAAGATTGTAGATGTGTTGTTGCTAATAGGGAGAAAACAACAATGTTTTATCCAAGGATAATTCTATTGTTTACTTTACACACATTGCTTAATGGAATAATCTGTTGCGTGCAACTTAATACTGGAAGGGGTTCGGACGATAACCGGAAAGGTGGATTATTAATTAGTCATAGACGTAGTTGGATTAAGGTCTATGTATTGTAATACCAAAATGAATCTCATAGTAATCATCTTGTCATGTATGGTCGTTATTCTGTTAATTTCCCAACTGTAATTTGTTCACCCAGCATGTTATTTATCTTTATGGAGAGACACGTCTAGTGAACCGTGGACCCCGGTCCTTTCCTTTAGACTGATAAATTCATCTACTGCAATCTTGTTCTGTTTACTTTCTGCAAGAACTGTTCTCTTTAATTACTGCAAACATCTCCTTCCACTCGATACGTTTAATCCTTTGTGTTCAGCAAAATCGGTGAGATTGACAACCTCACTGTAAGTTGGGGCAAAGTATTTTGGTTATGTTGTGTGCAGGTTCCACGTTGTTGCTGACGCCGCTAGTGCGCCCTGCCACTAGTCAGCTAGCAACACCTTCAGAAGCCATGCCTTTCTCCTACTGGTCGATTAAACATTGGTTTCTTACTGAGGGAAAACTTGTTGTTGTGCTCATCACACCTTTCTCTTGGGGTTCCCCAATGGTGTAGACCACCATCATATCACAACGCTGCCTCCTGTCGCTTACCACCCGCCCCAGTGCCTAGCTCCACCTCCCTATGCCAGAGATCGTCGGTCGCCTGTAGCGCCTCTCAACACCAGGCCAGAACGTCAGTCTCTCCATCGTTCGCTCGAAGCTGACCGCCCCAAGCCTCATCCCCGACCACACAATTGGCATGCTTGGACGGGGGCAACCCGTTCTGGGTAGGGTATCGGGTAGAGAGAAGCTTATGGTAGAGGGAAGGCCGGTGGAAGTGCGGGGGATCAGGAAGGAGGAGCTCTGGCGGGGGAGCCGATGAAGGAGCAGGGGATCTGGCTGGGAGAAGCTCACGTCGGTGGGGGAGATGGATGTCCTGGGAAGATATGGACGGAGAGAGAGGGGAGGGAATGGAGAAGTATGGTAAGGGGATTTGTGAATATAGAAGCCACACATGAGACAAAACAATAGCCAGAGCAGTGTTATTAGGCGCACACTGTTTAGTCCACCTTGTAGCTACGGCCACACCGGTTACATACCACAACAACCCACTGGTGAAGTAGCATGCTACCCTAAACTGCTAGGCAGCACCAAACAGTACACGAAAAAAATGCAAATGGAAATTAAAGAACCATAAGCACACATGTCACCGCGATGTTAATTCCCAGGGAGGCTCAAAATTAAATCGAAGTTGTTACACTTTAGTATAGTAGTTATTCGTCAAAGCCTATCAACATGGTATTTAGTATTAAAAAATCCTACAATAGAAACACAATGGTAAAATCATTTGTAATTCGGACCAATGGTTCTGAAGATATTAGTTTTCACCTCTTTTAAAACCAATCTATGGTTAGGAAAAAAGTGGCACCACTATTCTATCAACCTACTGGGGTTCAAACGCCAGGTTTGACACTTTGATGTCTCATAAAAAGCAGAATATTCTTTCAATGTGAGGCGACGGTCTCATCGATAACGAGATGTTCGTGGTGACTTCGTCAATCTCAAAACCTGTTGAATCAGTTTTTCGACTTATTCCTCGAAGGCACTCATAGGGATAATGTGTGCTGCATTTCTAGGGATGCGTATATGCATGTATTTGTGAGTGTTATATTGTGTTCCGCAGAGAAAAAAATCAGCATTTTTATAGGAAATTACCTAAGATACCTTTAACAATTTTCATATCGTTTAATTTTTTTTAGAGGAAAGCCATTCGGCGCTTTATTTATTAGCCAACAAAGTTACATCATATATTACGAAAGTAATAATAAACTTTGGAGGCTCTCCATCCCAGCTTACAACTATTTTTGAGTTATAAGAATGCTTCGCCAGTTCATGTGCCACTTGATTTGTATCTCAAGGGAGTGTTCAAACGCAATAGAATCAAACTGACGTGCCTTCATAAAATATTCCGAAAAATAGCAATGTATGGGCTCCAAACTTCAATCTCCACTTTGCAGGCTTGAATTAATTCTAAAAAATATGACTCCACGTATACTCGTGTTATCCTTACTTGTTCCAGGAACTCAATTCCTTTTAGCACTGTTAAAGCTTCGCATCCATCCCATGGTCCAACGGACATGCATAATTAGCAAGTGCTGCACCAATGCACCATGGTTATCTTGGAGAACTATACCGACTGCATCCGATCCGTCAGCAATGAAAATACACATCTATATTCAGTTTATTTTAGTTCACTTGAAATGTCTAAAACGCCTTTTTTTTTTTTGAGAACTAAAACGCCTTATATTTGTGCATGGAGGGAGTAGTTGCTAGTAACAAAACAAAAGGAAAAAAAAGACGAAAAGTCATATTGGATCATGGGCACCAGTGCTCTCGCCAGATTAAAAAATTCGAAAATAATATTTATATGTTTAAAAAAATTATGTAACTAAATTCTAAAAGTACCTAATGATGTACCCCACTAACCTACAAAATATCAATTTCAAATGTTTTGTTTTTTGACCTATACAAAAATGACAAAATCTGTTTTCTTTTTGTAGATTTGAATCACTATACTCAGATCTATGCATTTGTTATTTTTGTGCAGCCTAAAATACACATTATTTTCAGTTGAAAATTTACACGATTGTGCGATAAAATACCGGCTACATCATGATTTATTTTCAGATTTTTATGAAGCTTAGAAATATGATTTTTAATTTATTTTTCGAAGTGAGATCACTGGTGCTCATGTGCACCAAATCTCTGTCCAAAAAAAGATCCCAACAAATTACTATAACTGGCTGGGATGGGCCAGCAATAGAAGAAGAGGAGAAGAGTAGAAGCCCCATACGGGGTGACAGCGCTGAAAACGGCCCGCTAACATGAGCCAACGGCAACGGGTCTCTCTTCTTCCCCTTCCGCACGTTTCGGTAAGCAGAGACGCCACACAGCAGCAGCGATTTCAAAATCAAACCCCTCCCTCATCACCGCCGCCGCCTCCTCGCCGTCCTCCCCATCGTCGGCGGCAGCGACGGGATCCATGGCGCCGGACGACGACAAGGACGGCGCCCACTCGAGGCCCGCGCTCCCGGGCGGCGCCGACGAGTACGTGCGCGACTCCATCAGGGCCTCCCTCGGCCTCCCCGTCCCGGACCGCTCCCTCCGCCTCCAGCTCCTCGCCTCCGAGGACCTCCGCCGCCGCCTCCAGGACCAGGTCTTCTCCCTCGAGGAGGACCTCCACGCCGCCGCCCGCCGCATCGACCTCCTCAAGGTCCGTCCCCTCTCCCCCTCCCCGTCCATTCCGTCACCTCCTCATCTCATCTCACCGCGCGCACCGACACGTTTCCTCCACGTGATTGCGCAGAAGGAGTCCGCCATGAACGCCGAGGGGATCCGCCGCTGCGTCGAGGAGAAGGAGGCCGTGGCCGCCGCGCGCGCCCAGGTCGCCGCGCAGGCCGCCAAGCTCGACAAGGAGGTCACCCTCTACGAGCGCGACCTCGAGCGCGCCATGGAGTCCTGCGACGACCTCGCCAGGGAGAACGACGACCTCCGGGCGCGCCTCAAGGACGCCGCAGATGTCCGTACCCCGCGCCCGCCACTCTCGGTTTCAGTTTCTCGAGAATTTCTGTTCCAGTCTTATTATACTAGTAACCAGTGATTCGCCCCCCAGTGGGATAGTTTACATTGGATCTTGACCCCAATTTGGTACTACAACGAAACCTCACACACCCAACCTGCAAAAATAGTCCATGCTTGCTTGTGGGTTCTTCTCAGTGGGATGATAATTAGTTGCACATACATGGCTGCTGGAGAATTCTATCACCCACAGTTCTTGCATATTCAGTTTGGCTGATTATGTTGCATGGTTTTCTTTTGGTCTGGAGTCTATGTAGTTCCATCAGATGATTTGATATTGGACATACATCTACCTAATAGAGAAAACTGGGCTTTGCTTTTCTCTAAGTAGTTGTCTAAAAACCACACATGTACTGGTGCTATCTTGACGTTTATACATAAAATTTGGCATGAACATTTCATGGTAGCAAGTTGCAGCAGGGGAGCAAAGAAAGTTGTACATTTCCTATCCCTATTTCTGTACAGGGTACAATCGCTGCATTAAATCGTCTTAGCATCCAAAATGAAATCTGAAAGACTGTTGACCCTAATCTTGATGTCCATGAAATGACATTCTGGCATATGTAGTTGTGCATCAACATTGATATAAGTTTCTGTTTGCAAGAAGCCTTTTTACCCCTCGTACCTAGCTCCTAGATATAGGCTCGTGTTGTGAGTGTTTGAAATTACTGACGCAGTGGCTGTCCACCTATGTATGTGATGCTGTTTAATCTGAAACTACAGTTTTCACCTTACCTGTGTTATTCTCCATGTCCAGCTTACTGCATTAAAGAATGAAGTGCAAGCTCTGCAGAGGGACAGGGAAATACTCAAGACTAATTTAAACAAAGCAGAGGAGGAGGTATTGCATACTGAAGCACTTTTGTCCTTGCAGCTATGTTTCGTAGCTGCAACTTATCGTGTTCTCTGTGTATATCATCTTGTGCAACACTAATGTGGTTCTGATGGTTAGAAGTTTCTTCCATTTTTCCTTCAAGGTTAAGTTGCTATTCGAGGAGAACAGAACCCTTGATGAAGCAAACAAAAGGCTGCTTAGTTTACTGAATCGATCTGAAAGAAAGCACTCTGCCAGTAATTCGACCAAGGTAAAATGCCTGTCATAAATCGAGTGTTTACTGATTTTCAATACACATGGAGTAGAAATTTTGTTGGTAGGAACTAGGATTACCCTATTTTCTCACTATACTGATTAGATGGTTGATGCGATGCAATAACGTGTTGCTTTGCTTGCAGCAGAAGCGCAAATCATCAAGTCTGAAGGATACCAGCCCAGTCAGCCTGGCTATTGATTTCAACAGCGTGGATGCATCAAGGCATCCGTTGTCACCCTTGCCGCTAAACTCTCCAGAATGCAGGGTGCACAAAAAGTGAAGCCGGCCGTTCTGACATCTTCTTCTGAGTGGCTTCAACTGAATATCCAGAATTAGGCATCATTGAGGGCTGTGGCGTGCTGCTTCATTGATCTAACCAACTAGCTGGGTTCTTGATGGTAGAACCAAAATCATGTAGCCTAGGTTTTCTTGTTTTAGTAGCTGCAGTTGTCATGATTCTTTCATGGTAAAACTTATCTTACTCTCCATAAGTTAGTCGTAAAATCTGCTGAGCTCACTGCTTGCTCCATGCCTGTGATAAATCATAAATGTGTGAGAGATTGTTGTGGAAGTGTTAATTTGATCCTAATTGTGGTCCGTTTGTCATGGATATATCATTTTGGTGTTATGTCAGCTATGGATATTTGAGTTTCGTATAGGAAGTATAAATTTGCATCAGGCAGATGTGTGAACAGTTTGTCATCCTGAGATATTATCCGTCTCAGGGAGCATGACCGTAAATGTTTATTTCTTGGAGACACGAATTTTCATGAATTACTGGAGCAGATGAAAGATAGTACTCTACAGACTACAGTTGCTTGTATACAGGTGAGGGGGCAAGCACATATACGTGCAAAGGGAAGGCGAAAAAGGGTGAATGGGTGATATACTAGTAATTAACCGGAATGTCAACAAATTATATGGTTGATAAATGCTTCTTTTTGTACCTATACTTATATTGCAGCTTGTTCTCCTTGGTCCGTTTGTGCTTGTGCCCCAACACTCTGAGAATGTACTCCATCTTATTTCTACTTGACTGGTTGTATGCGGCACAAACTATTAGAAACAAAAGGCTGCTTAGTTTACTGAATCGATCTGAAAGAAAGCACTCTGCCACTAATTCGACCAAGGTAAAATTCCTGTCATAAAGTTACTGATTTTCAATACACATGGAGTAGAAATTTTGTTGGTAGGAACTAGGATTACCCTATTTTCTCACTATACTGATTAGATGGTTGATGCGATGCAATAACGTGTTGCTTTGCTTGCAGCAGAAGCGCAAATCATCAAGTCTGAAGGATACCAGCCCAGTCAGCATGGCTATTGATTTCAACAGCGTGGATGCATCAAGGCATCCGTTGTCACCCTTGCCGCTAAACTCTCCAGAATGCAGGGTGCACAAAAAGTGAAGCCGGCCGTTCTGACATCTTCTTCTGAGTGGCTTCAACTGAATATCCAGAATTAGGCATCATTGAGGGCTGTGGCGTGCTGCTTCATTGATCTAACCAACTAGCTGGGTTCTTGATGGTAGAACCAAAATCATGTAGCCTAGGTTTTCTTGTTTTAGTAGCTGCAGTTGTCATGATTCTTTCATGGTAAAACTTATCTTACTCTCCATAAGTTAGTCGTAAAATCTGCTGAGCTCACTGCTTGCTCCATGCCTGTGATAAATCATAAATGTGTGAGAGATTGTTGTGGAAGTGTTAATTTGATCCTAATTGTGGTCCGTTTGTCATGGATATATCATTTTGGTGTTATGTCAGCTATGGATATTTGAGTTTCGTATAGGAAGTATAAATTTGCATCAGGCAGATGTGTGAACAGTTTGTCATCCTGAGATATTATCCGTCTCAGGGAGCATGACCGTAAATGTTTATTTCTTATTGGAGACAAGAATTTTCATGAATTACTGGAGCAGATGAAAGATAGTACTCTACAGACTACAGTTGCTTGTATACAGGTGAGGGGGCAAGCACATATACGTGCAAAGGGAAGGCGAAAAAGGGTGAATGGGTGATATACTAGTAATTAACCGGAATGTCAACAAATTATATGGTTGATAAATGCTTCTTTTTGTACCTATACTTATATTGCAGCTTGTTCTCCTTGGTCCGTTTGTGCTTGTGCCCCAACACTCTGAGAATGTACTCCATCTTATTTCTACTTGACTGGTTGTATGCGGCACAAACTATTAGAAGCAAACTTCACTGCCTTCTCTAGTGCGGCAGGGTAGGATCATGGATGATCTCTGCTCCACTCTGAGATCCGATGACAATGATCAGTACTGACATCCAGAGCACCTGCTGGATATGTCCAGCCTCATGGCCCAACTGCCTCCAATTAGGTAAAGCCGATGTCATGAACCATATGTTTCCACTGAATGATCTGATCATGGATAAAAATGCTGAAGATTTAATACTGATTTTCAAGAGTGGGCTGTCAACAGCAAGTTATTATTAATGCCTCATCTGACCCTGGCAAATCTATTTCGAAATCTGACCCCTGCGTTCGGCGACAACTTGTATGGAGCTGAAGTTGTGCATGTCGACGCCAAGGAAAAGCTGCTCCCAAGCAATCTTGGGAGTTCAGCGTCATTGCACTTGACGCTGACCTCACTTCGGGGCTGACCTACTTCAGGCTGCTTTTTCTTCGTGCTGACTTGCACAACTTTGGTCTCATCCTAGTTGGAGGACCAGATGAGGCATTAGTTTTCTCAAAATGCCAGTTGTATCAAGAAATACGTCAGTCAGGTGTTTCAAGGCGGTGGAGGATCTACTGGAGCCCGACAGTGGAATAAGAGGAAAGTGCTGGAAGAAGCAGATAACTGCGGCTCCAGCAACTTGTCCAAGGTCGGCAGGAAGAGGAAGGTCTCCTCAAGACCAAGATCTCCAACTGGTGTCTTCTGAAATCATAAGAGAAGACGAGAACCATCTGAGAATGAGATGATGTGTTCTCTAGATTTCTACTTGTATTTCTGTGGCTGCAAAATAGTATCGGTGCCCTCTGTAAGCCAACTGATATTGAAAAATAAACCTAAGCAAGCACTTATTCTTAAAAATATTAAGGCTATGCTGCTGCAGCCTGCAGGATTATTTACATTTTTTTTAGAATCATCCAGCATTTTTATT
This sequence comes from Lolium rigidum, assembly GCF_022539505.1. NCBI lineage: Eukaryota > Viridiplantae > Streptophyta > Magnoliopsida > Poales > Poaceae > Lolium > Lolium rigidum. The sequence goes on from NC_061509.1 coordinate 38,699,950, forward strand.
CAAATGTCAAAAAGCGGGGAATGCAAATGCCATCAGACGGATCACCAAGTATATTGACCAACCTGCAAGCCCCATACCAAACGAGCCAGATCATGCGGCTCTTTGTTGGACGATCGACTCTCATGCATGATGGCAGCCTCATGGAAACCGCCTGCAGTCGCCAAGGTTTTGTTCCTTCATGGTGATATATAACGGCCAGATATTTGAGAGGATACGATCCTGTGCTAGGTTTAAACCTTGTCTTACCGCCATGGCTTCGAGAACCTCAGGTTCAGTTATCCCTGTCCAGTGTCCATATACCTCAGGTTCAGTAATCTCTGTGCAGTACTAGTATTTTTTTTTTGAGGTTAATTTACGGCGTATTTGCATTCTTAGCCGCTGCATTGTCTCGTACGGCCCATTACAATGACAATGGTGCATTGCTCCCTAACAGCCCACAAACGCGGCCTGGGCCCAACTCCTAGCCCTAATCTCTCCCCTTCGCGTACCACCTCTGCCCTATCCCTATTTATCTTCCGCCTCTGCCGCCGCCATTATCCTCCAGACCTCCACCTTGTTCCAGCGAAGATGTGAGCTCCATTGGCCCTCTCACCAGCATCACCAGGGCAATACAGCAAGGGCCATGCTTTTGAAGAGGGCGACAGCGAGCAGCGGCCCTGCAGCAGCCGCTTGCTGTCACCTACTTCAAAACCATGCCCCGAGCTGAAAATCAGGTGGCCGCCCATCTTTACTCAGCGACGCCTGCTGCAGCGCGCCGCCGATTTGATGGCCCATCTTCGTCCGTCTCCTCGGGACGCCCGGATCTGAACTGAAAGTGTTTGGATCCGTTTACTCTTGTTGCAGGACCTTGGTTTGTTCTGACCGGCTCTTAAATCATGCTAGATTGAGATTGTGCCTGACCGGCTCTTAAATCCGATATAAATTCTCCAGCCTTGCGGTTACAATCATGCTAGTATTAAGATTGCACCTTACCGGCTCTCAGATTCGTTATTTGCTTGCTGATTTGTTCCCTGTGTTGGATCAAAATTGGTGCCAAAAACATGTGTATGCTAAATCTTCTGCTATGATTTACATGCTTCTGGACAAGAAAAGTCAATTGTCTAATCTCTATGCTTATATTCTTGCATAACAGCAGCTCTTTGTTGACTAACACCTGCTTCTATGTGTTATGTTTGGTATACCTGACACCTGTTCATGTTCAAAGATCTATGGTGTCATGCTTATGAAAGTCATTTGTCTAATGCTTGTATTCTTGCATATGCAGTTTGGAAACCTGTTCCTAGCCTGTCGGTAAATTTATTAATGAACATTAGCAAAACATCAGCGAGATCTTGCTAATGATTTCCAGAGTGTAAAGTCCGAAGTCCGAACCATTTATCCTTCGGCAGTTGCCGGAAAAGCTATTTCATTTTTAGAAACTTGGATGGAATGTTATCACAGTTTGTTTTGTCGTTGGTAGTCTTTGAGACTCTGGTGTGCTGATTATATTTTTCGGTATGTACGATATGTAATCCTTGCAGTTCTGTACATTAGAATTAGAAACAAATTGCGAAATTGCTGAGTGGAACTTACGGGCATTGAAATAATCAACATGGAAGGCTGACTAGAACCACAATTTTATGAAAATGTTGTTACTGAGAGCAGCTCTTTATTTCTTCTCCCTTTTATGCAAGTTAAGCCTCAACATGGACGGTGAAGGAATATTACAAGTCTCAACCTACGTTTTCATTTTTGGAGCTTTCCTTGCCAAATAATTGATACTTCGGGTTTCTGAAGCCTTTTTTGCTGTGCAGGTACAAGAGCCTCAGAGGAAAACAAATTCATGCAGGAAGGTGCACACAAATCTTCTACCCCAACCCTCCCTAGAATTCTAGGAAAAAACTGTATAAAAATGAAAAGAGCCGCATTAGGTGATTGGGCAGATGATCTTGTGCTGATCTTTGAAAGCATGGTGTTTGTTTTTGTAGTATCACCAATGGTGCTAAATTGCTAATTGCATAGTCAAGATGCATGTAGATCGGTATGGGGGAAGCCCAACCATCTGATTCAGAGTACAATTGCTAATGCATTGTTTGGGCATGCAGCTAATAGGGATGCTAAACTAGATAATGCAGTGGCATTAGTTTCAAAGGTTAAAATGGTGTAATTGAGTTTCAGACATTTTGGGTGACAGAATTTTAGACATGTCTAATTATTGGAATATTGACATGTCTTGGTACGATTTCCATTCCTGTGTACTCCTATTAAGGATTTGTTTCAAAGAATAAGAATGCCTACTTGTTTCTGAGCACCTCCTGGGCTTTTTGTAGATATTACATAAAAACAGTCCAAATTATAAAGGATTTGTCTGTTAGTTCCTTGTAGATCTAGAAATTGAGCATCTCTGTCTTTGTCTCTGTTCAAACATAAATTTATACCTGCTCTCTCTTTATGGCTGAGGTTGTTTTGGTACCATTCTGTCCTACAAGTCTTGCATCTCATCATTCTCATAGATGTTATGCAATGCTTGCAGAGAGTGGACTAATGGAACCGGGCGGCATGTGATCCTGCGCGAAGTCAGCTTCTGATTGGTCCAGTTTTTTGCGTGGGGTCCACGGCTGGAGTGGGTGTTGTCCATATACAGGTACAAAACGACAGTACATACGTACGCGTGTGGGTTCTCTATCCTCTCCCCCGTCACCGCCGCGCTCGGCTCCTCCCCGTCCACGACGCCGCCCCGTCCACGATGCCACGTCGGCGCTGCCCCGTCTCCGACGGCATCCTGCCGCCCCATCCTCGACGCCGCCCTGTCCCTGACGCCGCCCCGTCCTCGACGCCACCTCCGTCCCCGACGCAGGTCGACGACGCCCTGTCCCCGACGCCGCCCTGTCCTCGAAGCCAGCCACCGTCCGTGCAGCAGCAGCGTCCGTGCGCACGCAGGATGTCGGCCGCGATGTCCACGCTGACGGAGCCGGCGACGCGTCCGTGCAGCAGCAGCGTCCACGTCCGCCACCGCTGTCCCGCTAGCGCCTCCTCCTCCTTCCCCGGCAACCGGCGCCGGCCTCCTGGATGTTGGTGCGGACCTCCACGTCGTCGCGCGGGACGCGGAGCGCCGGGCCACCGTCCGTGCAGCAACAGGCGAGCGGCCTATGAGGCTGCGGCCACCGCGGCGCGGCACCCGTACGCGAGCGCGCCATCGCCAGGTTGTTCCTGACCCGTTCGCGAGCACGCTAGGGCCTCCGCGTCGTCGTCGCCGCACCGTTCGCGAAATCGCGAGCACGCCTGCACTCTTCTGTCGCGCCAGCCATGTCCGCGTCCGCCCCGCCGCCCGGCCCGCGCGCTTCCACCATGCAGCCACGTTCGCCACGTCGGCGCGCCCGCCACGTCGGCCGCGGCCGTGGAAGCAGCCGGGGTGGAGCAGCAGCACGGTCGCGCCGCCTGTGCCGCGCAGCTGCCCCGAGCTCGGACCCACCGTCGCGCCACGAGCCGACGAGAGCGCCACCAATCTCGAGCCGCTGCGCCGGATCTCCTGCCGACGAGGGCGCCGCCAACCATGCCGCCAATCTCCGCTCTGCGGCCGTGTATGGAGGCGCTGTTCCAGACCTCGAGCAGACAATGGCGACCTCGTCCTCGAAGCAGGGCTGCTGCTGCGACGCCTGCGGTTACAGAGAGATAGTGAAATTTTCCACTTCTCTCTCCCATCATCATGTCTCGGGCCCACCCTATGTATTCTATCCGTATCCATAAAAATGCTCAGCTGTTGTATGGGACCCACCGCACACTTGGGCCAATGATAGCCTGATTTCCGCCAGGAGCATGTGCCCGCCGGTTCAACCATGCATTTTCCATGCTTGCACCAATATAATGTTTGTTTGATAAATGAGCTGAAGAAAGGAAGTCATATTGTTGATGCACGCACTTGCAGAAGCAGTGTTCAGGGTTGCTTTTTTTTTTTTTTTGAAACGGAGGCAAAAGCTTTGCCCCAATCTATTAATTAAGAAGATAATGCCCAGTTTATTAACGGAAAACTGGGTAAAAACCGATACAACATCACATGGGGATTAAACCCAAAGTCCACAACTTCTCGATCGCCAAACTAGATCAACCAACTCTCCCAACCTGTTGTGGCCACAAACTCTCAAAACAAAGCTCACTACACACAACGGAAACCCACTGAAAGATGAGATCATCCATCAAGCTGCTGCGGATGCCTTTTTCGTGGTGCTACTCTTCTTGCTTTTTCTCTTGAGGTACTCTTTCACCTTCTTGGTTTTGTCATGACAGTGTTGGAGATGAAGGACTTCACGTTAGACAAGAGGGAAACACATGCAGCAGTTCAAAGAAGTTAAACTGGATGAAAAGATATTTTGGTAGGATATCGGGCAGATTTTATACTGGAGGAACTCAACACTTCAACAGCATGACTATTATGGTTGAAGTTGGAGCTGGCTCTCATTGCTGAAGGCATTTGTTACTTTTGAGAATCTCAGATAACCGAGGAGATGATCAAGACAGTGCAACGGTTGCTGATTGTTTGCAGTGCCCTTTCCCATCAGATACCTGGGGTTACAATTGGCATTCAGGCCACTCACCAAGGCCAGGTGGCAGCCAATGTTAGATAAAGTCCTCACTTTTATTCCAGCTTGGAAAAGGAGTATGCACTGGTGGCAATGTTTGCAGTGCTTATCAATTTCTTGTAAATTACTTTTCTACCTTTCTATTAAAAAAAGGTTAATTTGATAGACGGCATACTTGATGGAGAAAAACAAATGTAAAAAGAACTCTATCGCCGTCAGGCTAGACAAGAAGAGTGAATCCCCAAGTTTTTTCACGTAAGTTTGAATTGTGTTACATAGAGCAGCGTCTATACTTACAAACCAGCACCTAGGAGGTCTCCAGGAGAGGTGACTCGTGAAACCCATCTAGGGTTCCGTCCTCTCATCGGCGATGTCGTCGGTCTGCTCCGCCTCGGGCTTGGGTGACTTTAAGACATTGAAGGCGTGACAAACCACGGGCTCTCGCCGACGAGAGGTTTCCGTTCTTTTTAGGTTGTATTTAGTGTCTTCTTCGGGGTGATTAGGCGACGGCTATATCCTGATAGCAGAATAAGGTTCTTCACGTTCTATCCTTGCTCCGGTGGTGCGTCTAACGTCGACGGAGGACGCGTGGAGTTCTATGTCCGGTGGATCTCCTGGAATCCGTTCCGTCTTCATGTTCTTCAGTCTGTTTACGGGTTTGGCTCTTTCGATCTAAGTTTCTTATCATTGGTGATGGTTGCTGCTCCGCAGTGTTGGTCCCTTGGGGCCTTAGCATGGCGACTTCCCGTTCGTCTACGATAACAAGCTCTACTTCGACAAGCTTTGTCCGGCTTCGGTGATGGAGGGGCAAGGACGGCGGTGCCCCTTCGGCTCGCTCTAGTGCACGTAGTCTTCGCTAGATGGTTCAAAGATCCATTTGTAATTTTTTATTTCCTTTGTTGTTGTTTTTGAGGTAATTATTTCCTTTGTTGTTCTTTGTAATGTTGTTGATGATGATTAATAGGTGGGTGGTTTTTTTTGCAAAAAAAAAAAAACATAGAGCAGCGTCTACGTTCACGTTGGAACAACCTTTTTCATGTACGTCTGCTCGAACAACTTTTTCCGTGTACGTCTGATCTGGGTGTCCTCTTCGTGCACGTTGGGACTGATTTCCATGTACACGGACGGCCAGATTGTCTTTCATTATACTCGACGCCGCACGGATCATATGGGAGCGCTCCGTCCATCATCTGGCGATGCCATGACGGCGACCAAGAACCACGCGCAACATAGCATCAGGTCGGATGCGGTCGGCGGCGCCGATTGGTCGAGCTTGCCGGAGGACCTCCTGCTGATCATCATGGCGGCGCTCGATATCCCCAGCCTCATCCGATCCGGCGCCATCTGCACCTCCTGGCACGGCGCCTACTCCACCTTCCGCGCCCTCCGCCGCCGGTCGCCCAAGCAGGCCCCGTGCCTGCTGTACGCCTGCGACGAGTACGGACCCAACCACGCCGCCATGTACTGCCCTTCCACCAACACTACCTTCCGCGTCCCCTTCCCGCACCACGGTAGGGGACGCTTCTTCTCCTCAAACGGCTGGGTGTTCGCCACCGACGAGGTCGCCGACCCGTACCTCCTCAACCCCGTCACCGGCGACCAGGCCATGCTCCCGCCAGTGAAGACATTACCGTGCGTAGAGATCTCCTTGGACGACAATGGTAACCCCTCCGAAGAATATAAACCCTCCGAAGAAGACATCGAGTGGGCGAGGGATAACGCGTATTGGCGGGTGGCCATCTCCGTCGCGGGCGACGATGCGGCAACATGCACTGTCCTGGTAGTGCACCTGTCAGGCCAAATGCTGTCGTTTGCCAAGCCGGGCGACGAGCGGTGGACATTGCTGTCCCGTGACCTATGGTTGGACGATGTCCATTACAACGACAGGAATGGATTGTTTTACGGCCTGTGTTCCGATGGCTCTGTTTATGTTTTTGATCTCGGCGAGACTTCACCGATCGTGACAAAGATCATGCGTGGGGTAACAACACTTAGCGACCCTGCCAAGTACCTCGTCATCACCCCATCTGGCGAGCTCTGCCAAGTGTGGAGGATCTGGGATACGGGCGAGGCACACACCCAAATCAAACATCGCCGGATCTACAAAATCCTTCCGCATTATACATCCCAAGGTTGCATTGATTTCACCGGCAGAGATGATCCTGCAGGTGAACTAGAGACAGAGGAGGAAGAAGATACTACAAGCGAGTCTTGGGAGAAAATAGCGGTCTCCACGGGCGACCTCCTAGTCTTCAAGGTCGACATTGAAAGGCAGAAGCTGGTGGAGTTGAGAAGCATCGGAGAGCACGCATTGTTCCTTGGGTACAACTCTGCCGTCTGCCTATCAACCATGGACTTTCCGGCATTTCAACCAAACTGCGCCTATCTCACGGACGACTGCTCCGAATTCGGCCAGATAGTGCGACAAGACCTAGGTATCTGGAACTTTGAAAAGAGGAGCCTCCAGGACCTTCGTGAAGCGTGGCCTAGGTTATTTCCTTGGCTGGATGAATCGGCTCCTATTTGGATCACGCCTTCTCTATTTTAGGATATATTTGCAACATGTTTGCATGTGTGCATCTTTACGCGAGCGAGCGAGGATGTACATGTAAGTGTTCCATTAGATTCCTTGTGCTGATATTTTGTAAAATTTATATAGAAAATAAATATTATGAATCCTCGTGTACAAAAACACTACACACATTCTTAGAATTCTGATTTCACCTGGCTTACATCTAACTGAACTTTCCTTATCTGGCCAACTCGACATTGTAACGACATATCGATTTACAATTATAGCTTTTATCAATTAAAATATACTTGCACAAATTTTAATCTAAACTTTGGAATACAATTGATGCTAGTTCTTCCTTCTCGAGGCTCCGTAATAATATTTTGTTTAAGCTTGGGATGCTGATGAGTGATAAAATAATCGTATTTATTGCCGTCTAAACCTTATATTTTTCTTTGAAACAATGGTCTCCCCCTCCCGTACAAGATTACTATACCACATGGAGCAGCAACGGGAGGCCCTCCAGCTGCCATCAGTCGCACGGTCTTTGCCCGGCGGCAACCACCGGTGATGGTGGGAATTAGGGGGGCGGAGGATGGGAGAGGTGGTTAAGGCTAGGTTTGAGTGGCCGCTCGAACCATCTCGCCAAACTATGATGCTACTACATGATATCACGTGTTATAGAGATATTATCATACACTAGTATCATATGCATGATACTAGTATATTACTGTATCCTCAAAGACCGGCTTATCAGGAGTCTAAGAGTCAACCTCAAATGGCAGTGGATTTGCACTGGTCAAAGTCAACCCAACGCATCCAAATTCTACGCATTCAGATCTAACAAGACACCCTAACGTGATTTTCAGAGCATCTCCACCGGCGCGTCCCAAATAGTCGCCGGTAGGGGCGTCGACATTGTCGTATGTGGGGTGCCGGCAGTGCATCCTTGATGTTGTGCAGAGTAATGCAGTTGGAAAACCCCAAGAGAAGGTATGATGAGCACAGCAGCAAGTTTTCCTTCAGAAAGAAACCAAGGTTTAATCGACCAGTAGGAAAAAAAAATCACTTATGAAGGTTGTTACTAGCTGACTTCGGCAGGGTGCACTACCGGTGTCAACAACAGCATGGAACCTGCACACAATACTACCAAACTACTTTGCCCCAACTTACAGTGATGTTGTCAATCTTACTGGTTTTGCTGATAACAAAGGAATAGACATATAGTGTGGAAAAAAATATTTGCTTGGAGTGAAATAAAGAGATCAGTAGGGAAACAGAACATGTATTTGCAGTAGACGGTTTTATCAGTGTAAAAGAAACGATCGGGGTCCATAGTTCACTAGAGGTGTCTCTCCATAAAGATAAATAAATGTTGGGTAAACAAATTACAGTTAGGCAATTGACAGAATAAAGACCATACATGACAAGATGATTACTATAAAATTTATTTGGGCATTACAATAAGATTTATAGACCGTAATCAATTGCATCTATGACTAATAATCTACCATCAGGATATCATCCGAAAAACTTTGGGTATTAAGTTGCAAGCAACAAATTATTGCAATAAGTAAAGTGTATAAAGTAAACAATAAAATTATCCTTGAATAAATCATTGTTTTTTCTCCCTAGTAGCAACAGCACATCTACAACCTTAGAAGTTATTGTCACACTCCCAGATTTCTAGAGGCATGAATCCACTATCGAGCATAAATACTCCCTCTTGGAGTCACAAGCACATACTTGGCCAGAGCATCTACTAGCAATGGAGAGTATGCAAGATCACAAAGAACATATAAAACCTATCTATAATCAACTCAATAGTACCCAATATTCATCGGATCCCAGCAAACACAACATGTAGCGTTACATAAAGATGATCTGGATCATGTTAGCGAGCTCACAAGATCTAAATATGAAGCATAATGAGGAGAAGACAACTATCTAGCTACTGATATGGACATGTAGTCCAAATATGAACTACTCACGCATCACTTCAGAGGCGGACATGGTGATGAAGAGGCCTCCGGTGATGATATCCCTCTCCGGCAGGGTGCCGGGAAGAGCTTCAGAACCCTCCCGAACAAGGGTCGACTATGACGGCGGCTACAAAACTTTTCGTGGATGGAGACTCAGGTATTTAGGTTTTTCCCGAGGATGTCAATTTATAGGCCAAAGGGCGATGTCGGTGGGCACCCGGGGGACGCACACCATGCCTAGGCGTGGCCAGGGGTGCCCGCGCCTAGAGGTGGTGTGGCCGCCTCCTGGCTCTTCCCCGTCTCCCCTTTGGACTCCGTCTTCGTGACAGCAAAATAGAAACTTCGGCTTTTGTTTCGTCCAATTTCGAGAATATTTCCAGAACAACTTTTCTGAAATACAAAAATAACAAAAAACAGGAACTGACACTGTGGCATCTTGTTAATAGGTTAGTTCCAGAAAATGCATAAAAATGTCACGAAGTATAAACAAAACATATAGCCATTGTTGTAAAACAAGCATAGATCATCAAAAATTATATCTACGTTTGCAACGTATCAATCCTCTGTTTGGGGACATTGTTCCCACACCGGCGCCTCCCATACGGCGGCCGCCAAATTTTTTTCTTCTTTTTACAATATTTTGAAACAACATATCAATCATATTTTATTCATACTATATTTAATTATTCATACAATCACACAAATAATACTTAAATTATTTATACAATCACATAAATAATACTTAAATTATTCATACAATCAAACAAATGGAAAATAAATTATTCTTACAATTAAACAGATGGAAATTAAATTATTCATACAATCAAACAAATAGAAATTAAATCATGCATTGTTGGCGGCTCCTCTTCTCGCCCACAGATGTTCAACTAGATCCGCCTGAAGTTGAGCATGAACACCTGCATCTCGAATTTCATGATGCATGTGAACAAAAGCGGCAAATTATTGGAGTACATGCCCTACCTCAGCAAGAGGCCCTTGATAATCAAATGGTTGATCATCATGCATGCAGTCAATGGTTCCGAACATCCTAGGAAACCCTCTTGCTGCATTTCTTTTCCAGGATTCGAGGTGTATCATCTGTCCTTGGTGCTCTTAAGTAGTCTTTAGCAAACACCGCTATGACGACTGAGCAAAACCTGTAGAGAGTTTGTGAACATGTCGACTCCTCCATCTGTAGGTAGTCATTGGCTGTATCTGAAGGAGCTCCATATGCAAGATAACACATTGCAGCAGTGCACTTCTGAATTGAGGTGAAGTCCCACAAACAGGGCCGGCCCATAGACCGGGTCAGCGGGGCGATTGCCCTAGGCCCCAGGGAGTCAAGGGCCTCGACCCAGGTAATAGTACGTGCTACTCTTGCCTTATGTTGAAATGCGAGAGAGAAAATAATATGGTCGCCCAAGTAGCAAAATCAGGCCCATCACGTAGCTGGACAGTGGCGATGAGAAGATTACTCGTGAACCAAATTACTGGATCGGTATGGCCCAATGAATCGATGGATGGCTACGGTACCTCTGCTCGGCCCAGCGTGGCATCATTCTCTTCTCTACCTGCCGACTCATCTCCTTCGTCCTCCCAAATTTCCAATCACATGGAAGAGCCGCCGCTCTACTTTTCGATTCTGAGGTCGCCGCAACCATTCATGGAGACCAATGGCACAATCTCATTCTCCAAGGAGCACTCTTTCCATTCTGAATATTCTAGTAGTTTTCTATGATCCCATCAACCAGATGATTGACAGATCAGATATGGTAGGACTTTGTCCTTTCTGTAGTCCCGTTCCTCAATTCGATTCGCTGCTCATGGGTGTGACTAAGTTTGGTTTATTGGGCCTTCTGCAGGAAGCTTTACAGAAGTTCTATTCAGATGAAGACATGGAGTGAGGAACATTTCAGATTTAGCAAGATAGAAAGCAAGTAGCAGTCAAATTTGAGTAGGCTATTTGTTTTGCGGATGAAAAAGTATGGTCTCCTTGTCGCACTAATAAAAGTAACTTCTTTGGCACGGATTAGAGACCTCTCGCTATGCATTCTCCTTTTTGATAGAACAAAAATATTTTCATACTCCTTGGATCGTTGCAATAAAAATTACTTTGTAGTGTTAGTTTTATGTTTCAAAGATTCAACCTACATTATGTATTCGATCCTTAGCATGCATTCCAAATTTATGTTTGTCAATAAGGGCCCTTCTTGTAGTTGTGCCCCGGGGCCCCCAAAATGTATGGACCGGCCCTGCCCACAAACCTATGCAATCTTGCTTGTCCATGAAGTAGTCGTCGTACTCACTGACGCCGTAGACAATCTTCATGAACAGATCCTTGTTCATCCTAAATCGGCGCCGAAATTTCTTCGGCGAATGAGTCACGTCGTCGTTGAAGTATTCAGCGTCAAGCAGCATTGCGCCGGCTTGACGATGCCGGTTGATGTTCCTCCTCTTGCCTAGCTTTGAGCCGCCGCGCCGAGGCACGGCGAAGAAAGGCTGGCGAACGCCCAACATACTCGTCAGAATCAGTTGCCGTTGTTGCCGCCGGACAGCCTCAACGTTCTGCTCCTCCGTGAATAGCTGCACCATCATCTCGTCGTCGTTGTCCATCGCGGCAATCCAACGAACACCTTGAGGGCGGGGGCGGTTGTGCCGCGGTGGCGGCGAGCTCTTTTCCGGGCGAAACAGCGGCCGCCGGTCGAGGGGTTGGCGGCCGTGTCGATGGACGGTGGTTCCTGGACAGGCGGCGGTGTCAATTGCAAGCAGGGGCGCGACGGTGACGGTGGCGATCTAGAGGGTGGAAGTCGGCTCATGCGTGGGTAGGAGATGGGGAAAACGGTGCGTCTGGCTGCTAGGCGGAGTCCAAGCCCGTTTTCTGACGTGACGCGAGTGCGCTGGGACGCACCAGTGCGAGCCCAAAAACTACACCCCAAAATGCTATCAAGACTGCAATAGAGGGGGTCGGTGGAGATGCTCTCGTCCTGTATCGACCAATGGTGGTGAAACTGAAACGAGTCGTTTACCTCTGATTAGAACCCGTTGGATCGAGCAACGACTAAAACAGGTCTCACCCACACACGGACAAACCCGTTGGCCTGTTCCCGTTTTGTACCGAACCCAAACGAGGGACCCCACCTGTCATCCAGACGGCTCGAACGTTCAGTCGACCTCAGTCAGAGTCAGTCGGTCACGTGCTGCTGGGAACAAGAACAAAGGACAGCATGATTGGGACTGGGCCCCACCGGCAGCGGCTCGACAAGCCAGTCAGTCACTCACACGCCACGCGACAGAACGAGGGTCGGCTCCACGTGGTGTAGACCTAGACGTGGGTCCAGCTGGCAGTGAGACGTTGGACACGTGGCTACGGCCAGCCTTGTGTGAGAAACGGCTAGGCGCGGGGGCCAATGATGCGTAGAATGGGGAGCGCGTGCCGAGTGAGGTAATCGCCGCATCATCTCGTCCCGTGCATCCTAATATTTCCCATCTTGCCCCCCTCCATGGCATGCTTCACTCCTAACGATGGGCACTTTTAATTCAAATAATTTGTGGATCTAAGTACTACGTATATATTTTTAAACCTCTGAATTTATCATATTTCTGTCAAGTTTTTGTAGCCCATAATATAAATTAATTTTGCATGCCTGTATGTAACATCATTGACTATTTCCAGATTCTTTTCAGATTTTTTTGAAACTTATAAACATATTTTTTTTCATTTTTTTTCAAATGAAGGGATCACTGGAGGGCTGCGGGGATTTTATCGATTATTTATTTACATGAAGCCCGCAGATGAAAGTCCCCAGAAATTTTCTTAATGTCAGATACTGGAATTTAGTTTCGTAGTATTTTTTGTGAAAGATTATGCCACACCTCCAAGAGAAATTTATCATCCTTTCTCCAAGATTTTGGAAAGAAAAACAACTTTTTTTCTGTTACGCAATCGAATAAAATTTGACGAAAAATTCAATTGGGTAGGGTTCCTATGTGCATGCATGATGCTCTAATCACAGGTTTTATGTTCCGGTGCTTGTGGAATCATGCGGGTCAAACATGTTTTAAGCCAGCTTATGATGGTTGCGCCGTCAATAATTGTTGATCTTTCAAAATATTTTTTCCCAACTTGCAGAGTAGTGCTTCACACTTCTTTTCGAATGATGGTTTCGTATTATAGAATTAACAGACGCTTGAGCATGTTCATTGCTGACACCGTGTCATGGTCGAAATAATACATCGAAGTAGCGCGCCATTTGGCGGAGCCAGAATTACTTGAGCAGGCGTACAAAAAATTTAGAATGGAGTTAAGCTAAATAGTCCCTTGTTTAGGTGTGGCTCCACCTATGGAAGCAACCCTTGATACTTTCTCTTCTCAAATATAAGACATTTTAGACATTTTAAAATGCTACATACATACCATAACGAGTGAGGCTACGCACTAATATTAGCAGTGGCCTAGTTTGCTAGAATATCTGTGGGGAAAACCACAAACTTCACAACCTGAAGGGGCAAAATACTAAAAAGAAATGTACTACAAGCCATGTAAAAAAATTCATTCACAAATTTTCTACAAGCTGGGGGCGCCCCCCCTCGGTCTCTTTTAATTAACTTGAATTTAGCTACCCTAGTGAATATTAGACTAAATTCACTTAAAGCGTTGTGACATGAAAGCTCGCTTGCGTTGCCTATTATCATCGACATGCCTCTCTTCTATTGCATAATTGCCTTGATTTTTTGGCCATCGGTAGTAAATTTGTCTGGATGAAGAGGGATCACGACTAAAAGTGAATGATTCTGATAGTACAAGGTTTACTTTAAACCAAACAGAAATTGGAGAGCCAAAAATAACCTTTCACTAGAATTCAAGACCAAAAGTGAACTTCTTTCTCCACGGAACCATGACGTCGTGAAACGATTAAAATCTTTGACTACTGGTCAGTGGCAACAAATGTAAATTGTTGGGAACGCGAGCAGCAAAAGCGTCAGCTCAGAGCCCGTCAAACTGCGGTCAAAGTAGACACACTCCCGAGCTAGCTTTAGCTTTAACTGCAACCCCCATCACTATCCCATCCACTCGCACTCCCACGCCGCCGCCGCCGCCGCCGCAGATCTCCGGCCGCCGGCGCGCCGCCGCCATGGAGTACGAGCGCATCGAGAAGCCGTCGTTCCCCACTCAGGCAAGCACGCACTGCGCCTCGCCCTCATTCCGCCGCGCCATTGCTCCTCCTATCCCTTCTCTCCTGGTCAGCCCGGCGGAGTAACGCGTGCCATGTCTGCTCACTAGGGCGGAGGCTTCTCGCCGAAGCGGCTGCGCGCGATGCTGCTGGGCGTGGAGAGGCGGCGCAAGGACGCCGGCGACGACGGCGGGGAGCAGCAGCAGGAGGAGGAGGAGTACGGCGCGGTGCCCATGGCCTCCGTCAGATCCGACTCCGACGCGCGCAGTGAGCACCTCCATCTCCCTCCCTCCCCCGTTGCTGCCGATGACCGCCTGCATTGCTCGATTTGGGCCATTTTGTCTCTGAATTTTGGGTCCCATTTCACTGTACCTGCAATGATGACTTCTTTGATTTGTTTACGCATTTATTACACATCCTTCATATCTTGCGTTTGAGCCTGAGGTTGATGCTTTGATGAGTAGATGAGCAATGCTTTTCGTACTTGAATTAGTTGCATGAGATGCCGATTAAGCTGAACTAAAATCGATAAACAGTATGTTGCCTGAAACTTGAACTTCTTTCATCATTTCGGATTGTGAAAACCGTGGCATTGTTCTGATGCAGGAGGAGACACCATATCCGAAGAATACAAGGACGTGGACATGGTGAGCACCATGTCAGGATCATCGTCCTCATTAGACACCGGCGGCGGACACCGATCGCGAGACGCCCACTCTACGGGCTCGAGGTTCAGGGTGCCCGAGGAGGACTCGTGTGACTCCGAGAGCGTGGCGTCCAACTTCGAGTTCCACAAGGAGCGAGGGGCCTCCGCTCGGTCGGCGCCCGCGGCGGCGGTTCCGCCGTTCTCGAAGCACCCGCCGTCGAAGTGGGACGATGCCCAGAAATGGATTGCCAGCCCGACGGCGAACCGGCCTGGTAGGGCCGGTAATGGAGCTTTCCCGAGGAAGATGGAGAAGAGTGGTTTTGGCGGTGGGAGGCTTCCGGCGACGAAGGTTGTGCTGGAGGCCATGGAAGAGATAGATACTAAGAGGATAGACCCGAGCCAAGAGAAGAGGGAGATAGGGTGGCAGAAAGCGGCGAGCTGGGCCACGCCTGATCCCTATCCGGAAGTGGAGCCTTGCGCAAAGTCTACACTTGCAGTGGAAAGTATGATAGTTGATTCAGCTGGTAAGTAGTGAACTCTTTAATGTTGCCATATCCCACCTCTTGCACTTCTCATAAAGTAGTTGGTGGTGCAGTATGCCATCTGATTAATTATTCTATCAGGGATCATTAGTTGAGCAGAGCATTAGAACATGGAGGGCTCCACGTATTATCTATGTCAAGATTCCTCCAGTATTATTCAAAATCATAATTTTTCATTTGACAATGCACAAAGCTTTGTTGGTAATCCAGTAGCTAAGTTGAAAGACAATGCATGAATAAACAAATGCAAATAGTTCACTCTTTTGTTTGCTTCTTTATATAGACCCTGCAGGTGATGCAAGAATATTTCTTTGCCAGATTTTATGTAGCATAGTTTCATCAATCGTCCATGACTCACCATGTTGAACTGTTTGTTTACCCTTAGCATTAATAAATCATGAGTGAGAAATACCTTTCGCCCATTTCCAAATGAACAACGCCATCTGTCTACGTGCATATCTTCTAACAGGAACATAAGAAATAACCATGAATATTTTTTTTTTGAAATTTCTGCAGTTACTCTTAGCTGCGACTCATCTACCACGCTTCAGAGTGCCACTGCATGCATACCACCCCCACCAACAGTCCGGTCAGTATCGATGAGGGATATGGGTACCGAAATGACTCCGATTGCAAGCCAAGAACCATCCCGTACAGGAACACCGTTGAGAGCAACAAGTCCGGATTGCTCCCGACCAACTACTCCACGAAGGACATTGGGTGTCAATGCTGCCGGTGCTATTATCAACCGCGGTGAATGTAGCAATGCAGAATTAAGCGAACAGGAGCTGCAACTGAAGACAAGGAGAGAAATAATGCTTCTTGGCACCCAGCTAGGTAAAACCAGCATCGCAGCGTGGGCGAGTAAGAAGGAAGAGGAAAAGGATGCATCACTTTCTCTCAAGAAAGTGTCGTTGGACCAATCTACACAGAATGCAACTGAAATCCGTGCAGCTGCATGGGAGGAGGCAGAGAAGGCAAAATACTTAGCAAGGTGATAATAATTAAGTGCATTTTCTGTCCTGTTAAATACTCTAGGCGCTTGGTGACTTAATATGTTATGGCCCTTATTGTGTAGGTTTAAACGCGAAGAAATCAAGATCCACGCATGGGAAGATCACCAGAAAGCAAAAATTGAAGCTGAAATGAGGAAAATCGAGGTCAGTTACTTCCTGCCATCCAATATAAGCCTTCTGATGCATATGTTTTCGTCTGAGTTTTGGCCAACTTATTGTAATATGCCTTGTACCACGAGATTCTAATGTTCATGACACGGAATAATCCATATTGGAAGTTTGTTCAGCTGAGCATTGCTATTATCTTTTAGATTTTGCCTCAGCCTGGTTAGCAGTTGCGCCTTAGCACATAGTTTATAGCATGATATTGGTATACTGTGATCACTGCTGTGAGCTGTATTGCTACCTTTGAGTAATGTCTTGCACTTTTGGTCTCTAAAAAGAAAAGAAGTAGCGTCCTTCATTTCAGATCGAAATGTATTAACTCCTATCTCCGCTTCACCAAAATTTCTTATCACACAGTTATGTTTCTGCCGTTTGGATATGCTTCGAGTCTAGGCTCTATCATAACAAGTTTACTACTCCCTCCAATCCAAATTATTTATCGCAAATATAGGCAAAGTGTTGCCTAAAATCTGTCTAGGTTCACTGAATCGGTGACAGGTAATTTGGACCGGAGGGAGTAGCTTTTTAAGCTATTGGTACTAGTATTCTTTTGGCCATGCTTTTGCCGCAGATTACCATGTTTTAGAACATACAGAATCAAATAGTTCGAGACTTGGATACCTTTTTTTTTCCTTTCATTGTGGAAACACCATTTGTCGACTGCCCATGTTAACGAATATTTCATGTTTCATTTGCTCTAGGTCGATGTGGAGAGGATGCGAGCCCGTGCGCAGGACAGGCTGATGAGCAAGCTCGCGTCCACAAGGCATGCTGCGGACGAGCAGCGAGCTGACGCGGAGTCGAAGAGGGACCGTAGTGCCGCAAGGACGGCAGAGCAGGCAGAGCACATCAGGAGAACTGGCCGGATGCCGTCCTCGCTCGGATGCTGGAACTGGTGCTCGTAGCCGTTGTAGCAAAGCATGAAAAAACCAAACCAGAGTTTGTTGCTCCTCTCAACTAGTGAAGGATACGAATGACCAAACCAGAGTTTGTTGC
Source organism: Lolium rigidum (assembly GCF_022539505.1). Lineage (NCBI taxonomy): Eukaryota > Viridiplantae > Streptophyta > Magnoliopsida > Poales > Poaceae > Lolium > Lolium rigidum. The sequence goes on from NC_061509.1 coordinate 38,717,536, forward strand.
TCCTCTCAACTAGTGAAGGATATGAATGTGGCTTCGTAGAATCGTCTTCCCTTTTGATCGGTTCAGTAGATATGTTGACAAGAGAACAGATCACCCGTAAGTTGTAACTATGTATATGTAAGATGTGAGCTTTATTGCCTTGTGTTTTTTAGATCCTTCAGTTCTCCTGATGTTTCTGCTTGGATTGATATGTACATTACACAGTGATAGGGGTAACAACATACAGTGATAGGGGTAGCAAATCAGGAACCGCTTTCAGCTTTCAGGTGTTGAGGCAAGCTCTTGTGTTTCAGATCCAGAGTTGATAATTCAGAGCACTAACTGGTAAGAGTAAGTGTTTGCCCCTTGAGACTGTGAACATCAAGCAGGCCAGAGAAATAGCATCCAGAATTCCAGATGATGAATTTAAGTGTGCAACCAGTTCTTCGAGATGATGGCAACAGGGTTTAACTGATTAACTCCATAGGAAGATACGATGTGAAGATTAAATAGGATGCTAGCACATGGAGGAACATGGGCTACTGGAACTTCTTGAAGAGGGACATACATCACCGTAAATGTTTACATGTATATATTTTATAATATAACACTTCATATATGTTATAAAATGTTGTTTCTTATATACGATGGAAAAATGTTCATGTATTGTAGAAGTTATGTTTGAATAAATTTGAAATGTGTTCAAACATATGAAAAACCACATTATACAACCAGCTTCCCGAGCACCAAGAGAGTAAATCAAACCAGAGCAAACAATTTCTTAGAATCTCCCCGCAAAAAAAAAAAAAAAAATTCTTAGAATCTGACCACATTATGCTGTAGTGTTGGAAGATGAGTCAGGCAAAGTGGTGTGGAAAGATAAGATACCTTTAAAAATCAAGATCTTTATTTGGCAGATCCTACAAAATGCCATACCTACTAGAGATAACATGAAAAAAAGAAAGTGGCCTGGTAATCCATGTTGTTCTTTTTGCAATCTGAATGAGAGCTGTAACCATCTTTTTCACTTGTGTTATTACTGCCAGGACAATTTGGGGTTTCATTGGTGCAGTTTTTGGCACTGTTACATGTCCTGTGTCTTTATGGCAATTCGTTGCTTGGTTCTATGTGGCCAGGAGGAAAGAAGCATTATACTTTGCTTTTGTCAGCTGTTTGCTGGTCGATATGGACCATCAGAAACAAAATTACCTTGAGAAATTCATTCTCAGATCTCATGTCACTATTGTTTTCACTGTGTGCTCGTTTCTGAAACACTGGCCAGGTCTCTAGAGTGACGAAGAGAAAGGAGCTATTCGAGCTGGTGCTGATCAACTCATGAAGAAGATGTAGTAGGAGGTTGCTGGAGCAAGATGGAAGTGTTCTGGTGATGGGGGAACTGAGAGGTCCAAGCGCCTGATGCTCACTGCAGGTTAAGCTACACTTGATGCTCGAGGGCGAGGATTAGCAGCAGGTTTCTGATAGTACCTCCCTCTTCCAACTTCTATTTCCTGTCGCTTTGTTTCTTCCTGTCACTTGCTTGTAAAAGACTGGAAAGGGGGCGTTATGTGAGTAATGGAAAGGGGCTAGTCCAGTTGGGAAAAAAATCAAATGAGCATAGTACTTCTAAAATGTCCAGAAAAGGCCTAACTGACTGAATTGTCTGCGAGATATAAATTTCGGAACAAAACATATCAGCAGAAATTATAATCACAAAGTTCACGCCATGCTTTCCACCTAAAGAGCCAAAATAAACCTAAAGAAAACAATACTTTAGATAGCAGAATATCACTACTGACTTCAATCAAAACCACAGAACATTGAATGCTCATGCTTTGGCAGAGATAACCTTGTCCAAACAGCAGACACCCAAAACGGAAGCTTGTGGCCATCTATGAAAGTGTACGAGTGTATAAAATTGTTGTGTGAGACAGATCCAAACTGGGCCTCTCTTAAATAAGTTAGGTGGAAATCATGTATCATTATAAAAGACCAAGGGCGAGGCTTTAAGATATTATCATGCTTATCAACATTTCAAAGACATGTGAAATGGTCAACATGGCAACATTGTTCAGCGCTCAAACTGCCCCAAAATGGTACATTGAGAATCAGAAGATACGAAATGAGATCTTAGAAATATTCTACACAATGCTAATGTCACTTGTGAACGACAAATAAATAGGCTACCATTTTTTTAGTGCTGAACTAAACTATATAGAAAAATATGGATGGAAAATTCTCCCGAAGTAGAAAATAATTCTTATATCGGGTAATGCACTAATGTATTATAACAGACATGTGGTGGGCAGCCCTAGCTCAGATTCCATTATTCCATAGACTTGATTGTAAGACCTTTTTATTAGGTGACCGTGCTGAGCACTACAGACTTTTTAATTGCATATAGACACGATAAGCAAATATTCATAGTAAGTGAAGAGTGACTTCCATTCCCTAATGCAAAACTAAGTGATGACATGGCTTGTAGCTAGATGGAAATTATGCGCATATATACTGAATTTTACTGTACAATAAAGCAAAATATTTTGTATAGTTCTAACGACTGCGTTGTTAAAAGTTAGAACTAAGCTGAAAAGAGAAAAGTAGATTTATCTTTCTTATTGATTTTGTTTTATTATCTCAGAAAACATCAAGGAGAAACTTGTGGTCCAGTTTGATTTCTTCAGCAAGGAGACAATAATACAATTTCTTCAGCAGGAAGGTAAACGAGTTCGTCGTTTTGGGAGACGGGCTCACTGGATCCTGTCCTTACTTTTTTTGAAAAGCATCAAAAAAATTCACAAAAAAATACCTACATGTAGCCAAAAAAAACACTACAAGTACGGAAAGTTTCAATGGAAAATATTTTGTAATTTGGGCGCAGCAAAAAGGACAAATTTAATAAATTTTGATCGATTCACTGATCACACAGTTCATAGCCCATATATGAAAATTAAAACAGCTCTACGGAAGTTCTAACAGAATGTTGCAACTTTTAAGTGAAGTTGCGTGAGCCAACAAGTCTAGCATGTCGATGTAGCCCTGCTTGCAAACTTAGCATCCCGCTTCTTCAATCTTCCCAATTCAAGATCTACAGTTCGAAATAACTGTGCTACCCAGTAGTGAGTGGCACAGATGTTTCTTCTTCTGTGATTTTGCCCTTAGGAGCCCAATGATGCAGCTTAATGAACATATATAACTTCCGTTGCTTAGCTCATACAGAGTTCAACTGGACAAACTGCTTAGCTGCAAAACAGATATTGATGCAATCAGCTACCCTGGATAAGCTGGTTTTGTAAATCTAGAAGAACAAGATTAACACCGACTATCACTTTCTTCTAGGTGGCGTATCAGAGAACTGATTCCTAGTTTCTCACCCTGCCTTGTAAATCTGGAATCGTTGAGATTGGTAGGCTAAAGATATTACGATGCGACGCTAATCCCAAGCTTTCAACAGCCTACAGACCTACAAGTCTATAACATACAATTGAGACAAACAATGAATGCAAAATCTAGCTGCTTTCATCTGCATCAATTGTACTACTAGAAGAGGGGGCGTCAGTGATATACTGCTGGGATCAATACGCCTCTTAGCAATTACACTAGAAGCTATTTTCTACGCATGATGAACGATAAAACTTATGTAAACATGCTTCCAAAAGCAAAAAAGAAATAAATTACTTTACGTTGGACAATTTAGAAATCGTACTGATCGCTACAAATATTTTTTCAAGATAATAAACACAACATATATCCTTTGCTCAAGTTCAAGTATACAATATCATGTCAGGATATATAACAAGGCCATAAAAGATAAATTTTGCAAAAACTTGCTTGTGCGGGAGGGCAGCCACATCTTGATTTGCAGAACATTAACTTCAGTTCTTGACGCTTGGTACGATTAAATTAACAGAATAACATTTCACTCCCACAGATGACAAAGATAGCAGTATAAAATATGGCTTAACGATAAAGATCTTTAGAAATAGAATTTGATCCTCCTAGTGAAGCTACCATGAGTCGAAGGCTCACCTTGTTGTGCACCAAAGAACGAGGCCACGGCATGATATACGGATGGGACGCACCACGAAGGACACGACCAAGCTTGTTCAGGACCCCTGTTTCCAGGCACAAGGATAGGAACCAGAAAGTTGGATGATGATGCTGCCACCTCCCACAATAAGCAGACAAATAGATAAAACCATGGATAATCGCCGCAATATTCAGTTGAACTCTAGCATTACCATCATCATCGATGCGACACCGAACGACCTCGAGCAAGCTCCCTGCATCGGAAGCGACTTATCCAGCATCCATCTCTCAACACCATCGCCATCGGCTCTCCAGAACCAAACATCAAGCGGCCGTTGGGCTTGGACTTCGAACGGTACGGATGCCATACATAGCCTTCCATCCTTGGTCTCGCCAGCCTTCCATGTCGTATTCACTCTCCGCGGTGGCAGATGAATCCGGGAGAATTGCATCGTGGCGGTGTTGAGCACACGGGCGTCATTTGGCATTCCAATGGTCCAATAGATGCAACCGTTCACCATGGTGCCATTCTGAGGCCAGAGCCCGTCGATATCTGCCCATGGAAAATTCTGCCACTTGCTGGTGTCCGATGATGATAAGACAAGAGCTCGCGCCCCAGTTTCGCCGTGCCGGACACACACGAGGCGGAACGAGCGGTGGTCTTCTTCTGAGCGCAGGATGTGGAAATCATGATACAAGCCATCGGGATCGGGGTCCTCGTGCGGCGGCGGCGGGGGAAACAGGTCCATGGTACGCGTGAGCGGGTTGTAGACGGCCATCTGCTCGGCGCTCCAGTTGCCGAGAACAAGGAATCCATCGCGGCAGTCGTTGATTGACCACCCGGGGAATGCATCATCGTCCTCTTCGGGGTCGGGGACGGGGACGGCATCTTCTTGGTCGAAAACTGGGAGGCGGGTGAGGAAGAAATCGGCCCCACGGAGAACAGCCCCAAGGTCTGGGTCGGAGCGGCGGCGGAGAGGTAGGAAGTTAGGGATAAGGGTGTCTTCTTCGTTGCCGATAAAGTGACCTAGGACTGGGGAGCAGTGGAGGGCGCTGAAGCGGCGGCGGAAGGCGGGGGACGAACGGACGGCGTCGAGGAAGGTGCGGCAAGTGAAGGCGGCGCGGACGAGGGTGGGGAGAGAGGGGAGGCGGACGAAGATTTCGTACAGAGTGTCTTGGTCAAGGCCGCTTATGGTGGTAGGAGGTAGTGATGGGGCTTTCTTCTTCTTCTTCTTCGGCGATAACGTCGCCGGCGGCGACTGTTGCTGAGATGCCATAGCCTTCAGACAGACGAACAAAATTTGAAAGGCAGTAAAAAAATACTACTCCTTAAATTTGCATACCTGAGACAAATATATATTGATATTGGCCATATTGGTTGCAAAATACATGTACGGTGACATCATATGTTGATATATCTATATACTGGTCTACTTCAAAATAGTCCTAGAACTAACTACAGTACTAGTTGATCTTGTTGTAGTTGTACATCCAGTTCAAGAAGTGGTACATGCTGTTCTGGTGATCTCCTGAACATCCTCTGTCTTTTGAAGTATGATGATGCAATGTTGCCCTTTTTACCCATTTTCAGTCCAATTCTCAAGCTACAGCACTAGTAATCTATCCGACTCTCAATTGGACAATCTGTAGTTGAAACTTTAAAACAGCAACATAATAGCCCTTGGAAATTTGGGAATGAGGAGGATGTCCTAGTAAATTCGTAACTAATTGTCACTTACCGGGAAGAATCAAGGCAGGTCTACTAGTGGAGCTCTACACCCGTTGCAGGTGGTGGTCACCGACTCGCTCGCCCCCGTTCGGGAGGTTAGGCAGTTAGGCACAGGCGCCGGCGGTTAGGTCGCTGCTCGCTGCTCGGGCGGGTGGCTGCTGCAGTGCGCCTGGTCGCCGGCAGCTGGGTCGGAAGGATGGGGCGCGCGAAGGCGATGGGGGGAGGCGGGCGGCGGGGATGATTGGAGGTGAGCCGTGAGGGCAGACTTTTTTTCCGTCGCAGGGAGTTGCCGAGTTGGGCCTGGGGGGCCGGAAGGTTGTATTTGGGCCAATCCTAGCTAACTAATACTCCCTCACTGCGGAAATGTAAGACGTCGGGGAATTATAGGCCAATTTTTTTCATGTTACGAAATTTTTGGGGTTTCCATTTTTGCCCTCGCACGCGTCACGTGGATGGCCTCGCTCGATTCGTGCGGACAGACGCTCTCTCGTCAACCTCGCTCACCCGCACCCTCCCGCGCCGGTGCGATCTCCGTCGCCCGCATCACCGCGGCAGTCTCCCTCGCCCGCCACCGCCCTCTACCTCGCGCAGGTCGCCGTCGCCTTTTCCTCTTGCTTCATCGCCTCTCCCGCGGTCTCTACCTAATCTGCCGCATCGAGCTCGACAAAATCCGATTTTTTTCCTCCTCCGGTAGCCGGATCTGCATCGGTGGTGCTCGTTCTGTCGAGCCAAGGTTAGGGTGGAGCTCCAATCGTGGTTGTGGTTGTGCGGAGCTCCGGTCGTAGGTTGTGGTGGTGTGGAGAAGTCCTCCGAGATCTCAGCGAAGGCCCACGCCGGGGTCGGCGCCGTCCGTGGAGGAGGGCTAGAATGAGGAGGGTGCCATCGTAGTGGCCTTCTCAGCTGGAGGATGTCCATGGCAACATCCCCGCGGTGCTCCCTGCGGCCACCATCAACTCCATCAGTCGCAGCAAGGTCTGCCTCAAGGGTGAGAGGAACAGCAAGATACGCACGGTGAAAGTGCATAGAGCCCCCATGTGCGGACAGTTCGCTTGGAAATGGGTTCCGGCCGATGGTCATTTAGGGGGAATGCTGTTGGGCTTTAGGGACGAGTGCTTTGAGGTTGGCATATGGAGAAAAGGGAAATTCTTCATTAGTGTTGACATCTACCAGCGCAACAACAAAGTCAAGTGGTGCTTTGTTCTAGTCTACGGTCCAGCTGATCACTCTAGGACAGGGGAGTTCCTAGAAGATCTTGAGGCGGAGGTGACCAACTGCCACCTACCTTTGGTGGTTGGAGGCGACTTCAACCTCATCAGGAGGAGGCAAGACAAGAGTAATGAGGTGGTCTGCTGGTCGAGGATCAGACGCTTCAATGATGCCATTGTGGCGATGTCCTTGAGGGAGCTGAATAGGGCAAGGGCCCGTTTCACCTGGACTAACAATCAACTGGACCCCATTCGTTCGGTGTTGGACAGGGTGTTCGTCACCCCATCGTGGGAGTCTATCTTCCCTCTGTGTTCGATATCGGCTGTCACGAGGATTGGGTCTGATCATAACCCCCTATTGCTGGATAGTGGGGAGAATGGGATCAAGAGGCCACCAAGGTTCTTTTTTCAGACATGGTGGTTTAGCATGGCGGGTTTTGACGATCTTGTTATGGGCAAGATCAAGCACTGTATACATGAGAAGGGCCCTCATCGTTGCAACGTCGATCTCTGGCAGTGCATCTCCAGATGCCTGCGCTAGTTCCTCAAGGGGTGGGGCGCGAACCTAGGTAAGGAGAAGAGGGAGTTTTGGGTGGGTCTGCTGAGTAGGGTGGCCGAGGTAGACGCGATTGCGGACTCTGCTGGGCTGGATGAGGAGGGATGGGCCCTCCGATACCACCTGGAGGACCAGCTCGTCCATCTTGACGAGGTGGAGGAGGAGTACTGGAGGCAGTGTAGCCGTCTTCAATGGACTCTCCAAGGGGATGCCTGCACGGCCTACTTCCATGACATTGCTAATGGGAGGAGGAAGTGCATGATCCCTGATGGCGTGTATTTCACACGTTCGTTGGGCAACCCCAAGAGGAAGGTATGATGCGCACAGCAGCAAGTTTTCCCTCAGAAAGAAACCAAGGTTTATCGAACCAGGAGGAGCCAAGAAGCACGTTGAAGGTTGATGGCGGCGAGATGTAGTGCGGCGCAACACCGGGGATTCCGGCGCCAACGTGGAACCCGCACAACACAACCAAAGTACTTTGCCCCAACGAAACAAGTGAGGTTGTCAATCTCACCGGCTTGCTGTAACAAAGGATTAACCGTATTGTGTGGAAGATGATTGTTTGCGTGAAAACAAGAGAACAAGTATTGCAAGTAGATTGTATTTCAAGAAAGAGAATGGACCGGGGTCCACAGCTCACTAGAGGTGTCTCTCCCATAAGACGAACAAGCATGTTGGGTGAACAAATTACAGCTTGGGCAATTGACAAATAAAGAGAGCATGACAATGCACATACATATCATGATGAGTATAGTGAGATTTAATTGGGCATTACGACAAAGTACATAGACCGCCATCCAACTACATCTATGCCTAAAAAGTCCACCTTCGAGTTATCATCCGAACCCCTCCAGCATTAAGTTGCAAGCAACAGACAATTGCATTAAGTATGGTGCGTAATGTAATCAACAACTACATCCTTAGACATAGAATCAATGTTTTATCCCTAGTGGCAACAAGACAACACAACCTTAGAACTTTCTCGTCACCGTCCCTGTGTCAATGCGGCATGAACCCACTATCGAGCATAAGTACTCCCTCTTGGAGTTACAAGCATCTACTTGGCCGAGCATCTACTAGTAACGGAGAGCATGCAAGATCATAAACAACACATAAGCATAACTTTGATAATCAACATAACAAGTATTCTCTATTCATCGGATCCCAACAAACGCAACATATAGAATTACAGTATAGATGATCTTGATCATGATAGGCAGCTCACAAGATCCGACAATGATAGCACAATGGGGAGAAGACAACCATCTAGCTACCGCTATGGACCCATAGTCCAGTGGGTAGACTACTCACACATCACACCGGAGGCGACCATGGCGGCGTAGAGTCCTCCCGGGGATGATTCCCTCTCCGGCAGGGTGCCGGAGGCGATCTCCCGGATCCCCCGAGATGGGATCGGCGGCGGCGGCGCTCTCTGGAAGGTTTTCCGTATCGTGGTTCTCGGTACTGGGGGTTTCGTCACGGAGGCTTTAAGTAGGCGAAAGGGCAAGTCGAGAGGGGGCACAGGGGCCCCAGATGACAGGGCGGCGCGGCCAAGGGGGGGGCCGCGCCGCCCTAGGGTTTGGCTCCCCTGTGGCCCCACTTCGTTTCGTCTTCGGACTTCTGGAAGCTTCGTGGAAAAATAGGCCCCTGGGCGTTGATTTCGTCCAATTCCGAGAATATTTCCTTACTAGGATTTCTGAAACCAAAAACAGCGAGAAACAAGAATCGGCACTTCGGCATCTTGTTAATAGGTTAGTTCCGTAAAATGCACGAATATGACATAAAGTGTGCATAAAACATGTAGATAACATCAATAATGTGGCATGGAACATAAGAAATTATCGATACGTCGGAGACGTATCAGCATCCCCAAGCTTAGTTCTCGCTCGTCCCGAGCAGTGTAAAACGATAACACGGATAATTTCCGGAGTGACATGCCATCATAATCTTGATCATACTATTTGTAAAGCATATGTAGTGAATGCAGCGATCAAAACAATATGTATGACATGAGTAAACAAGTGAATCATATAGCAAAGACTTTTCATGAATAGCACTTCAAGACAAGCATCAATAAGTCTTGCATAAGAGTTAACTCATAAAGCAATAATTCAAAGTAAAGGTATTGAAGCAACACAAAAGAAGATTAAGTTTCAGCGGTTGCTTTCAACTTGTAACATGTATATCTCATGGATATTGTCAACATAGAGTAATATAATAAGTGCAATAAGCAAGTATGTAGGAATCAATGCACAGTTCACACAAGTGTTTGCTTCTTGAGGTGGAGAGAAATAGGTGAACTGACTCAACATTGAAAGTAAAAGAATGGTCCTCATAGAGGAAAAGCATCGATTGCTATATTTGTGCTAGGGCTTTGATTTTGAAAACATGAAACAATTTTGTCAACGGTAGTAATAAAGCATATGCATCATGTAAATTATATCTTATAAGTTGCAAGCCTCATGCATAGTGTACCAATAGTGCCCGCACCTTGTCCTAATTAGCTTGGACTACCCGGATTATCACCGCAATACATATGCTTTAACCAAGTTTCACAAAGGGGTACCTCTATGCCGCCCGTACAAAGGTCTAAGGAGAAAGCTCGCATTTGGATTTCTCGCTTTTGATTATTCTCAACTTAGACATCCATACCGGGACAACATAGACAACAGATAATGGACTCCTCTTTTAATGCTTAAGCATTCAACAACAATTAATTCTTTTCTCATTAGAGATTTGAGGATGTTTGTCCAAAACTGAAACTTCCACCATGGATCATGGCTTTAGTTAGCGGCCCAATGTTCTTCTCTCACAATATGCATGCTCAAACCATTCAACTCAGTGTAGATCGCCCTTACTTCGTACAAGACGAACATGCATAGCAACTCACATGAAATTCAACAACGAGTTGATGGCGTTCCCCAAGTAAACATGGTTATCGCACAACAAGCAACTTAATAAGAGATAAAGTGCATAATTACATATTCAATACCACAATAGTTTTTAGGCTATTTGTCCCATGAGCTATATATTGCAAAGGTGAATGATGGAATTTTAAAGGTAGAACTCAAGCAATTTACTTTGGAATGGCGGAAAATACCATGTAGTATAGGTAGGTATGGTGGACACAAATGGCATAGTGGTTGGCTCAAGTATTTTGGATGCATGAGAAGTATTCCCTCTCGATACAAGGTTTAGGCTAGCAAGGCTTGTTAGAAACAAACACAAGGATGAACCGGTGCAGCAAAACTCACATAAAAGACATTGAAAACATTATAAGACTCTACACCGTCTTCCTTGTTGTTCAAACTCAATACTAGAAATTATCTAGACCTTAGAGAAACCAAATATGCAAACCAAATTTTAGCATGCTCTATGTATTTCTTCATTAATGGGTGCAAAGCATATGATGCAAGAGCTTAAACATGAGCACAACAATTGCCAAGTATCACATTACCCAAGACATTTATAGCAATTACTACATGTATCATTTTCCAATTCCAACCATATAACAATTTAACGAAGGAGAAACTTCGCCATGAATACTATGAGTAGAAACCAAGGACATACTTGTCCATATGCTACAGCGGAGCGTGTATCTCTCCCATAAAGTGAATGCTAGGATCCATTTTATTCAAACAAAACAAAAACAAAAACAAACCGACGCTCCAAGAAAAAGCACATAAGATGTGATGGAATAAAAATATAGTTTCAGGGGAGGAACTCGATAATGTTGTCGATGAAGAAGGGGATGCCTTGGGCATCCCCAAGCTTAGACGCTTGAGTCTTCTTGATATATGCAGGGGTGAACCACCGGGTGCATCCCCAAGCTTAGAGCTTTCACTCTCCTTGATCATGTTGCATCATACTCCTCTCTTGATCCTTGAAAACTTCCTCCACACCAAACTCGAAACAACTCATTAGAGGGTTAGTGCACAATATAAATTGACATATTCAGAGGTGACACAATCATTCTTAATACTTCTGGACATTGCATAATGCTACTGGACATTAGTGGATCAAAGAAATTCATCCAACATAGCGAAAGAGGCAATGCGAAATAAAAGGCAGAATCTGTCAAAACAGAATAGTTCGTATTGACGAATTTTAAAATGGCACCAGACTTGCTCAAATGAAAATGCTCAAATTTAATGAAAGTTGCATACATATCTGAGGATCATGCACGTAAATTGGCATAATTTTCTGAGTTACCTACAGGGAGGTGGACCCAGATTCGTGACAGCAAAGAAATCTGGAACTGTGCAGTAATCCAAATCTAGTACTTACTTTTCTATCAACGCCTTAACTTGGCACAACAAAACACAAAACTAAGATAAGGAGAGGTTGCTACAGTAGTAAACAACTTCCAAGACACAAAATAAAAACAAAGTACTGTAGGTAAAAACATGGGTTGTCTCCCATAAGCGCTTTTCTTAACGCCTTTCGGCTAGGCGCGAAAGTGTGAATCAAGTATTATCGAAGGGTGGTATTTCTACAGCGGGGTGTGGGCTTTTCTCAACCAGGCATATTATATTAGATACATAAGTTTTAGCATCTCCCTTTTCATTAGTCTTAGGCGTGCTACTCTCATCAAACAAATTTTCGGGAACAAGCCAAGCATAGTTATTTTCTAGCGCATCATTCATAGCTAGGAGCTTACATGGTATTGGTGCTTTGGTCTCCCCTCCATCATCAATATTATTAGTGTATCTTATTCTATCCATATCCATCTTTTCAAGGAGACTAACAAAATTAGTAGGAGAACCAAGCATATTAAATTTAGCAAACACCTTTCTAGCTTCCCTTGCTAGACCACCAAATTCTCTAAGAAGGGTTTCTAATACAAAATCTTTCTTTTCCCCTTCTTCCATATCACCAAGTGTGAAAAACATGTGTTGGATTATAGGATTAAGATTAACAAATTTAGTTTCCAACAAGCGAACTAAATGCGCAGCAGCAATTTCATAAGTAGGCGCAAGGTCTACCAAGTGTCTATCTTCAAAATTTTCAATGGTACTAACATGGTTGAAGAATTCTTCTATATTATTTCTCCCAACTATAGACCCACGTCCTACCGGTATGTTCTTTGTGGTAAAATTAAAAGGAAACATGATGAAATAAGTAAAGTAAATGCAAGTAAACTAAATTTTTTTGTGTTTTTGATATAGCAAACAAGATAGCAAATAAAGTAAAACTAGCAACTAATTTTTTTGTATTTTGATTTAGTGCAGCAAACAGAGTAGTAAATAAAACTAAGCAAGACAAAAACAAAGTAAAGAGATTGAGAAGTGGAGACTCCCCTTGCAGCGTGTCTTGATCTCCCGAGCAACGGCGCCGTGAAAAGAGCTTGATGGCGTGTATTTCACACGTTCGTTGGGCAACCCCAAGAGGAAGGTATGATGCGCACAGCAGCAAGTTTTCCTCGGAAAGAAACCAAGGTTTATCGAACCAGGAGGAGCCAAGAAGCACGTTGAAGGTTGATGGCGGCGAGATGTAGTGCGGCGCAACACCAGGGATTCCGGCGCCAACGTGGAACCCGCACAACACAACCAAAGTACTTTGCCCCAACGAAACAGCTGAGGTTGTCAATCTCACCGGCTTGCCGTAACAAAGGATTAACCGTATTGTGTGGAAGATGATTGTTTGCGTAAAACGAGAGAACAAGTATTGCAAGTAGATTGTATTTCAAGTAAAGAGAATGGACCGGGGTCCACAGCTCACTAGAGGTGTCTCTCCCATAAGACGAACAAGCATGTTGGGTGAACAAATTACAGTTGGGCAATTGACAAATAAAGAAAGCATGACAATGCACATACATATCATGATGAGTATAGTGAGATTTAATTGGGCATTACGACAAAGTACATAGACCGCCATCCAACCGCATCTATGCCTAAAAAGTCCACCTTCGAAGTTATCATCCGAACCCCTCCAGCATTAAGTTGCAAGCAACGTGACAATTGCATTAAGTATGGTGCGTAATGTAATCAACAACTACATCCTTAGACATAGAATCAATGTTTTATCCCTAGTGGCAACAAGCACAACACAACCTTAGAACTTTCGTCACATCGTCCTGGTGTCAATGCGGGCATGAACCCACTATCGAGCATAAGTACTCCCTCTTGGAGTTACAAGCATCTACTTGGCCAGAGCATCTACTAGTAACGGAGAGCATGCAAGATCATAAACAACACATAAGCATAACTTTGATAATCAACATAACAAGTATTCTCTATTCATCGGATCCCAACAAACGCAACATATAGAATTACGTATAGATGATCTTGATCATGATAGGCAGCTCACAAGATCCGACAATGATAGCACAATGGGGAGAAGACAACCATCTAGCTACCGCTATGGACCCATAGTCCAGGGGTAGACTACTCACACATCACACCGGAGGCGACCATGGCGGCGTAGAGTCCTCCGGGGGATGATTCCCCTCTCCGGCAGGGTGCCGGAGGCGATCTCCTGGATCCCCCGAGATGGGATCGGCGGCGGCGGCGTCTCTGGAAGGTTTTCCGTATCGTGGTTCTCGGTACTGGGGGTTTCGTCACGGAGGCTTTAAGTAGGCGAAAGGGCAAGTCGAGAGGGGGCACGAGGGCCCCAGATGACGAGGCGGCGCGGCCAAGGGGGGCCGCGCCGCCCTAGGGTTTGGCTCCCCCGTGGCCCCACTTCGTTTTGTCTTCGGACTTCCGGAAGCTTCGTGGAAAAATAGGCCCCGGGCGTTGATTTCGTCCAATTCCGAGAATATTTCCTTACTAGGATTTCGAAACCAAAAACAGCAGAAAACAAGAATCGGCACTTCGGCATCTTGTTAATAGGTTAGTTCCAGAAAATGCACGAATATGACATAAAGTGTGCATAAAACATGTAGATAACATCAATAATGTGGCATGGAACATAAGAAATTATCGATACGTCGGAGACGTATCAATCCCGCGTCTTAGGGTAGACGACCGCGAGATTGATGACCAGAAAGATATGATAGAACATATCTATGATTTCTACTCTGGTCTCATGGGGGCAGAAGGTGATCAGCGGGCTTTCTCACTTGGCCCTGGCCTCTGGGATGAGGCGGCGAAGATCTCACAGGAGGAGAACTTAGCCTTGGAGATTACCTTCACACCGGAGGAGTTGGACGGAGTCCTCGACTCCATGAAGCAGGACTCGGCTCCGGGACCAGATGGGCTTCCGGTGTTGTTCTTTAAGAAGTATTGGGGAATTCTTAGGACACCTATTCTTCAGATACTAAACGATTTCGCCCTAGGGAGGGTGGATATCGCTAGGCTCAACTTTGGCATTATCTCGCTTATCCCGAAAGTGAAAGGGGCTGATGATATTAAACAGTTTAGGCCCATAGCACTTATTAATGTTATCTTCAAGTTTATAGCCAAAGCGTATGCGATTAGGCTCGGACCCCTAGCCAACAGGACGATCGACCGGAACCAGACTGCTTTCATCAAAGGCAGGAGTGTGCACGAGGGTGTGCTGGCTCTGCACGAGATCACTCATGAACTGCGAGTTAAGAATCTTAAGGCTCTGTTACTTAAGCTAGACTTCGAGAAATCTTACGACATTGTCAACTGGGATTTCCTGAGGGAAGTTCTGCTAAGAAAGGGATTCTCAGCAATGGTGGTGCACCGTATGATGCAATTATTCACTGAGGGACAGACGGAGGTGAATGTCAACAGAGAGATTGGTCCTTACTTTCGGAATGCGAGGGGCGTGAGACAAGGGGATCCGATCTCGCCTATTCTGTTTGACTTCATGGCAGATTCGTTGGCAGCCATTCTCTCGAGGGCCAATGAGGCGGGACACATAAAGGGTGTAGTGCCACACCTCATACCGGGAGGAGTTACCCACCTTCAGTACGCAGATGACACAATGATTATGATCGAACCTTCACGATTGGGAATCGCAAATGTGAAGTTCATCCTCTTGTGCTTTGAGAATATGTCGGGACTCAAGATTAACTTCAACAAAAGTGAAGCCATTGTGACAGGGGTCTCAATGGATGAGCAAATAAGGGTGGCACACGCACTCAATTACAAGCTAGGGAGCTTTCCTTTTCGGTACCTAGGCCACCCGGTAAGCGACAAGAGGCTGACGGTAGCGGACTAGTCCTTTCTGACAGAGAAGGTCGGGCATAGGGTTGACCCCTGGCAGGGTCTCTTCCTGGCATCGGTGGGTAGACTAGAGTTGACGAACTCGTGCCTCTCGAGTCTTCCGATGTTCGCTATGGGTTTATACCTTCTCTAGGACTCTACGCATGGAGCAATGAACACCTCGAGGAGCCGATTCTTCTGGGAAGGAGTTGGGAACAAACGCAAATACCATATGGTGGACTGGGCTACGGTGTGTACACCTAAGGTGTATGGAGGGTTGGGAATCCTTCATACGAAGAACATGAACATTGCTCTTATGGTAGGCTGGATTTGGAAGCTCTACCAAAATGCGGAAGGTCTATGGGCGGACCTCTTGTTGACTGCCAAAACCCACCGGCGGGCAGCGGCCTTGTCAACACTGTAGAGCCGGGGGGAGCCTAGAGCTGCGGCTGGCTGAGACCCCTCCGAGCGACGGCCCGCAATGCTCTTCTGGTCACACGCGGCGTTGCGAAGTGCAAGGGCGTGCCACCTGACCTATACCTGGTCGTGAAGGTGATGAGATTGCCTCGCTTAGTTTCCCGCAGGGCATACATGTAAACGTTAAATACGAGCCTCGATCGGCTCTCGGGTTATCCCGTGAATCGGCTCAAAGAGCCGATCCACCCATGATCCGTACGGGGTGTACGAATACTTGGTGGTCCTCGCTTGATCAAGATGAAGCTAATGAGATCTACGACGATTTAGGGTTTTCACCACATAATCGGATCATCCTACTCCGTGCGGCCTTGTCAACCTTTGTAGAGCGCGGGGAGCCTAGAGCTGCGGCTGTTGGCAGGCCCCTCCGGCGGCCGGCCCGCAATGCTCTTACGGTCACACGCGCGGCGTTGCCGAAGTGCAAGGGCGTGCCACCTGACCTATACCTGGTCGGGAAGGTGATGAAGATTTGCCTCGCTTAGTTTCTGCCCGGGGCATACATGTATAGCGTTAAATCTGAGACCTCAGTCGGCTCTCGGGTTATCTTTGTGAATCGGCTCAAAGAGCCGATCCACCACTGATCCGTCCGGGGTGCACGAATGCTATGGTGGTCTGCTTGATCAAGATGAAGCTAATGAGATCTACGACGATTTAGGGTTTTCACCGCATAATCGGATCCATCCTACTCGAGGTTGGGCCTGGACGGCCACGCACGGTGCTCGTAAGCCGATCCTAAACAAGGCCGAGAAAACCAACATGAAGTTGATCCTAGGAACATCCCGTTTAGGACTTGTGACCGCCTACCCTCGTGCCCGAGATCCTCCCCTTTGTAAGGCCAAACTATTGCGAGATATTAAACTAATCCTTGTAGAACAAGAACAGTAAATAACGGATCAGATC
>NC_061509.1:38734618-38756019 GCF_022539505.1 Lolium rigidum
AGCCGCACTACCCCTCTCGTGCGGGGAGGATCGATCATTTTACCGCTTTCACCTACCTGCGTAGCTGCCCTGTGAGAGAGACCATCGTCTCCCTTAGCCTCTCAGGGCCAGCCGGACACAGCTCTAGGAGCACCATTGTACTGTGTGATATCTTATACACTCTAGCAGGAGTAGAGGTTTTACCTCCATTGGAGGGCCTCGAACCTGGGTACGTCGCCGTGTCGCTCGTGCCCATACCCGCTTCCGGATACCGCCGTGAGATCTCTCAGGAGCCCCTTCGATTAGCCACCCTATGGCATATGCCGTGACGATCCCACGACACTCTTTGATGTAAGAAATCCCGCCTATTAATGAAGAACTTTTCCCCAATTCGATTTTGCTGATTTCCTTTGAGCTTAATTTAGCCGATTCCCTCTCATACTGACCTTGCATCTCCTTTGCCAATGCGTAATGAGCCGATGACAACGCACCGGTCTCTCAATGTCCCATTCTTCATCCCTTTGACGTTGGAGCGATCGCGAATTTGATCAATGCCCGAGAGCTGACGTTAACATATCAATCCTTCACGATCCATCTTTGAGCTCTGGCTGACAACTAGGCAGATCGATGCTCTTACGAGAGCCCCAGAACCACTGCTGAAACGACTTGATGCTGAAGTCGATACCTCTGGGTTTTCAGATATTCAGTGATACTCTTCGAACCTGCCCAATCCCCTTTTAAAAAGGTTATGATGGAGGGCCACCCGATGAAATCCCAATCGGCTTCTTAAGAACAGAAAATCCTACGCAATCAGTTGCCCCCCGAGCCTCTATCAAGGCGAGCATATTAGTGGACTAACCAAATGTGTCGCCATCGGTTCCCAAGTCATGATGCAGAGACAGCCGATTTGAACAAAATCGGCTCTCCAGAGCAGAGAACCTTCAGGGCGAGCTGCCCCCCGAGCTTCTTCAGTCTACTTTGGTGGACTTGATACAACCTGGTCATGATCTCACGAACTGCCCCAGCTGAAGAGAGAATCCGGAGGTCTTTGAAGAGAGGATCCACTTCCTGCTCCATTGATCCTCTTGGGTCGATGGCCACGTATCGGCTTTGTTCCTTAGTTCTGAAGTCGATGCCCTTGCAACGGCTGTAAATTTTTTTTTTATTTGGCCGATTTTCTTAATCGGCCCCCAATGTTTCACTGCACGCATGTTTACACACATTTATCTGCACATGTTCATCTGACTGTATGCCCCCCAAGCCGAATCTGCCAAATGACTGCAGATATCGGCTTCTATGGTTAGTCAGGGCGCTGCACTTGCACGTCGGCTCCGTAAGGATTCATGCTGACTTTCATCTGCCGACGTGGCCGCTGCCCAGTAGATCGTTGCTGAACACAAGCAAAACATGTGCTGAGTATGCGGTGAAGATAATTTTGGCCGATTGCTGGAATCAGCCTCCATATCCATTGGAGCGCTGACTGAAGGCTCTGTAATGCTCCTTCGTAATTTTTGGGGCCGATCACAAGGATCAGCCTCGCCTTGTTTGGTCATGGGTTTAATCTTGCTACTCGGTCAGGCTGGATAAAACCAACCCAACCTCTGACTTTATGCGCTTGCTGTCGTCCACCTTGAGTGCATCGTAGAGTCGTGGAGCACTGAGCTCCGTTGGAAGGACGAGCACCATGTTTGTACCAGCCGATGTTTCATCATCGGCTTTCCTTTGTTTGGGGCGCCACTCCATTTTCCGTGGACGACCCTCTTCATCCAGGGTTCGCTGAACCTTCGCAGCCAGATCAGGCCTTGCCTTCCTCAATGTATGCAAGTATAACCTCTCGGCTTCTTCCAGGCTACGCAATCGTTGAACCCTGCGTTTCTGGGAACGGCTGAGTCCATCAGGGCACCACCTTGGCCGGTGATACCTGTCTTCTTCTTCGTCCCCCTCGTCTTCTGAATCTTCGAGATCTTTCAACCGAGGGGACTCAGCTCGTTTGCTCTGTGGCGGGAGAGGTCCTAAGCGCTCGAACACGGACACGTTGGCTGCCTCCTTCTTCTTCCGGTTGCATTCGGGCAATTGCCGATTGTTGGCAATCGGCTCATTCCTCGAATCCCAGCAGTTGCCTGAAGAAGGGACAATCCCAGTGCTCCGTCCTCGTCATCTTGCTCCCTTGCCTTTCCCTTGGCACAACGCTCGTGCTCCTCCTCATCGCGATTATGCCGACGATGTCTTCTCGGCTTCTCTAGCCGGACGATCTCTTTCATCATCATCGCTGGACCGTCGGCGTTGGTCGTACCGACTCACATACTTGTTGAGGAGGTGATCGGAGAGAGGTCGTTGATATCTTATGTTCTTCACTTCTCCCTCTCGTTACGTAGCGCTTGCCGCCTTGGCGGAGCCGATCGCGTGGAGCGGCTTCCTCTCGTTTCTTTGCTGTGAGAGCAGCTGCCCTCATCTCCATCCTTGCCAGCGTGGTGTCCAAGATCTACCATGTTGATATTGCACAGGAAACCCGGCCGGCACCCTGCATGGCAAGCATACTCCACCATGTTCACGGCGGGGAAGGGCTGGGTATCGACCTTCATGGCGTCATTGGTTGAAAATCAACCGTCCGTTTTCTATCGCCATTTGGATCTGCCGCCACCACACCCCGCGATCGTTGGTGGTGTGGGAGAACGTGTTATGCCATTTGCAGTATGGCTTTCCGTTCAGCTCTTGCACCGTGGGGAACTTGTGGCCTTCGGGTACCTTTATATGCTTCTCCGCGAGTAAGAGGTCAAAAATCTGCTCCGTCTTAGTCACGTCGAAGTCAAACCCTTTTGGAGGGCCTTGTGGCTTCACCCATTTGCAGGTCACGGGGCTCTGTCGCTCGAGTCCATTCAGCCACTTGCTACCTCCTCGATCTCCCATGGCACCTTCATCTTCGTCTGCCTCAACCACGGTCACCACCCGCTTGAATTTGTCCCGGTAAACATCCGGGTGGCGCTGTTCATATGCCTGTCGGCTTCGCACCATGCGCTAACGAAGGGTAGTCCGCTTGGGAGGCCACGTCCTTGATTGATGATGAGAGACCCACCACCGCCAACTCGATCGCTTCTTTTTCACTTATACGAGCCGAAAGGCATCGGTTCCTAATGGTCTCGAAGCGCTGGACGTATTCCGCCACCGTCTCCCCGCGCTTCCGTCGTACTTGCGCTAGATCGGCAAAACCAACATCGGAAGCCTCCGAGTGATACTCGCTCATGGAACTGCTCTTCCAACTGCTTCCAAGTTTGGATGGAGTTTGGTGGTAGCGACGTGTACCACCCGAAAACCGATCTTATGAGGGACTGTGAGAAGAACCTCACGCGCAACTCGTCTGACGCTGAGATCGTGCCCAGCTGTGCCAAATATCGGCTCACATGCTCGATGGAGCTGGACCCATCTGATCCACTAAAGTTCGTGAAGTCCGGGAGCCGATATTTGGGTGGCAGCGGGATCAGTTCGTAGCTGTTGGGGTACGGCTTGGTGTAGCCGAACGCCTTCCTTTTCGGCATCATGCCGAACCGATCTTTCGAATTGCACAAATCTGATCCGATGTGATGGCTGAAGGTGTCGAACCCTGAAGATTCGCCGGGGTGGCATACTTAACCAGCCATGCTTGCTTTTCCGGTTCTAAGCCAACCGCAGGAGCTGGGCTTTGGAGGTTTGTCGGGGTGGCGTACTTAGCCAGCCACGATTGCTTCTCAGGATCGGCTCCTGACGTTCCTCCTGCCGTTCCAGAGGCCCCTGATATTGCAGCCTGGTTCGAGAGTGCCCAGGCGTTGCAGTCCGGTACGTATGCGCACGAGTATCCGGGCGGGATCTCCTTGGGTGCCTCAGGTAGGAATTGGTAGTCACTAGGATCACCACCAATCTTGTAGACGACGTATGCCGATGAGTTCGGCAGTTCCGGTGCTGCCCATGCGAACGGCTGGGGCTGGAGTGGCATCTCTCCTTTGAAAGTCCCCAAAGCCGGTCCCGACGGGGAGTACCGGTGACTCATGATCTCCTTGACGACGCGCAGAGCGACACGCTCCAAGGTGTTCACCAGGCTCTCAGAGTGGCGGTGCAGCGAATGAGCCACCATGTAGTTGATCTCCTGCCGCAGCGACCTGGTGCGTTCTTCCGATGGGGCGGAAAGGTCCACTCCATCGAGTGCGCCTTCAAGTGTGAAACCCTTCCACCTGACGCCATGGGAGCGGGTTCGGTGGAAGGAGCCGATGAGTTCGGCTTCGAGGACTGCCTTGATTTCGTCATGTTTCTTCTTGAGCTCATCAGGCAGATCCTCGTACGTGACCGGAGTGTCTTCCGCCATCTCGGATGTAGATGGCGATGTTGCGGATGTCGAAGGCGGTCCCACCGGGCGTGCCAGAATGTGTTGACGTCGAAACCCCCTGGCGGCGCGAGACGGGCAACACCGTAGAGCCGGGAACAACTAGGGCTGCGGCTGGCCCGGTCCCTCGGAGCGACGGCCCGCAAAGCCTCCCTGGTCGCATGCGCCGATGTTTATCACAAGGGCGTGCCACCTGACCTATACCTGGTCGGGAAGGTGTGGATGATGCCTCGCTTAGTTTCCTGCAGGGCACACACATAAACGTTAAATACGAGCCTCGATCGGCTCTCGGGTTATCCCGTGAATCGGCTCAAAGAGCCGATCCACCCATGATTCGGACGAGGTGTCCGAATATATGGTGGTCCTGCTTGATCAAGGTAAAGCTAATGAGATCTACGACGATGTAGGGTTTTCACCGCATAATCGGATCGTCCTACTCCAGGTTGGGCCTCGCGGCCACGCACGGTGATCGTAAGCCGATCCTAAACAAGGCCTAAAAACCAACACGAGGTTGATCCTCGGAACATCCCGCTTAGGGCCAACGAACGACACCCTACGTGCCGCTGGATCCTCCCCCTTTGTAAGGCCTAACTATTGCAGATATTAAACTAATCCTTGTAGAACAAGGAGCAATCGTAACGGATCATATCTACTAAACTATGATCAAGCGGGTGCCGCCCCTACACCTAAGATAGGTGTAAGGGCGGCTAGACATGCAAGGGTTGCACTACGAAAGCATGTAATATGAAGAACAATGCTAACCCTAAACATGTCTAAGATAACTACGTTGCTCGCCATCAAAAAGGCTTCAGTACGAGCAACGCATGAACAACGTGGGCAGGCTTGTGCTGCCTAGATCGCAAGATGCGATCTAGGCAGCATGATGCTTACCGGTAGAAACCCTCGAGACGAAGGGGTTGGCGATGCGCCGAGATTTGTTTGTGATTGAACGTTGGTTGTTGTTTATTCCATAAACCCTAGATACATATTTATAGTCCAGCGGACTTTCTAATGTGGGCGTGCACCAAACCGTGCACGAGTAAGATTCTAACTCTAAACTAAGATGCGATCTAATATGTTACAGATACACGGGCAATTAAGCCCAACTTGGTATAAAAGGCCGATTCCCGCATTTCTTCCATGTATATTCTTCAAATCCATCTTGATCGCGGCCCACCTCTGACTTGGTCAAATTCTGGTGATAACAGAGTCTTCTTGAAATATGCAGGGATGAACCACGGGGGCATCCCCAAGTTTAGACTTTTCACTCTTCTTGATCATATTATATCATCCTCCTCTCTTGATCCTTGAAAACTTCCTTCACACCAAACTCAAAGCAATCTCATTAGAGGGTTAGTGCATAATCAAAAATTTACATGTTCAGCAAGGACACAATCATTCCCAACACTTCTGGATATTACCTAAGGCTACTGAAATTTAATGGAGCAAAGAAATCCACTCAAAGACAGTAAAAGAGGCAATGCGAAATAAAAGGCAGAATCTGTCAAAACAGAACAGTCCGTGAAGACGAATTTTTTCGAGGCACTTAGCGTGCTCAGATGGAAAAGCTCCAGTTGAATGAAAGTTGCGTACATATCTGAGGATTACTCATGAATTTTTTCAGAATTTTCAGATTTTTATACAGAGAGAAAAGCTCAAATTTGTGATAGCTAAAAATCTGTTTCTGCGCAGAAATCCAAATCTAGTATCAACTTTCTATCAAAGACTTTACTTGGCACAACAACGCAAGAAAATAAAGATACAAAGATATTGCTACAGTAGTAGCCAGTACCTTGACTCAAAAAATAAAACAAAAATTGGAGAAATAAAACAATGGGTTTTCTCCCAAGAGCGCTTTTCTTTAAAGCCTATTAGCTAGGCATGATAATTTTCATGATGCTCTTATAAAGATGAGAGCTGAATATAAGAGAGCATCAAAAAGCAAATACCAAACACATTTAAGTCTAACCCACTTTCTATGCAAACGAATCTTGTAAGAAAACAAATTATTGAAGCATGAAGCTACTATCATAGAAAGACAAAGCAAGAGCAACTTCAAAATTTTCAACAAAAAGAGAGGTGACTTAATATTATTGAGATATATAAAACCATGTATCCCTCTCTCATAATAATTTTCAGTGGTATCATTGATAAACTCAACAATATAGCTATCGTATAAAGCATTCTTATCATGATCCACATGCATAAAAGTATCATTACTCTCCACACAAGCATAATCAATTTTATTAGTAATAGTGGGAGTAAAACTATCACATCCATCATTATAATCATCATAAATTGGAGGCATAGAATAATCATAATGAATTTTATCCTCAACAGTAGATGGAATGAAAATATCACAATCACCATAACGAACTTGAATATGATAGACAAGCTGTATATTCGAGAGATGGTTTTGGGTAATCCCTCCATAACTATGACAAGTTTCATGAGGATGACTGTAATTATAATCTATGTCATAGTATTCTTTATAATAATTGTCAAAGATTGGAGGCATAGTGTCATCATAAGAAATAGAATAGTTATCTTCCAAAGTGTGTTCATCTGTAAACATACCATCATTGTTACTAGAAGGAGATGTATCAAACATATAATCATCGAGTAGCAAAAGGATTTTCAAACACCTCATCCTCAAGCTTAGAGCTTTCTATATCATCATGGGAAGAAACATGGATAGTACTAATACTATGGCAATTATTAACATCATCATTTTCAGAATTAGTGTCCCGAGAGATCTTCAATATCAAAAGAAGTGTGCTTTTCCCAATCATGATCACTAATATAAATAACAGGCATAGGTTCATCATCAAGTTCAGAATCATCGAATTCAGAATTATAAGTATCAATTGTAATAGGAGCAACAAGTTTGGGAGAAGATACTGTTTCCTCTCTCCTTTTACTCCTCTTCTTCTTCTTCGTTCCCTTCTTCATCTTTTCCCCTTTAGGAGGGAGAGGCTTGAAAGGAAGCTTCTCCACATAACCTGGTTTGTTATTAGAAACAATAGAAGAAACTTGGGAGGATACCTCTCTTTCATTAATAAGAACAAAACACATATTAGTCCTGTCATATTTTGGTAAAGTCCCATCCTTTATAACACTTTGTATGTAGGTGTTGGCATGGCAATTATTAACACAATAGAGATAACATCCATGCAACACACTATTCATATCAAGATCACTCATATCTAACAAAGAAATTTTTCTTGATAACTCTTCACACCCCAAAAATAAAGTAAGTTCATCATGCTGATTAGGAGTGATCATGTTATCACAATATAGACTTGAAGTACTCATTAAATTCGAAATACTATCATCATGACTAGAACATTGAAAATTAAAATGACCCACTTCATAACAAAGTTCACAAATAAAAGGATGGAGGTCACAAACTTTTTCACCAAGATCTTTTAGAGCCTTGTACCACATTCTAGTTTTTTCATTCCTATGATGGATACAATATTCATCTTCGATTTGATTAATTCCACAAGGTCTATGCATTCCACAAAAATTAACATGCTTATAAGAAATAGTATTTTCAGAAGTTTGGGCATGTTTATTGCAATCATTAAGAACAATTTCATTTTCCATGCAAGTGTCTTTAAAAGGTTCATGATACACGTCCCAATTTTCTTTAGGAACATTAATATGAGAAGCAAAGGTTCTACAACAATCAACAATAATTTGAGAATCAAGACCATAATTATCACTAAGCTTTTGAAAACCAGAAGTTTCAATGAAAGACTTAATGCATTGGGAGTGGTGTTTTGGAACATGGGAGCATATGCTCCCTATATTTTGAAATGCATGTTACATGTAATTTAAATTTCAAAAAAATTGAAACGAAAAATCTGCACGTACATCTTCACGTGCTACGCGCTCACAAAGTCGTTTCATAAAAACTGAACTTATCATGTGACGTGTGTAAAAAAGACAAAATTCAGTGCTGAAAACAATGTTTTTCACAGGATAAGTTTTCTCTTTTTTACATAGGCCACAAAAAATATTATTTTTTCGTGAAACTTGACGCATACACATATATTATGGAGATGTACATGTAGAATTTTTTGTCAAAATTTTTTCACACTTCGAAATATGTTTTGTTGGTAGAGGGAGCATACGCACCCGGGAGCCGAATTGAATTTCCGTAATGCATTCATATTCATAGTTTATACCTGATTCTTTACCTTTGTCGTTCTCCCAATCTTCAGTATTGCTTTGAATTCTTTCAAGAAGATCCCATCTAGCTTCAACCTTCTTACTTGTGAAAGAACCACGTGAACATGCATCTACATAATCCTTATAATGACTTGAAAGCCTTGCATAAAAATTAGTAACAATTATTTCCTCAGAAAGCTCATGGTTAGGACATTTGAGTATTAATGTTTTTAGTCTTCCCCAAGCTTGAGCAATGCTTTCTCCATCATGAGGGTAAAAATTATAAATGCGATTCCTATCTAGATGCACTTCATGAAGAGGATAAAATTTAGAGTAAAAGAGAGATTCAAGTTGTTTCCAATTCGATGGTTGTTCATCCAGCAGCATATACCATTCCTTTGCTTTGTCCTTAAGTGACAATGGAAATAGTTTCCTCATAACATTTTATCTTGATAAACCTGCAATCTCAAATAACTCACAAAGTTCTGTAAGTTTAGATAAGTGAACACTTGGATGGACTGATCCATCCCCTACATACTGATCATTCATAACCCTTTCAACAATTTTCATAGGTATTTTAAAAGGAATACTTTCAACAGGTGGATTTGGAATATCACAAGCATCATTCGAATTACCACGTATTGGAGACAAAGCATTATCAAGGCAAAATACTTCATCCAAAGCTGAGGAGCAAAAAAGATTATTTTTCTATAAACTAGCTTCCCCAAGCTTGGGTTTTTCCATAGCATTAAAAATAATGGTGTCCAAAAAATTTATACTAATAACATTACTACCACTATTATGCAGACAAACTTCCATAGGTTTTTTAATTTTCTCTTCAAAAGTATCATGTCCTAATTCAATATAAATTTCATAAAGATCTCTAATTTTTTTGTTGTTTTCCATTAAGCCTAACTAGTGAAATAAAAACAAGAAACAAAAAAGATATAATTGCAGAATCTAAAGGAAATAGCTTCGAGCACTCACACACCGGTAACAGTGCTAGGAAATAGCTTAGTAGTCGGAGGATGTGAATACCTTTTACCTTACCTCCCCGGCAACGGCGCCAGAAAATAGCTTGATGTCTACGCACGCTTCTATTCCTGTAGACAGTGTTGGGCCTCCAAGAGCAGAGGTTCGTAGAACAAAAGCAAGTTTCCCTTAAGTGAATCACCTAAGGTTTATCGAACTCAGGGAGGTAGAGGTCAAAGATATCCCTCTCAAGCAACCCTGCAATTAAGATACAAGAAGTCTCTTGTGTCCCCAACACACCTAATACACTTGTCAGATGTACAGGTGCACTAGTTCGGCGAAGAGATAGTGAAATACAAGTAATATGGATGATTATAAGTAGTAATTGCAATCTGAAATAAAAATGGCAGCAAGCGAACATGTAGCAGAACTTGTTAGAAACGGTGTTTCAATGCTTAGAAACAAGGCCTAGGGATCATACTTTCACTAGTGGACACTCTCAACAATGATCACATAATTGAATAAATAAATGCTACTCTCAAACACTCTCTTGTTGGATAACAAACACCATTCATTGTGTAGGGCTGCAAAACCACACCTCAAGCCGGAGTAAACAAGCTCCACAACATCATAAAGGAATCACACACGATGCGCACACTGTCACCATCACACCGTGGAGAGTGACTCCGGAGTTCATATTAAAGTAACCTCTAGAGTGCATAATAGACAAGAGTAACATCTACATATTCAACTAGATTACAAAGCTCATGATCACATAAAGATCACACCATGGGAGAGAGAGATGAACCACATAGCTACCGGTAGAGCCCTCAGCCTCGGGGGAGAACTACTCCCTCCTCATCATGGGAGACAACAACAACGATGAAGATGGCGATGGAGTCAATGGAGATGGCTCCGGGGGCAATTCCCCGTCCCGGCAGGGTGCCGAAACAGAGACTTATGTCCCCCGAATTAGGGTTTTTTTGTGGCGGCGGAGCTACGGTACTCTTCTGGAGAAATCGTCTATCCCTTTAGGGTTTTCAGGGCAGGAGCTTAATATAGGCGAAAGGGCGACGCGGGGGGGTGCCCGAGGGGCCCACCCCATAGGGCGGCGCCGCCCCCCTCCTGGCCGCGCCAGTGGATGGGGAGGAGGCCGTGGGCCTCCTCCGGCCCAGCCCTTCGGCTCCGTGGGTCTTCTGGCGAAATAGAATTTCTGTAATTTTTCTGAATTTTTCCGAGCACTTTGGTTTTTGGGCCTTTTCTGCAATAAACAGACATAATAAACAGAAACTGGCACTGTGACATCTTGTTAATAGGTTAGTCTAATAAATATCATAATATGATATAAAGTGCATATAAAACATGTAGCTATTGGCATAAAACTAGCATGGAACATAAGAAATTATAGATAAGTTGGAGACGTATCACCTCACCATCAACGGCACCGTCTCTTCCAGCTCCAACGCCGGCGACCGCTGAGGTGAGGTCGGACGAATCCACCACCGAGAGTAGCCCCCCCCCCCAAATCGGCCAACTCGCCATCGCCACCCTCTCCCTCAACGCCAACGTCTCTTCTAGCTCCGGCGCCGCCGACCGGTGAGGTCAGGCCGAACGAATTCGCCGCCGCCATGGCTATCGTGAGTGAGCGGGAGAGGAAGAAGTGAGGCGGACTGCCTCCAACCCTGTCGGAACGGGGAAAGTTAGGGCACCGGCCGCGCCGTTAACGGACGCTAACACCCACCGCTATGTTGTGCCTTGTAAGCCTAACAGTGGGCCCGGAACATCAGTTTCGTGATTAAAATCGGTTCGGACGTGAATTAGTGCACCTTGCAATGTTTTAACCGTAGATTGGTGGTATTTGGAAGAAAAAAAATCGTATAGTTGTTGTTTTTTTGAAACAACTGCCTGATATGTGGTGGGTTTTTTGTAATTTTCTCCTTATTTACTTATTTGTGAAGCATCCTCTGTTCCGGAATTATTGTCGCGACCGGCAATTGGACTAAGTTGAATCGCTCTGTTAGCTGCTGACAATCTTTTCGGAACGGAGGGATTAGCCATTGGTCTGAAGCAGCATGTTTATCCTCTTGCTCGCACATCCACATGTGTTCCCTAATGAGTAAGGTTCTGATTTTCTGAAAATATCTTACTGCATTCAAAATTAAATTGGAGCAACAGAAAACTACACTCGGAGCCAATGACATTGATGTGGCTACTTTTTCAAAATGCTAGCAGCTCCTATCTCATTACGGATGAATGGATATCGAGAAACGTTCATAATTTAGGGTCACTGCTAGGAAATGCTTAGCAAAACGGATATATTACCATCGTTAGAGCATCATTACTAGTATCTCTAAACCCTCAAATCCTCAAAGCATTTTAAGGGTTGAGAATTGGCAGTTTCTGTCATTTTTGAGGGATGAAAAACTGAGGCAAAGACTAGAACCCTCAAACCCTCAACTTTTTAAGGATTCGAGGGTTCTAGTCTTTGCCGCAACCTTCAAACCTCAAATTGTTATTTGACATATATCACAATTATCACTAGAAAAACACATTCAACCATGAAACAAACTAGAACATGAAAGATCATTGATGCATGGTTTAATAGTTTACATCACGAAATCATCATCTTCCCCCTCTCATCGGCACCGTGACCAAAAAGTTGCACCTTGGCGCCATCTCCTAGACCGTGACACCGCCATCAAGCACCTCCATAGGCGTCGGTGGTGGAGTCCTCCACACCGCCATCGCCGCCACCACTCATCGGAGTGTCACCCCGAAGAGTAGAGGACGCAACACGGAATATCCTCTTCCTCTCCGCGATGTCTTCCTTGTACTCCTTCCACCATGCCAATTGCTTTTCATCCATGTCCTTCTTCGACAACATCATGTGCTCCTTCTCTTCCACCATGAGTTCTTTCCATGCCTTTGCTTCTTTGACCTTGATCATCCTCTCCTCCAAGTTGACCAATATCGTTTACCGGTTTGATCGGTACCAGTGCTTGCATCCATCCCCACAACAACCCAAGCACAAACCAAAATAATGTCTTCGGCGACGCTATAGTTGGTGGAGCGCACGGCGGTGGAGCGGGCGGCGGTGGTTGCATCTATCTCGGTAGAGTCTTGGAGAAGCCCCATGAACGATGGTTCCGGTGTGGGCGTTACATTGAACACCTCATGCGCGACGGTTGAAGGAGCAGCGATTGTGGGAGCCGGTGCAGCCTTCTTCCGTGCGGTGGTCTTCTTGATGGGGGGCTTGGTCCCCGCAGGCTTCTTTGGCCCCAGCATTGCCTTCTTCCGACTAGCCTTGGCAACAGGCGGGGCCGGGGCGGCGGCGGGCTGCGGCTGCACAACGTGCTGCCCAGCACGCCGCCGTTTTGCGCCGACGTGCGTGGCGGCAACCACCGCGGCCACCTCCGCACCGGAACGCACCGGCGGGGCGACGGGCGGGGCTGCGAGGGAGGCGGTGGGGCCGGCGAGGGAGGCGGCGGGGCTGGCGAGGGAGGCGGCGGGGCCGGCAACGGAGGAGGCGGGCAGGAGGAGGCGGCCGGCTCCATGGCGCGGGGCAGCCGGCGGCGGTGGGAGCGACGGGCGGGGCGCGGGCTGAAACTTCCTTCCCGCGCGTGCGTGTGGGGAAATAGAGGTTGTAGGGGTTGGCTCTCTCCAACCCTCACATGTACAGGTTGGGAGGAGGTATAGGGGTCTGGCCCTTAAATTTTTTTGAGGGTTCGAGGGTTAAGGGGTTCTAGTCTACGTCGTTTTTCGATCGAAAACTGTAAAATAGCGGTTATTTTTAAGGGTTTAAGGTACTACTAATGATGCTCTTAGATTCTACAATCCAAACTGTAAAAACTAATCCTAGAGAATGAGTTGGTGTTAAAATAAGTACATCGATCCTTTTAGTTGACCAAATATGCATTTCCGGTCATTGGAATATGGTACTGGTATACTCAGGTAAAAAGAAAAAAAAAAGATGGTCCACAACCCCAGCTTATCATAAAAGCAGATGTGTTCATGATTTGACATGAATAATCCGCGGCAATGCAATCTATTGAGTTACTGAAGAAACTTGTTGCGACATGTCCAGCATTTCGTCTTGTAAGAAAGGAAAATTTTAAAACTGGAAAAGACGAGGCCTGAAAACAAAAAAAACGACCACGCTGGGACTCGAACCCAGAATCTCCCGCTCCGGAGGCGAGCGCCTTATCCATTAGGCCACGCGGTCATCTTGTTGCTTCACCGAGCAGTATCACTACATATCTACATAAATTTAAGGCTGTAAAATTGGAAACGCACATGGGTTGATTCATCGAAAGAGATTCTTACTACCAGAGCTGAATACAAAGAGGTAGCTATAGTAGCTCATAGTTAATTGATCCAGTATATAACAAACGCTGATTCTTAATTTCTTACTATCAGAGTTGATTGTGGTTAGTAAATCCATTAGTATTGCTTTGGAACCCAGTTCATTACCAGTGCATATTTTACCAAAAGAAAAGCATGAAAGAAGATTACCCTACTTATTAGTATATTCAATACTATCGGTTCCAACCAAAATTACAAAGCTACGACATTTTCTGTTCTGAAAGCAACTGCAAATTCGATACAAGAATTTACAGTACAAATTTGTCAGTTTATATCCTAAAATTCCAATTGCAAGCTTGTCATTTATATGCCCTAAAATCAAAGTTACGGGATACAACTGAAGGAAGATCAGGTACATCAAACTATCAGGAGCGATGTTCTAACAAGGCAACACATCATCTGACGACAAAGAGAGAAGAAAGAAACTAGTATATAGCCACATAGCTATTCCTTTTTGGCAGCAACCTTGCTCCCAGACTTCGCCGACACCGAGAAGAGCTGGGTGTACTTGTGGTGCCTGATCACCATGATCATGACGAAGGTGTTTGCAGCCAGGAAAACGAGGCCTGCGACCCAGAGCTGCACGAAGACGTTTCGGCCCTTGAATTCGAGCAGGTAAGCCCACATGAGCCAGTGCAGCTGGGACCCCATCCACACCAGCATGCAGGCCAGGCCCTTCCACCTCAGCTTCATCCTTGTCCAGGGGAGAATGAGGGGCAGAAGGCAGAAGAACCACACAAAGTACTGCGCCGTCATCACCTGCTCATCAACAAAGTATCAATCAATATTTCAATGAAGTGGAGTTTCCCTAACAGGAAATGTACGAGACGTCTTACCTTGTTGAAAGCAACAAATGCAACTGTTTGGAGAAACAGGCAGAATGGAAGATCCCTAGAAAACCGCAAGATGAGTGCCAATTGCACGATCAGCTGCGGCAGAAATGAAGCAAGCTTCTGTATGCTCGAGAACCCTTGCTGATGGTGCAGATATATGTGATAGAAATATATCGAGAAATTATGTCTTGGATCAGTCCGCGTAAGATGGTAAAGTAATGCTTCATTTAGAAAGTCCCAGCCATAGAGGTAGAAAAAAATACCGGTCCAAGCAAAGAACATAGATCCTGAGAATAACCCAAACAGTATAGTGTTTCTTGTTATGAGGCTACTAAGAAATATCCATAGACTGGCCAAGAGCGATGTTGGTTCTTCCACATTCTCACTGGTTTTGTCACTTTGTAACTGTTGTTTGGAACTCCACTGTGTTAGGATAGGCCTATCAGCAGGACCAGCATAATTCTTGCCAAGAACTATAACGAAGGGTACAGCGTATATAATTGGGTATATTCTGAAATGCACAATCAGCCCATACCAGAATGCTGCCTGCAGGACTCTACCTGCAATACATAATCAAACTATAAGATAGCCATGCAAAAATTGTACAAACAAGAATACTTTATTTTCGAATATTCTTACTACATTTGACTGTAATACTGGTACATTATTCATCAATATATACAAATAAGCTAAAGAGTAAATGGTACGTAAATTATTTGGGAACTTGCAGCAAGCGAATCATTTGCCTCACAAGAATCACTTCTCCAGCTAGATTACGAAGCTGAATGTCTGCCTAAAGGCACAGACTCAAACAAATGAAGAAACGGATAGGAAGACACTGAGATGACAACATTAATATTAATCAATGGAACACCTGAATGCTGAAGCAAAGAGCACTCGAGCTGTTGCTAACCAAATACTGATGATTTCTAAGGAGAAATATACAACAGGTAAGGAGACTA
This sequence comes from Lolium rigidum, assembly GCF_022539505.1. Classification (NCBI taxonomy): domain Eukaryota; kingdom Viridiplantae; phylum Streptophyta; class Magnoliopsida; order Poales; family Poaceae; genus Lolium; species Lolium rigidum. The sequence goes on from NC_061509.1 coordinate 38,750,254, forward strand.
GAACTATGTATACAAAGTAAATTATTTCGTATATTTAGTTTTATAGGAGTGAACTTGATCTAACAGACAGACTACTAGTTGCTAAATATAAGTTTTACAGAAAATATAACCATAAGTAAATGCCATCATGGGATAAACTATGTATAAGTTCAATCGAGTTGTCTTTCACAACTACCATATCCCTACCTTTTGCATTCACAAAAGAAAACCATACATTTTGAATATGTAATACTCCACAAACCAACACAGCCGTAAACTATGCACTGGTCCATCACAGCACAGGTTGACACACCCCAAACAAACCTTTGTGTCTATGGCAACTAGCGAGTTCATAAATGTAGCAGTTACTGAACATACATCGGAATTGAAAAGGGATTCAGAGCTTACACCCTTCATCAAGCATACGAGGACCCAGAGCACAGCGGCGCAGACTATGGGCTCGCAGTTCCCCCTGGTGCCAATGGTGAACGTGAAGGGGTTGAACAGCCAGGCCACCACGGACCAGATCCGCGTCTTCTCCGGGACCCCCCGTAATCTCAGAATGGTGTCGATGAACAACCCAACGAGCAAATCTGCACAACAACTTCATTGATTCACTGCTTGACCGACCTTCACGAAGATTCCATGGAGGGTAGTGGCGGGGGCTGGGTACCTGCGGCGGAGAAGATGAGCTTGCCCCAGGCGGGGTGGAGGAGCGAGTTGGGGAGGAGGAGGAAGGCAAGGAGCGGAGAGTAGCGGTAGGTGGCGCGCGCGAACGGGGAACCCCCGGCGGCGACGGAGGCCGCCGCGTCGGAGAAGACGAGGTAGTCCACGTCCGTGTACCGCACCTCCAGGTGGGCATCCTGCCACTCCCCGTACGCCACCAGCGCCACCCGCAGCGCCGCCGACGCCGCCATCACCCGCCACCGGAGAGTTGCCGTCGTCGCGACCATCGCGGGAGCAGCCAGATCTCGCGGGGCAGTTCGATATTTTTGGAACCGCTCACAGGCGCGCCTGGAGAACTTCAGCCGTTGGATAAAAAACGAACGGCCAAGATCGTGCTCAGTCTGCGGGCTGTTGGCCCCACGTGTCAGACTATCACCTTCGTCGCGTCACCCCCAGCGACGAGGAGGATTCGATCCACTTCGCTTTCCTCCGCCACCCACCGCCGAGCGCAACCATGGCGACGCCGCCGTCCGTCGCCCCTGCCGCGCTCCGGTGCCCGGGGTTCCACGTGGGACGCGGCCTCCTCCCGCGCTCCGCCGGCGACCCCTGCCCGCGCTCCGCCCTCCCTTTAAGGTAAAATCAGAGCCTAGATTTCCCTCTTCCTCGTCGCGCCGTCTAGGTCTCGGAAGCCTCTCTTCCGTTACCATCCTTTACGTATGGTCCAATCGCGATGGAGGAGGATCGCCGATCACGACCCGTTCGGTTGGCCTGTTGATTTCCTCGCGCTCCGAAAGATTCGTTGCTTGCCTCATTGACTGTTTATCAATGACAATTAATCAGGTTAATTGTGCATTGGCTATTTGGCTAATGAAAAACGGAAACGATCGTTAACTAAAATTAGGTTAAAATACGCGCCGGAGTAAGTTGATAGGTTTCAACCTGAAGTTGTGTATTTGGTGGAATTGAGTTGTTCTTATCAAATGAGCTGTACTGTGGTTGTAATATCTTGCACCTGTTCTTGCTTAGGCAGGTTAGATGGGCTGTCGTTGAGGACGTGCCGACGTGCAGGCGCTGGCGCCGTGTTGGCCACGAGGAGCCCTGGTTTGGGCAATGCGGAGAATCTGCGGGAGGTGCGATCTTGCAAGGACAATGTGACCCTGATGTAGATTAGTTAAACTCGCCATGCCATGGAGCTTGCATTGATGATTTGTTTTGGTCACGCTGCAGAGTTCTAGCTTGTCTAGGAACTGGGATTTAAGAAGACAGATCGGTGATGAGCACGGTGTTCTCATAGAATGCAGGGATGTGCATAAGTCCTTTGGGGACAAACATGTACTGCAAGGCGTTAGCTTCAAGGTGAGTTCTCCTAGGAACCTTTACACCTTTACATTTTACACTACTTACTGACTCTATTGGTTCAGTACCTGTCGGGCGATGTTTGAAACGGATTGTTTGGACTAGGTCTTAGATGGTGTGTTCAGTTGCATCTTCGGATGAAGTGCACGGTTACTAACTGGTCAAATAATGTTGTGAATATGAATATATAGATTTTGTGATTCATGCTATATTTCTGCTACATTGCACATAGTTCCCACACTCCAGTCACTTGTTCTTTACCTTTTTCATACTCTCCACAGAGTAGTACCGTGCGTCCTAGTTACTAGCTTAATTTCTGCTTTGATACTTTTTGGGTTATATTAGCTTTTACTCTGCAGTTTCAGTTATGATCCAAAATCATACTTGTATTATTTTGTAGATTAGACACGGTGAAGCTGTTGGAATAATCGGTCCTTCGGGAACTGGTAAATCAACTATTTTGAAGGTTATGGCCGGCCTTTTAGCTCCCGACAAGGTTGTCCTACTTTCTTAATTTATCCCTATTGCTACGATACTTTCGAGGAGGTCCATATTTGATCTAATACTGTTTGTCATTGTTATGGTTATTTCTGCAAACAATGAGCAGGGCGAGGTCTTCATCTGCGGAAAGAGAAGACATGGCTTAGTTAGTGATGAAGATATTTCAGGTCTCCGGATTGGCTTGGTATACTTCCTAATTATATCCATGAATTCGTGGAATGGAATGGCTTGATTATCTTCTCATCCAGATATTCATGAAAATTTAAACAAATTCCATATGCAGGTGTTTCAAAGTGCCGCTTTGTTTGATTCTCTCAATGTTCGCGAAAATGTTGGATTTCTTTTGTAAGGAACTGCCATTCCAGATTCTTTGAGAGCATTTAGTTTGCAAGATTGATCTGATGTCTGTTTTCTCTTTTCTTTGCTTTTAGGTATGAAAACTCCAACTTGCCTGAGGAGCGAATAGGTGAACTAGTGACAGACACATTGGGCGCAGTAGGCCTAAAAGTAAGTTAAGCTTTTGTCGTCTTAAAGTTAACCTTTTACTCCAGTGGCAGGCGTTGCAGTCAGAAACATCCTTACTTGGGATATTGCTTAGTACTTGTGTATCTGATATCCTTATTTTATTTCTATCGTGAAGAAACATAGTCTAAATTGTTTTTACTTTTTCAAGAATACGCAAAAGGTTTGCGTAATTGTGTCTCGATGTATTGAATAGGAAGAAAATAGGTTCAAGCCAGGAATACAGTGCTAAATTGCTTTTATTAGATTTGATAAGACCAGAAGAGTATTAGTTTCTTGCAAGTACTTGATTGTAGTACCGATACTCAAATTATCTGTGCAGGGTGTCGAAGAACGAATGCCATCTGAATTGTCTGGCGGCATGAAAAAGCGTGTGGCACTTGCTCGGTCAATAATATATGATGATACAAAAGAAACAATAGAGCCAGAGGTATAACCTTATTGATCGTAAGCTTATCTTAACCTTTCACTCATCATATCATTACTAAATTACCAGAAGCATTTCTGAAAGAATGCCGGGAGATTGAACAGATTAGCTTGCTATTTCATCATCTTTGTGAACTTATAGTCAATGTTCTTTCTTCTGCCAGGCTCTTCTATATGATGAACCTACAGCTGGGCTTGACCCTATTGCATCCACTGTCGTTGAAGACCTTATACGTTCGATGCATGTGACAGGGGAAGATGCTCTCGGTAAGCCGGGAAAGATAGCATCATATGTGGTTGTCACTCATCAGCATAGCACAATAAGAAGAGCTGTTGATAGGTAATAGCAGGAACTGTTTCAGAACTTTCTGTTCGCCAATTGTTAAGCTGAGCCTCTTGTATTTCTTCTCTAGGTTGTTGTTTCTCCATGAGGGGAAGATAGTCTGGGAAGGAATGACGGAGGAATTCACGACGACAACAAATCCTATTGTACAGCAGGTAACAACACAGTTCTATCAATGTGTCCCCCATTCCTCATTTTGCTGGAACTTTGTTCCTGAGCTATTCAATCTCATACTAGGTTTGTCATTTTTGGCATTTGCAGTTTGCCTCTGGTAGCCTAGATGGACCGATAAGATACTAGTGAAGGTCAAGTATTCGGCGCGTTTCTGCGCTACCTTCCACAATGCCTCGTCTTAGAGAGGCATCTATCTGCAACCAAGAAATATCGGAGTGGTGCCTTTGGGCTGATCTGGAGATAGATGGTGCTATTCGGTGACTAATTTATTTATTGGATCTAGAGTGGAATAAACAGCAGGATCAATTAGCCTGTTGGCGAGTTTGGAGCTGATGTAAATGCCATTCTTACCCAGAGCGGCTCCTTGGATCTCTTCTTGTTTGTAGTGTTTTATGTCCAATGACATGTAATGCGGTGTTGATTTTTAATGTGTTCAAATATTGCCAAAAAACATTATTCGATGGCACGAAGTGAGCGCCTGGACATTTTGCAAGAATACCATATAGCACTAAGAAAATGCACTTATGTATAGCAGTCAGACAACTGCTGATCCTCGGAGTCAAGATTATGGCTGGATATCTTCTGGGTTTGTTCTGTGTTTTTTTTTAAAATTGAGGCAAAAGCTTTGCCATTAAACAGAAAGTGCCCAGTTTTTGGGTGAAAACCGGGCGAAAACCTTTGAGGTGTGTTTTGGCGGTGAATGTCCTTTTCGGTGTGGGTCTTGCGCATCTCTCCGGAGCTCGTCTTCAAAATCAGAGCTACCAGCCTCCTCTCAGGGAGTTATTTGTTTGATATAGGTCAACTTAAGCTTTGCGTTTATATATTCTGGGTGGCTCGGAGCGTCCCTTGTGAACATGCGTGGTGAAGATGAAATGCTCACAAGGAAGCAGTATTGGCCTACTTGATTAGAGCATCTCCACTCGCCCTCCCGCGGCGTTCAAAATTGTTTTTTAGCCGACGACGGCCCAACTTTGCATCCGGCGCCCTCAGGCCGAACCTGGTAGACAGGGAGGTTAGCGGGGGCGCCGGCGCGCCGCGTGTTGGCGGGAAACCGAACCTGGTAGACAGGGAGGTTAGCGGGGGTGCCGGTGCTCCGCGTGTTGGCGGGAAAGACGCGGGAAACGCCTGCATGGCCGCGGGAAGAAGTGGTCTTCCTCATCGCCTTCCGCGCCCGTCGAGTCACGTCGGCGTTAGTGCGCCTGCTCATCTTCAGCAGCGGTCAAAGGCTGCTCGCCTGCTCGCCTTCCGTGTCGAGTTGCGTCGGCGTTAGGACGACCCAGAGGAGTTCCCTGGGCTGCGCCAAGCCCAACTGGAGTCCTTCGCGGTGACTGATGCGTTCGCCGAAGCGTGGAGTGCGGCGGACTACCGCCGCGAGGAGGAGGACTACGCGGGCGCCTCGGCCTCGTCATCAACCTCGGCGATGACGACAAGGCTGGCCCGTCCAGTAAGCCGCGCGGGAGGCGCGGCGACACCGGCTAAGGCTGCAGCAGCTACCTGCCGCAGCCGAAGGAGGAGGACCCTGACGACAGCGAGGACTACGCGGCGGTGATGTACTGCCGCCTAGGGCTAGGGCGCGGCAACGACAATGGCAATAGCTAGGTCTTTTTTAGTCCATGTTTTTAAATTTGTACAAATATCGCCCAAATATGGCCGAACTATCAATGAATTTACTTTTTCGTCAAATTTTGTTGTGTTTTAAAATTTAATTTTTTTTGTATGGGACCACGACTAGCAGCCATCCAGCCCCTATTTTAGTTTTACCGCCGGCGCCTTATATCGGCTGCGCCGGAACCCATATA
>NC_061509.1:38756119-38771161 GCF_022539505.1 Lolium rigidum
GAGCCGAGTGGAGATGCTCTTAGAGCATCTCTAACAGAGCCCGTAAATCCCGCCGGAACTGAATTATTCCGGTGGATTTACGGGTTCGGGCTGAAAGTGGCGCAGAACAACACCCGAATCGGTGGGCCGGCCCGTATCGGAAGTTCGGGGGTCCGAGAAACTGGACCGTCGACCCGTATATATATAGGCCACGGAGGGGAGTTGCGTTCCAAAACCCTACTCCCTCCGCCGCTCCCGCCCCCTCCACCGCGTGCACGGTTGGACTTCCGGCGAGCAATCGCGGAGCCACCGCCGCCGCTTCTCCTCTCTTTCCAGCACCACCGCGACCGCATGGCCGGGGCGAACAGCGGAGGCAGGGGACGCGGGCGGATTGGCGGGAGCAACTCTCCGCCCCCCCCCCTCCCCCCGTCTTCCAGTCGGAGGCTGAGCGACGCAAATGGAACCGCAACGAGGGCGCTTGGAAGCGGACCGCGCGGCGCTGGACCAACTGGGGTCTGACGCCGCCGGGGAAGCTCGCGCGCTATGCAAATAGCGGCGAGGGGTCGTCCTCGGGCGCGTCCGGCCGTGCGCTGTGCGCTGTGGCAGCCCGCCTCCGACGGCAGCGACGAGGAGGAGGAGGAGGTGTCGGTGCGCACCCTCCAGCTGCAGTCCGGGGACTTCGTCCTCAGCGACGACGAGGAGGCGACGGCGGTGCACCAGGTGTCCGTCATCTCCGCCGCTGAGGCGCGCGCGCTTCCGCCGCGAGGAAGCGGAAGCCGTCCGTGCCGTGCGGGAGTACGAGGCGGCGCAGAAGGAGGCGGCCGTCCGCCGCGTGAAGCAGGAGGTCGTCGACCTCGACTCCGAGTAGGCCATCGTCGGCGTAGTCTGCCGCGGCGCGTATAGTAGCTCACCGCCGGCGAAATTAGTTAGTTTTGGAGGTGGTCCGACTCGACCACCTCAAATTCAATGTATCTACCGATCGTAGCACCCGAACTATGCATCAATATGTTTGAATTTCAGTTCTACTGCTTGTTTGCGATGATCACTTTGCCGGCAATTTTTTAAATCGACGTTTTTCGGTTCCGAATACGGGTGCTGTTCTGCGCCACGCTAAAAATCGCTCGCTTTTTGTTTTTTGTGAGACTGAACTCGGTTTTTTCGGTTCGGAAGAATAAGAGCTCTGTTATCTTTGCTACAGTGCACGGAGGTGCCGTGGGATCCAGCCTCCAGGCAGTTCTACATGCGACTTCCAAGCGCCATTTCAAGGATGGAGGCGTACGCTAGCTCTGGGTGCTCTGAGTCCTCACAAAGAGCTCCGATTGCCAAGGGACAGCAATACCACTCCAGAATCCAGAATCAGCCCACATGCCAGAACATTTCGTTGTTCACTTTGCACGATCCTGCCGTGCACAGTTGGTGTATAGCTTACACAAGATCAAGGTAACCACTTAACCAGACCAGAAATACATGTCACACCCCAACATGTCGCATGCGATGAAGTAAACTTAAACTCAGGCGATGGTTCTGAACGTGTTAACTTTGCAAGTCAGGTATGGTTTTCGAAAGGACATTAACAAGCAGAAACTGCTCGCTTACCAGTCAAGGCAGTAAAACTGGGAATAATAGCATACACAAATTCATGCCAACTCAAATCGACATATGAGGTGTTTAAGACACAACTAGTTCTACTGGGGTTATAGCATTGATCTTGGAGAAGAACAGTACAAATGAGTTAGACCAGCATTTGAAGCTTTATTGGCCAGAAAGCTAGAAATGAAACAGACGGCTTCTGGCTCATTGCCATTACAGTACTAGCTGAGTTTCTACGTGCATGCCTGGTCACAGCAATTGCTTTCTGGTTCTCAACTGGCTACTCCTATAACCAAACAAATAAACTGGTAAAAGAATCAGCTTGTATCCAGTGTGGCAACAGCATCGCCCCTTGCACTTACAATCCTCGAGCCTACTCAAGCAAAAAAGCATGAATTAGTTTGCGGAACAGTATAGGTGACATTACAAATTCAGATCAAACTACTAGTACAACATTGTGGTATTCAGGCAACTAAAACACAGATTATTCAAGGCAATCAACAGTTGTCATCAACTATTTATGTACCTATGTATCTGTGAATGAGGTTATGATTGACATATCAAAAGTTCGATCTGCAAGTAGCCCAAATATACATTAACTGTTCTTCTGCCAAAACGGTATGGATTTTATTTCAATGATTAATGTATGAACACCAATCTCACTGATACAAACATGGCTAACTTTATTGGTTATAAATATAAGAACAGCAAATGCACTGATAGAGCTGCAATGAACTACCATGTGTTTTACATGGTTACAGCGTGCAACAGTATGAACCAAAGTCAAGGAATTGGACACCACTTAAATGAAAAAATGTGAATATTTTTTCAGTGTGCATGTCATTATGTGTTGCTGTAGGTTAGCAGCAAATTCTACCCCATGTTGTTCTATCCTGAGGTGCCGGACAATCTAGTAACTAGTACTACTGCATGGAACAGCATCTTTAGAACAGAGATGAAAAGAAAAGTGGGGACTGGAGAGATAGAATCTCAAGCTGGTTCAGCATACTGAAATCAGTCGTAGTATGTATTAACATATCTGCTATGGTACTTCCACACCATACTGAAAACACTAACAAGCAGAGACCTATCAACATAGAAGGTAAGTGCATCTCCATATATTGATCATTTCTTAACAACAATATACAGGATAAGTAGCACTTCTGGCATCTCACGGAGGCAAACTGTGTCGAATCCAACCAAAAATCATCTAAACATGTGAAATGAGCTGCAAACAGTGATCAAATGATCTGTTATTACACAGAGCTCTCTATCTCTCCCCCAAAACTTCAATTTTATTTAGTTACCCCTAGCCCACTTTATGGATCATGAAATCGAATAAATTTTAAAATGCTGAAGCTGATCTGATCTCTATGTACAGAGCTGCATCTTTGGAACAGATTATTGGGCTAGTTTCTGCATGCAACTATCAGTCGCAGTATATAACAGCTCCTATGTTACTACCAGAAAACAGTGAGTTGACAAATTCGAACAAAGCAGCCGTCTAGACCAAGACCTCAATATAGGGAAGGGTACAGCATTTCCATCCCACTCTGGATAAGCAGCACTTAGTTATCTTGCGGAAGTTCAAAATCATCTAAACATGCAAAATGAGCTACGAAACATTGATTAATTGATCAGTCATCACTCAGAGCTCTCTGTCTTCCCCAAATTGCACTTCATTTCATTTCGCCTAGTCCACTCAAAATAAAATAAAATGCTGAAGCTGATCTGATCTCTATGCAGAGAGCTGCATCTTTGGAACAGATCTTTGGGTTAATTTCTGCATACAACTATCAGTTGCAGTACATACCTATCTCTACATCGGCTGCTATATTACTAGCAGAAAACAATGAGCTGAACAAAACAGTCCTCTAGACCAAGACCTCAATATAGGGAAGGGTACAACATTTCCATCTCACTGGATAAATAACAATTTGTTTATCTTGCGGAAGTTCAAACTCAACTAAACATGTGAAATGAGCTATAAAACAGTGACTAATTGATCATTCATCACTCAGAGCTCTCAATCTCTCCCCCGAATCCCACTTCATTTCTAGTCCACTTTATGGATCATCTATATAGAAATTAAAATGCTGAAGCTAGCAAATGCGGCGTTGGTGTTCACCGGGATGCAGTGCAGCGCTCATGTCTGGCGGCGGAGGCGCTTCCGGAGCTTGCGGAGCTTGTGCTTGTTCATCTTGCGCTTCCGCTTCTTCTTCACGCTGTCCGCCCACACCTCCGCCCCGCCCTCACACACGTCGTCCCCTCCTATGGGGTCGACGAGGGACGGGTATATGTGGACGGCGGGGTGGAAGGCGAAGAGGAGGTCCCGGAGCTTCGGGTCCGGGCTTGCCGCCGGAGAGCCGGGGAGTGGAGCCGCCGGGGCCGGCGGGGGGGGCTGATGCGGGAGGAGCTGCGGCGTGATGTGGGAGAGGAGCGGGACTGGGAGCGGCGGCGGGTTGCCGAGGCGCAGGCTCAGGAGGAGCCTGCGGGCCGGGGCGGCGGCGGCCATGGGAGATCCGCGGGGAGGAGGAGCGGCTGGAATGCGATGCGAGGGTTTGTTTCTGCGATCGGTCGGTCGGCGGTCGAGCGAGCCACCTTGGAGCCTGGCCGGTAGTTTGGGCCGGACCTGACGAGCAGCCTAAAACAAATACTCTGATCATGTCGATCTAAAAAAAAAACCTCTGATGAAATCGAAGTCAGGCGAAGCACTTGAAGTTCAAATTTAAACTAAAGCTCCGGTAAATTTGAAGTAAATCTCAAACACTTCATTATAGATCAGAACGATTTTATCCAACCAATTATTAAGTATTCTTTTAATCAAGCTTTCAGTCGAAAAACCAAAGATTTTTTTGCGGAAAGGTTGAGAAGATCAAAGTTTCTAAAAAAATGAAGTAAATCATAAATATAACCAACAGTAAAATGGAAAATTTTAGATTATTTTGACAAGGATGATTATAGGTCCTTTGGACCATTTTTCACCTACCCATTCAAATAGGAACCCTTAAATCCTACCTCCTTTCTTCTTACAAAGAACCAATGACAACCACCCCCTCCCCCTCCCCCATCCACACACCCATCAGGCTTCGTTCGGTTACGAGTGGGTCAAATCCCACGTGGATCTAACCCGGGGAGTAATCGGGTGAACCCCAACCATCACCCTAATTCCCCACTAACCACGTTCCTCATATCCTGTTTCACATTCTGGTTCGGTTAATCCCCGCACGCCCACACAGAAGCAGAGAAACAACAGCAGGCCAGCGCGAACGCCCACACAGCAGCAGAGAACGCGCGGCGCCGGTCGACATGGGCGGCGGGGGCAGGAAGACTACGCCCCTGGCCACGGCGAGCTTCTTCCGGAGCGGGTACCGGGGCGTGGCGCCCCTGGCGGCGGCCCCGCCGAAATAGAAGAGCGGCATGGCGCCCTCCACTGGGGATAGCTGGGCGGGGGTGAGCGGGGCGGGGGCGAGAAGGGCGGAAGGACCCGCGCGGCGGAGCGGAGGGAGCGGCGACGATCTTAGAGTCACGGAGCCGCGCGAGCGCGCCGGGGTGGAGGAAGCGGTGGTGGTGAGATCCACCGTCGGCGTCGAGGAAGGAGGTTGAAAAGGGGAGGGAGTGAGGCGCAGGTCTTTGATGTGCTAGATTTGTTGCGCTGCCGCCGCCGTTGATGCCAAATCCGCCGCCGAGCTCTGTCGCCACCGCCAAATCGTGCGAGAGAAAAAGGTCGGGCGAGAGAGGAGGCGACTCGGGGATCTGTTCCACGGGGTAAGAGACGAGTTTTTTTTCCCTGCAAAAATGGAGCGTATAGGGGAGAATTAGGCTGGGGTGGAATTCCGTTCGGAGTTAACCGAACGTGTCATAAGAGAAGGCCGGGATTAAACACCCGTGGGTGTGATACCGGCTGACCCACGGGGATTTCGGCCCAATACCGGCCGGGACGGGATGAAACGAACAAGGCCTCATCGCAGTCGTCAACCTACAGCACTAAGCCTAGGGGCGGATATACTCTGGGGCCAACCTGGTCGATGGGCCGATGATTTGGTTAGTTCTTCGTTCTTCATTTTTTTTGTTGGGCCGACCTGGTCGATGGGTCGATGATTTGGTTAGTTCTTTGTTATTCATTTTTTTTGTTGGACCAGCCTACTGAGGAACCATTTCTGAAGAACAATCTTACTCTGCAGCAGGCCGGCCCGCCTAGGTTTCTATTGTAGCTTAGCCAGTGACTATAGCCTCATCGTTAGCCTCTGCGGTGACCCAGCATACCACTGCATGTTGTAGTATACAATTCGTTGATGTGATCTTTGTGAAGGGACTTCTTCACAATTGCCATATCCCTCAGAGTGGTACAACAGAAACATTGCAGGTCATAACACTCCAAATATTATTACAAACATGGTCTTAACAAGTTGGTATTCTCACGAGTCCGATGAGAACACCCTAAGATACTACTTAAGTACGATTACAACTCACATCTATATATGAAAGAGAGCTCAGCAACTTATTTAGGTAAGTTCTACGCTGTTCGGCTCTATGATACTAAGGTATATCATTACTCCTCCGCCTCATTCTCGTCGGGTCCGTAGACTATCCCATAGTCTACTCCTTCCACTCCATCGGTAAGATCAGGTTCCTCGTAGACCAGCTCGTAGCTTCCTTCTGGTGCTCCATCGGCGATGGCCTCCACTTCCGTATCACAGTCTAGCAAGGGTGTCGAAAGAAAGTGAGTACACACTACAAGAAAAGTTGCCATGGCCGACGAAGTTGAAGTCGCGCCGTGGTTGCTGGTGCACCATGGCCGACGATTTTTGGTCTCTCCGTTGTGCATGTCAAAACATTTTTTTCTCGTTTTTGAGGCCACCTAGCCCGACGAAAACGGCCAAAACGTCGCGTATGGTGTCCCGGGACGTGGTGCATCTCGAATTCTCGGGTTCGCCGGCCGAGTCAACGCAAATCCGCACCGCCGAGGGATGTAGGGCCCAGATGGCAGCCTCTCTGGCATTGTTTTTTTTTCTCAATCGCGCCATCTCGTTCAACGCTCTCCGATCGAGCCGTTTACGATGCAGGATCATGGGTCCCGCATGTCATTCTCTATGAACCAAAATTCTTTCTATTCTTGGATTTTTTTTGACCCCCTGATTTCTGGCTACTTCCTTTTTCTTTTGATTTCTTGCCGCCTTGGAAACGTTGAGACCGCTGCTGCTAATTGGGACCCGCATGTCATCCTCTATGAGCAATCAACTTTCTTTTCTTGGAGTTTTTTTTTGGCACCTCAAATTTGGTCACTTGCCTTTTTCTTTCGATCCCCTGCCGCCTCTCAAACGGTGATACCGCTGCTGCTAAATGGGACCTGCATGTCATCCTCTATGTACTATAAAACTTTCTTTTCTTGGATTTTTTTGGCACCACATATTTGGTCACTTACCTTTTTCTTTCGATCCCCTGCCTCCTCTCAAACGGTGAGACCGCTGCTGATAAATGGGACCCGCATGTCATCCTCTATGTACTAAAAAACTTTCTTTTCTAGGATTTTTTTTGGAACCTCATATTTGGTCACTTGCCTTTTTCTTTCGATCCCGTGCAGCCTCTCAAACGGTGATACCGCTGGTGCTAAATGGGACCCGCATGTCATCCTCTATGTACAATCAAGTTTCTTTTCTTGAATTATTTTTGGCTCCTGATATTTGGTCACTTGCCTTTTTCTTTCGATCTCATGCCATGTTTGAAACGTTGAGGAACCTGCAGGCTCATGGGACCCGCATGTGATCCTCTATGTACTATAAAACATTCGTTTCTTGGATTTTTTTTGACTTGTTTTTTTGGATTTTTTTTGGCACCTCATATTTGGTCACTTGCCTTTTTCTTTCGATCCCCTGCCGCTTCTCAAACGGTGATACCGCTGCTGCTAAATGGGACCCGCATGTCATCATCTATGTACAATCAAGTTTCTTTTCTTGAATTATTTTTGGCTCCTCATATTCGGTCACTTGCCTTTTTCTTTCGATCTCATGCCACGTTTGAAACGTTGAGGACCCTGGTGGCTCATGGGACCCGCATGTCATCCTCTATGTGCTATAAAAGTTTATTTTCTTGGGTTTTTTTTCACCCTCTGATTTTTGGCTATTTCATTTTTCTTTTGATCCCCTGCCGCCTTGGAAACGTTGAGTAAGCTCGCCGACTCATGGGACCCGCATGTCATCCTCTATGTACAATCAACTTTCTTTTTCTTTTGATCTCAAGCCGCATTTGAAACGTTGAGACCGCTGTCGCTAATTGGGACCCGCATGTCATCCTCTATGTACAATAAAGTTTTTTTCTTGGATTATCTTTGGCTCCCGATATTTTATCACTTGCCTTTTTCTTTCGATCTCATGCCGCCTTTGAAAGTTGAGTAAGTCTGTCGGCTCATGGGTCCCGCATGTCATCCTCTACGAACAATAAAATTTTCCTTTCTTGGAGTTATTTTTGACCCCTAATTTACGGCTATTTGCCTTTTTCTTTTGATCTCCTGCCCCCTTTGAAACGATGAGGACGCCGTTGGCGGGTCGGTCCCACATGTCATCCTCTGTGAACAATAAAAGTTTCCTTTGATGGATTTATTTTGAACCCCAAATTAATTTCGGGATATTTCCTTTTTTCCTTTGATCCTCTGCCGCCTTGGAATCGTTGAGGATGTTGCTGCCTCATGGGTCCCGCATGTCATCCTCTCAGAACGGTAAATGTTTCTTTTCTTGGATTTTGTTGACCAAACGATTTTTGGCTTATTTTTTCTTTCGATCTCCTGCACCCTTTAAAACGTTTAGGACGCTGCTGGCTCACGGGTCCCACATGTCAACCTCTATGAACAATAAACGCTGAGGATGCTGCTGCCTCATGGGTCCCGCATGTCATCCTCTCGTAACGAAAATGTTTCTTTTCTTGGATTTTTTACCAACTGATTTTTGGTTTATTTTTTCTTTCCATCCCCTCGCCGCCTTTAAAACGTTGACGACGCTGCTCGGCTCATGGGTCCCCGATGTCGGCCTCCCGTACAAGAAACATGTGATATCTTGATTATTTTGCAGACAATAAACATTGTATTTCGCTCTGAGCTATTGCAAATGGATAAATTAAATCTTTATTTTTACATAAACAAACTTATATGTTGAATCTCCTTGTTTTGTGTTTTTGCGAAGCATAGGACTTTCCTCGTTTTTTTAGAAAAATCCGAACTTTCCTGTTTTGGAGTGGGCTGAAATTGTACGAGTCAAAAGGCCCGAGTAGGATAGTTCGAAGGCCCGGATGTCCGGATGCAGCCCAATTGAAATCTTTCTTTTCTTGGATTTTTTTCACCCCCGATTTCCGGCTACTTCATTTTTCTTTTGGTCCTGTGCCGCCTTGGAAACGTTGAGACCGCTCGTCGCAAAATGGGACCCGCATGTCATCCTCTATGTACAATAAAATTTCTTTTCTTGGATTATTTTTGGCTCCTGATATTTGGTCTTCTTTCAATCTCATGCCGACTTTGAAACGTTGAGGAAGCTGCTGGCTCATGGGTCCCGCATGTCATCCTCTATGAACAATAAAAGTTTCCTTTGTTGGATTTATTTTTTACCCCTAATTTCTGGCTATTTGCCTTTTTCTTTTGATCCCCTGCCCCCTTTGAAACCATGACGACGCAGTGGCAGGTCGGTCCCACATGTCATCCTCTATGAACAATAAAGGTTTCCTTTGATAGATTTATTTTTGACCCTAATTAATTTCTGGCTATTTCCTATTTTTATTTTGATCCCCTGCCGCCTTGGAATAGTTGAGGATGCTGTTGCCTCATGGGTCCATCCTCTCAGAAAGGTAAAAGTTTCATTTCTTGGATTTTGTTTACCAACTGATTTTTGGCTTATTTTTTTTGTTTCGATATCCTGCCTCCTTTAAAACGTTGATGACGCTGCTGGCTCATGGGTCCCCAATGTCAGCCTCCCCGTACTGCAAATCCTCTTTCTGCAAAGGTTGTATTTCTAGCTAGATAGCTAAGGTGGATTCGAATCGCCGTGGTTCGAGCGACTCGGGTAAGCCTTCTTGCACCGATTAATGGAACTAGTGTATAGCAAGGTCAAGACATGTGGCTTGGTGTAATGAATCTATTTGAATCATGTTGTGGATTCAATCCGATAGTTCTCTAACAGAGTCGACCAAATAGAAATTAAGTTTTTTTCTAAAACGGAAATGCAAATTAAGATGAACACAAACATTAGTTATCATAATAGCTGATCATACATACATACTTGCTAAGAGCAAAAGCTTGCCGAGTTTTACCACCCATACAATTAATTAGCGGTTCGGATAAGATAACCTTATATAAGTATAACTACAAATGCATTTGCTAAGGGCTCATGGGACAATAGAACTAGACAATCGCAAACTTGATGACCAGCATGTCACAGCGGCATCGAAAGATCTTGACCTTCAACTTTGATCCAATGCGAAGTTTGGCACCGTCAATGAACTTTTTCCACCTGGAAGTAACAGCCAAGCGGCCATCTGTGGGACTGACCGAGTACCGTCCCTCCACGGTGAGACCTTCACTCTCCATGACGAGGGAAATTTTGCCCCTTCGGCCAGCATTGAGATCCTTGGAGATACTTTTAGGCAATTTCTGATTCAAAGCAAGAGATACCAACAAAAATTAGTCAATGGCACCAATGCACTGAAGACTGAACCATGTGAGACTTTTAGCGAGAGAAGACATCAAGATAAGAGCGAGTTATGTTGTCATATACTCACGAACATAGCCTTCACATGCGTCCCGGTCACCACACGGGTGGCCACGAGCAATGAGCCGAGACCTCGGTGATCCGGGCCGGGGCAGGTGCAGGAGCCCGGGCTGGTACACGAGCCGGTGCTGATGCGGGAGACTGCCGGGCGGGTGCAATAAACGAGTGCCTCTAGAGGAACCGGTGCCGATGCGGAGACTCGTTGGGCAGGTGCAATGAACGGTGCAGCCTAGAGGAACCGATCGTCGATGCGAGAGCCTCGCTGGGCAGGTGTAGTATATGGTGCCTCTACGGGAACCAATGCGATGTAGGGGCCTCGCTGGGTAGATGCAATAAACGGAGCCGGTACAGGAACCGGTGTCGATGCGGGGAGAGTGGGAAGCCGGTGCCGGTGCTGGTGTGGGTGCCCTTTGTGACATCTGCTCATGTTCCATCAGGGGATCTACAGGTTTGATCATGTTAAACCCAGCAAGCTAGAACAGAGGGAATGGTTTAGAACAAGCTGCTCGAATGCGATAATCAAAGGATATGAGTACAAAAAAGTTACATATTATATATTTGGAAGTGTCTCCAACTCTGTAAGCATTTACGTATATTTGCCCGTTTGAGTTTCTGATCCTCAGCTCGTCGCCCTTCTTCAGACCGTAGTCAAAAGCAAACTTTCTCCAATCATGTCCATACAAATATGTGATGGCCTGCGTCTTGTAGACATACACCTCATAGACCGTGTAGGTGTTCATCAATTTGCCATTGCCATGCATAGTGAAAGACCCTTCATGCGGACACATCTGGTTAATCATTGGACGAAGTTCACAAGGTACAGTCTGCAAGTGAAAATTGATACTAATGTAAGAAGCAGGAAGACTAAAAACAAGACTTTACTATATGCCAATTCATGCTAAACCACTGAGAATACATACCTGTAACTTGATACGTCCCAAACGTATCTATAATTTCTTATGTTCCATGCTACTTTATTGATGATACTCACATGTTTTATACACATTATATGTCATTATTATGCGTTTTCCGGAACTAACCTATTGACGAGCTGCCGAAGGGCCAGTTGTTGTTTTCTGCTGTTTTTGGTTTCAGAAATCCTAGTAAGGAAATATTCTCGGAATCGGGCGAAATCAACGCCCAACATCCTATTTTTCCACGAAGCTTCCAGAACACCCGAGAGCCAGCAGAGGAGGGCCACAGGGCCACCGGATGACGAGGGTGGCGCGGCCAGGGCCTGGGCCGCGCCCCCTATTGTGTCACCGCCTCGTCAGCCCTCCGACTCCGCCTCTTCGCCTATTTAAGCCTCCTCGACCTAAATCTTCGATACGGAAAAAAGCCACGGTACGAGAAACCTTCCAGAGCCGCCGCCATCGCGAAGCCAAGATCTGGGGGACAGGAGTCTTTGTTCCGGCACGCCGCCGGGACGGGGAAGTGCCCCCGGAAGGCATCTTCATCGACACCACCGCCATCTTCATCAACGCTGTTGTCTCCCATGAGGAGGGAGTAGTTCTCCATCGAGGCTAAGGGCTGTACCGGTTGACATAGGCATCCCAAATGGGCCTGCCTAATATAGTACCCGGGGTTTATTGAAGGCCCACTACCCGAAGAATAAGAAGACTCGAGAGCCCAAGATGTATTTAAGGAAAAGATAGAGTTGTAATAGGAAGTGTTATTTGTAAATTTGGCGGGATGAGTTAGAAACCGTCCCGGACTCCGTAATCCTTGTATAGCACGAATCCCTCGGCTCCACCTATATAAAGGGGGGTCGAGGGACGAGAAGATCATCGAATCATTGTCTACAAACCCTAGTTTTCATATTCGTCGAGTACTTTTCGGCTGAAACCTTCGAGATCTACTTGCCCTCTACTTCTAACTAAACCCTAGCCTACAATCCATAGGCATTGACAAGTTAATCCCTTGTCACCGGTAGCTATGTGGTTAATCTCTCTCCTATGTACTTCAATACAATGATCTCATGAGCTGCCTTACATGATTGAGATTCATATGAGTTTCGTATCACAATTCATCTATGTGTTACTCTAGTGATGTTATTAAAGTACTCTATTCCTCCTCCATGGTGTAACGGTGACAGTGTGTGCATCATGTAGTACTTGGCGTAGGTTATGATTGTAATCTCTTGTAGATTATGAAGTTAATTATTGCTATGATAGTATTGATGTGATCTATTCCTCCTTCATAGTGTGATGGTGACAGTGTGCATGCTATGTTAGTACTTGGTGTAATTGCAATGATCTATCATGCACTCTAAGGTTATTTAAATATGAATATCGAATGTTGTGGAGCATGTTAACTCTGGCATTGAGGTGCTCTTGTAGCCCTACGCAATTAGTGGTGTTCATCATCCAACAAGAGAGTGTAGAGTGGTTTTATTATGTGATCAAAGTTGAGAGTGTCCACTAGTGAAAGTATGATCCCTAGGCCTTGTTTCTAAGCATCGAAACTCCGTTTATTTATCGTTCGTTGCATGTTTACTCGCTGCCATATTTTATTCAGATTGCTATTACCACTCATATCCATCCATATTACTTGTATTTCACTATCTCTTCGCCGAACTAGTGCACCTATACATCTGACAAGTGTATTAGGTGTGTTGGGGACACAAGAGACTTCTTGTATCGTGATTGCAGGGTTGCTTGAGAGGGATATCTTTGACCTCTTCCTCCCCGAGTTCGATAAACCTTGGGTGATCCACTTAAGGGAAACTTGCTGCTGTTCTACAAACCTCTGCTCTTGGAGGCCCAACACTTGTCTACAAGAATAGAAGCACCCATAGACATCAAGCACTTTTACGGCGCCGTTGCCGGGGAGGAAAGGTAAAAGGCACTCGTACTCCGGTCCCAGGTAACTAAGTACTTTTCTGGCGCCATTGTGTGAGTGTTCGAAGCTATTTCCTTTAGATCCTGCAATTGCATCTTTTTGTTTCTTGTTAAACACTAGTAAGGCATAATGGAAAACATCTGTGAGCTTTTTTGTGCTATTTCCTGAGTCAAGACATGAATGGTTTAATGCGAAAATTAAAAAACCTATGGAACCTTATTTGCATGCTAGTAGTAATATTAGTATGAACGCTTTGAACACCATTGTTGATAATGATATAGAAAGTTCTAAGCTTGGGGAAGCTGGTTTTGATGAGTGTGATATTTTTAGTCCCCCAAGCATTGAGGAGAAAATTTTCTTTGATGATACTTTGCCTACTATTTATGATGAGTATAATGATAGTGGTCTTTTGGTGCCGCCTACTACGGAGAGTAAATTTTATTGTGATTATACTATGCCTCCTACACATGATGAGAATAATAATGATAGCTACTTTGTTGAATTTTCTCCCACTACAACTAATAAAACTGATTATGCTTATGTTGGGAGTAGTAATAATTTTATGCATGAGACTCATGATAAGAATGCTTTATGTGATAGTTATATTGTTGAGTTTGCTCATGATGCTACTGAAAGTTATTATGAGAGAGGAAAATATGGTTGTATAAATTTTCATGTTACTAAAACACCTCTCTTTTTGCTGAAAATCTTGAAGTCGCACTTGTTTTATCTTTCTATGCTTGTTGCATTATGCTTCATGAATTTGTTTATTTACAATATTCCTATGCATAGGAAGCATGTTAGGCTTAAATTTGTTTTGAATTTGCTTCTTGATGCTCTCTTTTGCTTCAACTCTTATTTCTTGTGAGTGCATCATTGAAATTGCTGAGCCCATCTTAATGGCTATAAAGAAAGCACTTCTTGGGAGATAACCCATGTCTTTATTTTACTACAGCAATTTTGTTTTATATTTGAGTCTTGGAAGTTGTTACTACCGTAGCAACCTCTCCTTATCTTTATTTTATTGCATTGTTGTGCCAAGTAAAGTCTTTGATAGTAAAGTCAATACTAGATTTGGATTACTGCGCAGAAACAGATTTCTTGCTGTCACGAATTTGGGTATGATTCTCTGTAGGTAACCGAGAAAAATCTGCCAATTTACGTGCGTGATCCTCAGATATGTACTCAACTTTCATTCAATTTGGGCATTTTCATATGAGCAAGTTTGGTGCCTCTTTAAAATTCGTCTTTACGGACTATTCTGTTTTGACAGATTCTGCCTTTTATTTCGCATTGCCTCTTTTGCAGTGTTGGATGGATTTCTTTGTTCCATTACCTTCCAGTAGCTTTGTGCAATGTCCAGAAGTGTTAAGAATGATTGTGTCACCTCTGAACATGTGAATTTTTGATTATGCACTAACCCTCTAATGAGTTTGTTTGAGTTTGGTGTGGAGGAAGTTTTCAAGGGTCAAGAGAGGAGGATGATATACTATGATCAAGAAGAGTGAAGAGTCTAAGCTTGGGGATGCCCCGTGGTTCATCCCTGCATATTTTAAGAAGACCCAAGCGTCTAAGCTTGGGGATGCCCAAGGCATCCACGACAAGGGATTAACTTATCAATGCCTATGGATTGTAGGCTAGGGTTTAGTTAGAAGTAGAGGGCAAGTAGATCTCGAAGGTTTCAGTCGAAAAGTACTCGACGAATATGAAAACTAGGGTTTGCGGACAATGATTCGATGATCTCCTCGTCCCTCGACTCCCCCTTTATATAAGAGGTGGAGCCGAGGGTTTCGTTTTATACAAGTTACGCAGTCCGGGACGGTTTCTAACTCATCCCGCCGGATTACAAATAACACTTCCTATTACAACTCTATCTTTTCCT
>NC_061509.1:38771261-38856380 GCF_022539505.1 Lolium rigidum
CACCTAGTAGGTAGTTATGGTGGACACAAATGGCATAGGTTTTGGCTCAAGGTTTTGGATGCACGAGAAGCATTCCCTCTCAGTACAAGGCTTTGGCTAGCAAGGTTGTTTGAAGCAAACTCAAGTATGAACCGGTACAACAAAACTAACATAAGAACATATTGCAAGCATTATAAGACTCTACACTGTCTCCTTGTTGTTCAAACACTTTTACCAGAAAATATCTAGACTTTTAGAGAGTCCAATCATGCAAACCAAATTTCAACAAGCTCTATGGTAGTTCTCCACTAATAGGTTCAACACCACATGAGGCAAGAGCTTAAACATGATCTATTTGAGAGCTCAAAACAATTGCCAAGTATCAAATTATTCAAGACAATATACCAATTACCACATGGAGCATTTTCTGTTTCCAACCAAATAGCAATGAACGAAGCGGTTTTCAACCTTCGCCATGAACATTAAAAGTAAAGCTAAGAACACCAGTGTTCATATGAAACAACGGAGCGTGTCTTTCTCCCACACAAAGAATGCTAGGATCCGAGTTTATTCAAACAAAAACAAAAATAAAAGCATACAGACGCTCCAAGTAAAGCACATAAGATGTGACGGAATAAAAATATAGTTTCACTAGAGGTGACCTGATAAGTTGTCGATGGAGAAGGGGATGCCTTGGGTATCCCCAAGCTTAGATGCTTGAGTCTTCTTGAAATATGCAGGGATGAACCACGGGGGCATCCCCAAGCTTAGACTTTTCACTCTTCTTGATCATATTATATCATTCTCCTCTCTTGACCCTTGAAAACTTCCTCCACACCAAACTCAAAACAAACTCATTAGAGGGTTAGTGCATAATAAAAAATTCGCATGTTCAGAGAGGACACAATCATTCCTAACACTTCTGTACATTATCCAAAGCTACTAAAAGTTAATGGAACAAAGAAATCCATCCAACATAGTAAAAGAGGTAATGTGAAATAAAAGGCAGAATCTGTCAAAACAGAACAGTCCGTAAAGACGAATTTTTTAGAGGCTCTTAACGTACTCAGATGAAGAAGCTCAAATTGAATGAAAGTTGCGTACATATCTGAGGATCACTCATGAATTTTTTGCAGATTTTTCTGAGTTTCCTACAAAGAGTTCTACTCAAATTCGTGACAACAAGAAATCTGTTTCTGCGCAAAAATCCAAATCTAGTATCAACCTTACTATCAAAGACTTTACTTGGCACAAAAATGCAATAAAGTAAAGATAAGGAGAGGTTGCTACAGTAGTAACAACTTCCAAGACACAAAAATATAACAAAAATTGTAGAAATAAGATAATGGGTTGTCTCCCATGAGCGCTTTTCTTTTACGCCTTTCAGCTAGGCGCAGAAAGTGTAAATCAAGTATTATCAAGAGATGAAGCATCAACAAGGGAGTTTGGAGTTTTCTCAACTATGCATTGTATCTTATCTATGTAAGAAACTCCTCTTTCGTTACTCTTAGGCTTACTATCCTCCTCAAACAAATTTTCAGGAACAATCCAAGCAAAATTCTTTTCTAGTGCCTCATGCATTCCTAAGAGCTTACAAGGTATTGGTACTTTAATCTCCCCCTCACAATTGACTTTATTAGTGTATTTTAGTCTATCTTTATCCATCTTTTCAAGGGTATTTGCAAAATTGGTATAAAAGCCAAGCATCTTATGTTTAATAAAGACTTTCCTAGCTTCTCTAGCTACATCACCAAATTCTCTAAGAAGGGTTTCTAAAACAAAATCTCTCTTTTCTCCCATTTCCATATCGAGAGTGTAAGAAACATATGTTGCATTATAGGGTTGAGATTAACAAATCTAGCTTCCAACATGTGTACTAAAGAGGCAGTAGCAATTTCATAAGTAGGAGCAAGTTCTGCCAAGTGTCTATCTTCAAAATCTTTAACTGTACTGACATGAGTGAAAAATTCTTCTATATTATCTCTTCCAATGATAGACCCATGCCCTACTGACATATCTTTCAAAGTGAACTTAGGGAAAAGCATGATGAAATAAACAAAAGGTAAATAAAGTAAATGCAAGTAACTAATTTTTTTGTGTTTTTGATATAAAGAAAGCAAACAAAATAGAAAATAAAATAAAGTAAAGCAAGATAATAACAAAGTAAAGAGATTGGATGTGAGAGACTCCCCTTGCAGCGTGTCTTGATCTCCCCGGCAACGGCGCTAGAAAAAAGAGCTTGATAACGCGTGAAGCACACGTCCGTTGGGAACCCCAAGAGGAAGGTGTGATGCGTACAGCAGCAAGTTTTCCCTCAGTAAGAAACCAAGGTTATCGAACCAGTAGGAGATGAAGGCCACGTGAAGGTTGTTGGTGAAGGAGTGTAGTGCGGCGCAACACCAGGGATTCCGGCGCCAACGTGGAACCTGCAGAACAAAATCAAAATACTTTGCCCCAACTTAACAGTGAGGTTGTCAATCTCACCGGCTTGCTGTAAACAAAGGATTAAACGCATGGTCTGGAGAATGATGTTTGTTTGCAAAGAACAATAAAGAACAGAGTTTGCAGTAGATTGTATTTCAGATGTAAAAGAATGGACCGGGGTCCACAGTTCACTAGTGGTGTCTCTCCAATAAGATAAATAGCATGTTGGGTGAACAAATTACGGTTGGGCAATTGACAAATAGAGAGGGCATAACAATGCACATACATATCATGATGACTACTATGAGATTTACTTAGGGCATTACGACAAAGAACATAGACCGCTATCCGAGCATGCATCTATGCCTAAAAAGTCCACCTTCGGGTTAGCATCCGCACCCCTTCCAAGTATTAAGTTGCAAACAACGGACAATTGCATTAAGTATGGTGCGTAATGTAATCAACACAAATATTCTTAGACAAAGCATTGATGTTTTATCCCTAGTGGCAACAAGCACATCCATAACCTTAGAACTTTCTCGTCACTCGTCCCGGATTCAATGGAGGCATGAACCCACTATCGAGCATAAATACTCCCTCTTGGAGTCACAAGTATCAACTTGGCCGAGCCTCTACTAGCAACGGAGAGCATGCAAGATCATAAACAACACATATATGATAGATCAATAATCAACTTGACATAGTATTCCATATTCATTGGATCCCAACAAACACAACATGTAGCATTACAAATAGACGATCTTGATCATGATAGGCAGCTCACAAGATCTAAACATGATAGCACAACAGGAGAAGACAACCATCTAGCTACTGCTATGGACCCATAGTCCAAGGATGAACTACTCACGCATCAATCCGGAGGCGGGCATGATGATGTAGAGCCCTCCGGTGATGATTCCCCTCTCCGGCAGGGTGCCGGAGGCGATCTCCTGAATCCCCCGAGATGGGATTGGCGGCGGCGGCGTCTCTGGAACTTTTCTCGTATCGTGGCTCTCGGTAATAGGGTTTTCACGATGGAGAGAATAAATAGGCGAAGGGGCAGAGTCGGAGGGCGCCCGAGGGGCCCACCCCACAGGCCGGCGCGCCCCCCTCCAGGCCGCGCCGCCCTAGGGTGTGGGGCCACCTTGGCCCCTCTCCGTCTCTCCTTCGGTGTTCTGGAAAGCTCCGTGGAAAATAAGACCGTGTGCTTTTGTTTCGTCCAATTCCGAGAATATTTCCTGTGTAAGATTTCTGAAACCAAAAACAGCTAGAAAACAGAACTGGCGCTTCGGCATCTTGTTAATAGGTTAGTGCCGGAAAATGCATCAAAATGATGTAAAGTGTATATAAAACATGTGAGTATTGTCATAAAACTAGCATGGAACATAAGAAATTATAGATACGTTTTAGACGTATCAATGTATCAAACATATAATCATCAGTCGCAAAAGGATTTTCAAACTCCTCATCCCCAAGCTTAGAGCTTTCTGTATCATCATGGGAAGAAACATGGATAGTACTAATACTATGGCAATTATTAACATCATCATTTTCAGAATTAGTGTCCCGAGAGATCTTCAATATCAAAAGAAGTGTGCTTTTCCCAATCACGATCACTAATATAAATAATAGGCATAGGTTCATCATCCGAGTTCAGAATCATCGAATTCAGAATTATAAGTATCAATTGTAATAGGAGCAACAAGTTTGGGAGAAGATACTGTTTCCTCTCTCCTTTTACTCCTCTTCTTCTTCTTCTTCTTCTTCTTCTTCTTCTTCGTTCCCTTCTTCTTCTTCTTATTTTCCCCTTTAGGAGGGAGAGGCTTGAAAGGAAGCTTCTTCACATAACCTGGTTTATTATTAGAAACAATAGAAGAAACTTGGGAGGATACCTCTCTTTCATTAATAAGAACAAACACATATTAGTCCTGTCATATTTTGGTAAAGTCCCATCCTTTATAACACTTTGTATGTAGGTGTTGGCATGGCAATTATTAACACAATAGAGATAACATCCATGCAACACACTATTCATATCAAGATCACTCATATCTAACAAAGAAATTTTTCTTGATAACTCTTCACACCCCAAAAATAAAGTAAGTTCATCATGCTGATTAGTAGTGATCATGTTATCACAATATATACTTGAAGTACTCATTAAATTCGAAATACTATCATCATGACCAGAACATTGAAAATTAAAATGACCCACTTCATAGCATGTTCACAAATAAAAGGATGGAGGTCACAAACTTTTTCACCAAGATCTTTTAGAGCCTTGTACCACATTCTAGTTTTTTCATTCCTATGATGGATACAATATTCATCTTCGATTTGATTAATTCCACAAGGTCTATGCATTCCAGAAAAATTAACATGCTTATAAGAAATAGTATTTTCAGAAGTTTGGGCATATTTATTGCAATTATTAACAACAATTTCATTTTCCATGCAAGTGTCTTTGAAAGGTTCATGATACACATCCCAATTTTCTTTAGGAACATTAATATGAGAAGCAAAGGTTCTACAACAATCAACAATAATTTGAGAATCAAGACCATAATTATCACTAAGCTTTTGAAAACCAGCGAGTTTCAATGAAAGGCTTAATGCATTCATATTCATAGTTTATACCTGATTCTTTACCTTTGTCGTTCTCCCAATCTTCAGTATTGCTTTGAATTCTTTCAAGAAGATCCCATCTAGCTTCAACCTTCTTACTTGTGAAAGAACCCTGTGAACATGCATCTACATAATCCTTATAATGACTTGAAAGCCTTGCATAAAAATTAGTAACAATTATTTCCTCGTAAAGCTCATGGTTAGGACATTTGAGTATTAATGTTTTTAGTCTTCCCCAAGCTTGAGCAATGCTTTCTCCATCATGAGGGTAAAAATTATAAATGCGATTCCTATCTAGATGCACTTCATGAAGAGGATAAAATTTAGAGTAAAAGAGAGATTCAAGCTGTTTCCAATTTGATGGTTGTTCATCCAGCAGCCTATACCATTCCTTTGCTTTGCCCTTAAGTGATAATGGAAATAGTTTCCTCATAACATTTTCTCTTGATAAACCTGCAATCTCAAATAACTCACAAAGTTCTGTAAGTTTAGACAAGTGATCACTTGGATGGACTGATCCATCCCCTACATACTGATCATTCATAACCCTTTCAACAATTTTCATAGGTATTTTAAAAGGAATACTTTCAACAGGTGGATTTGGAATATCACAAGCATCATTCGAATTACCACATATTGGAGACAAAGCATTATCAAGGCAAAATACTTCATCCAAAGCTGAGGAGCAAAAAAGATTATTTTTATATAAACTAGCTTCCCCAAGCTTGGATTTTTCCATAGCATTAAAAATAATGGTGTCCAAAAAATTTGTACTAATAACTTTACTACCACTACTAGTAAGTTTGCACGTGCAATGCACGTAAATATAAAATTAAAATGTGACATATGCGAAAGAACATAGCTAAATATGACACATTTCGATGCCAAAAAAATGACAAATGTCCATGTTGAAGCCAGGGAATGACCCAAATTGGCCAATACATACATATGGTTGTTGTACATGTTGTATTAGTATGTATTATATAGCAAGTTTTTCAAACATGACATTTCATCAAAGCTCTAAGGATAATCCTTGGTCAACAAGACCAACATGCACTTACGTGTTGATAGCCCGGGAGTGACACAACTAAATAAATCCCCTTCCATTGCACCACTCTATATTTAAAATTTTCGCTCTTAATTGATTGATTCTACTATTTTCTCATGTAAAAATTCTTAAAGAGAACAATATAGCACCCAATCGCATAGTTCCTTTTATTACAACAAACATCCAAAAACACAGTTTTGCCAGCAGCAACAAATTGCACAATGACTTCACCTTAATCTTGTATTTTGTATCATGAGAGAAAAATAAATACACACAGTCTGTGCAAATCATTTTAATTTGCACCATATGAACTGAAACAACAGGAGTTTCCATTTTCCTTCAAAGCATCAAACCAGAATAGACCAAATTGTTTTAGCATCATCAAGCAGTCATCAGTGGTGTTATCATAAATTTCACTACTTCAGCGACAATGCAAAGAAAAGAAAAACGTAACTATGTAGTATCAACTTGGCAACGCGGTGAGGCCACTCTCGAGTCTTGAGCATCTCGTAGTAAATGGGGCACTCCCGACGGTAAACATCGACGACCGTTTTCCTTCACTTTGTCGGCCCACTCATCCTCCACGTTGGTGCCATCGTTACAGAAGTTAAAAAAATAATAAGAGAGCCACGTCTGAACTTGTATACACTGCACAAATGTGACTTTAAGAGCTCTCACATACATATACACCAAAGATAAAACTGGTTAATTGATCAAACACCAGTGATGAGCAAGTTTATCAAGAAGGCAAATAACTGAACTATATTAGAGTCAGAATGGTCCTCATGGAAGTTGGACACACGGTAGAGCATAGATGAAGCAATGAAGAAACCAGAAGCTGCTACCTTCTTGATTGGTCGGATATGAGTCTTGGCGAGTATGGAGTAGGATTTAGCTGCATAGCACCGTCCTTATATGGTCTTTACCTGTCGGTGCAAACTTGATACAATTAAAATCTTAGGTCCATATACATTACATCAATTCAAACATGTAGTAATTTAGTACAACAGTAGTAATTTTGTGGATAACATCAAGATCGCATGATACCATTCATATATCAAACAGCGAAAGTCATACTCCAGTATAGTAGTGAACTTACCTCTTGCAAATTGCTGACATTGGTATTTTCTGGCTGCTACTCACAGGTATACATAATACCTCCTTTGTTGGCAGGAAAATATAAGATGCTATAGTGATCATTCAAATGAACATTAGCATTCAGGAAATATTAATTAATTATGAATAAAAGAGTACATGATTCTTCTATATCTCTAAACCTTTTTAAAAAAAATCTAGCACTATCAACAAAATCGTAACCATTCCTCAACCAAAATTATTGTGTAGCAGGGAGAAAAAAAGGGAGCTACACAATTGTGAGATTTGATACAGTTCAACTCTAGTAAAATAGATCAAACAATTATTCATCGAAAGAGGACAGTGCGCAAACTGATAGTTTCTATAGGTCTGCTCTTGTATGAGAGAACAAACTAAAATTGGGAAGGGCTATAAGAAATCTTTAAGCAACTACATATTCAAGTGTAGCCAACAATTTCCGATGTCTCCATTCTCCATAAATCAGTGACGAATATACAAAGAAATTGATGATTACTTCAAGACAAGCTTCATTGCCAAATCTAAATAAGTTAGTTGCAAATAGCTATTTTAAAAATATGATATGCAGAGGGGTAAATGCATTATAAAAAAGCAATATATTAGTCTCTGCTATACACACATTTTTTGCATATCAATGACACATTGATGGGTAAGATTGAACCTGTTTTTTTCATCATATGTAGACACAAATCTGAAAACAAATATTTCTGCTAGGTGCTTACTGATGAAACACATGAACATCACATTTGGAATCTTCTTTAGGTTAAAACAATTCCAATCTGATGGATGCAAAATGCGTAAAAAGATCTGAAGTCGGGAATTTGACTATCACTCAAAGCAGAGAATTTCCGTGAAGGAAAATGTGAACTTACAGACTCCTAATGTCCCTATAAATATTACTCCCACCGATCCATAATAAGTGTCTGTCACTTTAGTTCAAACTGGATCGCAGTTCCGTTCATTTTTATTCACTGGCATCTTTTCAGTAACATAATGCTAAAAAATGCATACATGACACTTCGTCCTGTTTGCCCAACCTGATCCAAATTGAGGTGATGATAACCATGAGTCCATGAGAACCAAGAGTTAGCATCTCTGCTTGCCCAGACCATCGATCTATTAAAACAAATATTGTGTGCCAACATGCGTATAGGTTAATGATCAAAACCATGTACTGAATTAGCAAACCTAAATAATATTTTCAACCAATTGGAACTATTTATTCATTGTTTGCTGGTCAAAACCAAGTATTAATTAGCAAACCTGAAAATCGAGTGTACTTGCAGACTAAAAAGATGCAATGTAGAAGAGGGACGTCCAGAGCTAGGTTCAGGCGATGGTGGTGGCTTCTTGTGCAGGGCGGTTGGAGCGCAGGCGGAGACCCGTGACTGCGTGCTGGGCAACGTCCTCCGCGGCGACGGCGGGAAGGGTTCCGTGTGGCAGCGTGCCAGGCGGTGGCTTCACGTGCAGGACACCAGCGGTGGCCTGATTCGCTGTGGCGCCGTGAAGGGAGGGGGCTTTGCATGCAGGGAGCCGGCGGCGGCAGACTAACAATAACAAACTTGCAGCTCTTCCATGACCATTTAGAATCTTCATAATCAACAAAATGAAGAACCGGTATGTGAGAAATAACATATCAGTTGAATTGCTTTCAACTTAATATTTAGTTTCACAATATCTCAGTTCAAAGAATGCAGACCTTTGTTTCTAGATGATTTAAACTGCAGACTACCAGTAACAGAGTTCCAGCTCTTCAACGACCACTTAGAATCTGCATAATAATCAACAAAACAAAAATGATATAAGTGACATAGCAGTTGAATTGCTTTCAACTTTCAAAGCTTTTAGGGTATCAGGGAGCCAAATCAATTGACTGTTGCTCCTAGATGGACCCGACAATTGGGGTACTTCTCTTGTCTAGAGGAAACAAATTCTGAATTGAACACGACAAGATATCTTAATTATTATTGTAGTTTCTTCAGAAAAACTCTTTGCCTGCAAGATATCTTAAAGCAATCACGGCATGAAGTTGTATGAATCATATGTAATTTCTGAATAAAATCTGGACATACACCTGGACTAAACCAAGGCATCCCTATTCACAAAAAGGATCGGCATATGCAGGAGATAGCAGTACAACTTTACACCATGTTGACATCCACTCAACTTCGAAGTTAATTCACGAATCCAATGGAACATGGATGTTTCTGAATCTTTAGTTCACCCAGAACCATTTTAACTTATCAGAAATTGTCGACGTATCTAATCTACCAGGGAAAAGACATCTCACCAAACAACACTATACAAAAGGGATGAAAAGAAAAACAGTAGCAATCCGGTGCTTGCAATAGTGCGGTTCCTCCACTTTCAGAGTTGGATTTGCAATTAATGAAAGGGAAATGAACAATCAAATGATTTTTTGCGGCGTATTCAGAGATGGATCTGAAATTGGCGAAGTTGCAAAAACTGAATCCGTGGGGCACTCAGGTGGCGCCGGTGGCGGAGATGAACGACCGGGGGAACAACGGTGGCGGGACACTGTCGTCTAGGAGAATGATGTGGTCAACCAGGGGAAGGGCGGTGATGAAAGGCAGGGGCCGGCGGCCGGCGGGATGGCGTGACATAGCGGAGGACCGCGGGGACGGCATCCGCGGCGGCGTTCGCGGGGACGGCATCCACGGCGGGGGGACGCGGGGGCGGGGGGACTGCTATTGTGGAGAGCGGCGCCGCGGTGTGATGGTCGACGGCGGCAGCGGCATGCGGCGGCGCGCGGGAGGAGGCGCCGTGTGTATTCTGTACAGCGGCGGCATCGACTCCTGTTTCTCTCGGGCGTGGAACCGCTCTATGCGGTACCTAATTAGTGGAGACGGGATTAGTGGAGACGGGATTCTGCGCTCAACGCGTTGAGTTGCTCAACATTGGGTGATTTTGGGTCGTTGGATCTGGCAAGTGTAGGGCCTAGATCTGTTGGATCTGCCTCTCTCTTCCTTTTTATAAAAAAGCAATATATTAGTCTCTGCTATACACACATTTTTTGCATATCAATGACACATTGATGGGTAAGATTGAACCTGTTTTTTTCATCATATGTAGACACAAATCTGAAAACAAATATTTCTGCTAGGTGCTTACTGATGAAACACATGAACATCACATTTGGAATCTTCTTTAGGTTAAAACAATTCCAATCTGATGGATGCAAAATGCGTAAAAAGATCTGAAGTCGGGAATTTGACTATCACTCAAAGCAGAGAATTTCCGTGAAGGAAAATGTGAACTTACAGACTCCTAATGTCCCTATAAATATTACTCCCACCGATCCATAATAAGTGTCTGTCACTTTAGTTCAAACTGGATCGCAGTTCCGTTCATTTTTATTCACTGGCATCTTTTCAGTAACATAATGCTAAAAAATGCATACATGACACTTCGTCCTGTTTGCCCAACCTGATCCAAATTGAGGTGATGATAACCATGAGTCCATGAGAACCAAGAGTTAGCATCTCTGCTTGCCCAGACCATCGATCTATTAAAACAAATATTGTGTGCCAACATGCGTATAGGTTAATGATCAAAACCATGTACTGAATTAGCAAACCTAAATAATATTTTCAACCAATTGGAACTATTTATTCATTGTTTGCTGGTCAAAACCAAGTATTAATTAGCAAACCTGAAAATCGAGTGTACTTGCAGACTAAAAAGATGCAATGTAGAAGAGGGACGTCCAGAGCTAGGTTCAGGCGATGGTGGTGGCTTCTTGTGCAGGGCGGTTGGAGCGCAGGCGGAGACCCGTGACTGCGTGCTGGGCAACGTCCTCCGCGGCGACGGCGGGAAGGGTTCCGTGTGGCAGCGTGCCAGGCGGTGGCTTCACGTGCAGGACACCAGCGGTGGCCTGATTCGCTGTGGCGCCGTGAAGGGAGGGGGCTTTGCATGCAGGGAGCCGGCGGCGGCAGACTAACAATAACAAACTTGCAGCTCTTCCATGACCATTTAGAATCTTCATAATCAACAAAATGAAGAACCGGTATGTGAGAAATAACATATCAGTTGAATTGCTTTCAACTTAATATTTAGTTTCACAATATCTCAGTTCAAAGAATGCAGACCTTTGTTTCTAGATGATTTAAACTGCAGACTACCAGTAACAGAGTTCCAGCTCTTCAACGACCACTTAGAATCTGCATAATAATCAACAAAACAAAAATGATATAAGTGACATAGCAGTTGAATTGCTTTCAACTTTCAAAGCTTTTAGGGTATCAGGGAGCCAAATCAATTGACTGTTGCTCCTAGATGGACCCGACAATTGGGGTACTTCTCTTGTCTAGAGGAAACAAATTCTGAATTGAACACGACAAGATATCTTAATTATTATTGTAGTTTCTTCAGAAAAACTCTTTGCCTGCAAGATATCTTAAAGCAATCACGGCATGAAGTTGTATGAATCATATGTAATTTCTGAATAAAATCTGGACATACACCTGGACTAAACCAAGGCATCCCTATTCACAAAAAGGATCGGCATATGCAGGAGATAGCAGTACAACTTTACACCATGTTGACATCCACTCAACTTCGAAGTTAATTCACGAATCCAATGGAACATGGATGTTTCTGAATCTTTAGTTCACCCAGAACCATTTTAACTTATCAGAAATTGTCGACGTATCTAATCTACCAGGGAAAAGACATCTCACCAAACAACACTATACAAAAGGGATGAAAAGAAAAACAGTAGCAATCCGGTGCTTGCAATAGTGCGGTTCCTCCACTTTCAGAGTTGGATTTGCAATTAATGAAAGGGAAATGAACAATCAAATGATTTTTTGCGGCGTATTCAGAGATGGATCTGAAATTGGCGAAGTTGCAAAAACTGAATCCGTGGGGCACTCAGGTGGCGCCGGTGGCGGAGATGAACGACCGGGGAACAACGGTGGCGGGACACTGTCGTCTAGGAGAA
Source organism: Lolium rigidum (assembly GCF_022539505.1). Lineage (NCBI taxonomy): Eukaryota > Viridiplantae > Streptophyta > Magnoliopsida > Poales > Poaceae > Lolium > Lolium rigidum. The sequence continues at coordinate 38,783,414 of NC_061509.1, forward strand.
TGATGTGGTCAACCAGGGGAAGGGCGGTGATGAAAGGCAGGGGCCGGCGGCCGGCGGGATGGCGTGACATAGCGGAGGACCGCGGGGACGGCATCCGCGGCGGCGTTCGCGGGGACGGCATCCACGGCGGGGGGACGCGGGGGCGGGGGGACTGCTATTGTGGAGAGCGGCGCCGCGGTGTGATGGTCGACGGCGGCAGCGGCATGCGGCGGCGCGCGGGAGGAGGCGCCGTGTGTATTCACGTACAGCGGCGGCATCGACTCCTGTTTCTCTCGGGCGTGGAACCGCTCTATGCGGTACCTAATTAGTGGAGACGGGATTAGTGGAGACGGGATTCTGCGCTCAACGCGTTGAGTTGCTCAACATTGGGTGATTTTGGGTCGTTGGATCTGGCAAGTGTAGGGCCTAGATCTGTTGGATCTGCCTCTCTCTTCCTTTTTATATTAGTAGAGATTATGCAGACAAACTTTCATAGGTATTTTAAAAGGAATACTTTCAACAGGTGGATTTGGAATATCACAAGCATCATTCGAATTACCACATATTGGAGACAAAGCATTATCAAGGCAAAATACTTCATCCAAAGCTGAGGAGCAAAAAAGATTATTTTTATATAAACTAGCTTCCCCAAGCTTGGATTTTTCCATAGCATTAAAAATAATGGTGTCCAAAAAATTTGTACTAATAACTTTACTACCACTACTAGTAAGTTTGCACGTGCAATGCACGTAAATATAAAATTAAAATGTGACATATGCGAAAGAACATAGCTAAATATGACACATTTCTGATGCCAAAAAAATGACAAATGTCCATGTTGAAGCCAGGGAATGACCCAAATTGGCCAATACATACATATGGTTGTTGTACATGTTGTATTAGTATGTATTATATAGCAAGTTTTTCAAACATGACATTTCATCAAAGCTCTAAGGATAATCCTTGGTCAACAAGACCAACATGCACTTACGTGTTGATAGCCTGGGAGTGACACAACTAAATAAATCCCCTTCCATTGCACCACTCTATATTTAAAATTTTCGCTCTTAATTGATTGATTCTACTATTTTCTCATGTAAAAATTCTTAAAGAGAACAATATAGCACCCAATCGCATAGTTCCTTTTATTACAACAAACATCCAAAAACACAGTTTTGCCAGCAGCAACAAATTGCACAATGACTTCACCTTAATCTTGTATTTTGTATCATGAGAGAAAAATAAATACACACAGTCTGTGCAAATCATTTTAATTTGCACCATATGAACTGAAACAACAGGAGTTTCCATTTTCCTTCAAAGCATCAAACCAGAATAGACCAAATTGTTTTAGCATCATCAAGCAGTCATCAGCGGTGTTATCATAAATTTCACTACTTCAGCGACAATGCAAAGAAAAGAAAAACGTAACTATGTAGTATCAACTTGGCAACGCGGTGAGGCCACTCTCTCGAGTCTTGAGCATCTCGTAGTAAATGGGGCACTCCTGACAGTAAACATCGACGACCGTTTTCCTTCACTTTGTCGGCCCACTCATCCTCCACGTTGGTGCCATCGTTACAGAAGTTAAAAAAATAATAAGAGAGCCACGTCTGAACTTGTATACACTGCACAAATGTGACTTTAAGAGCTCTCACATACATATACACCAAAGATAAAACTGGTTAATTGATCAAACACCAGTGATGAGCAAGTTTATCAAGAAGGCAAATAACTGAACTATATTAGAGTCAGAATGGTCCTCATGGAAGTTGGACACACGGTAGAGCATAGATGAAGCAATGAAGAAACCAGAAGCTGCTACCTTCTTGATTGGTCGGATATGAGTCTTGGCAGAGTATGGAGTAGGATTTAGCTGCATAGCACCGTCCTTATATGGTCTTTACCTGTCGGTGCAAACTTGATACAATTAAAATCTTAGGTCCATATACATTACATCAATTCAAACATGTAGTAATTTAGTACAACAGTAGTAATTTTGTGGATAACATCAAGATCGCATGATACCATTCATATATCAAACAGCGAAAGTCATACTCCAGTATAGTAGTGAACTTACCTCTTGCAAATTGCTGACATTGGTATTTTCTGGCTGCTACTCACAGGTATACATAATACCTCCTTTGTTGGCAGGAAAATATAAGATGCTATAGTGATCATTCAAATGAACATTAGCATTCAGGAAATATTAATTAATTATGAATAAAAGAGTACATGATTCTTCTATATCTCTAAACCTTTTTAAAAAAAATCTAGCACTATCAACAAAATCGTAACCATTCCTCAACCAAAATTATTGTGTAGCAGGGAGAAAAAAAGGGAGCTACACAATTGTGAGATTTGATACAGTTCAACTCTAGTAAAATAGATCAAACAATTATTCATCGAAAGAGGACAGTGCGCAAACTGATAGTTTCTATAGGTCTGCTCTTGTATGAGAGAACAAACTAAAATTGGGAAGGGCTATAAGAAATCTTTAAGCAACTACATATTCAAGTGTAGCCAACAATTTCCGATGTCTCCATTCTCCATAAATCAGTGACGAATATACAAAGAAATTGATGATTACTTCAAGACAAGCTTCATTGCCAAATCTAAATAAGTTAGTTGCAAATAGCTATTTTAAAAATATGATATGCAGAGGGGTAAATGCATTATAAAAAAGCAATATATTAGTCTCTGCTATACACACATTTTTTGCATATCAATGACACATTGATGGGTAAGATTGAACCTGTTTTTTTTCATCATATGTAGACACAAATCTGAAAACAAATATTTCTGCTAGGTGCTTACTGATGAAACACATGAACATCACATTTGGAATCTTCTTTAGGTTAAAACAATTCCAATCTGATGGATGCAAAATGCGTAAAAAGATCTGAAGTCGGGAATTTGACTATCACTCAAAGCAGAGAATTTCCGTGAAGGAAAATGTGAACTTACAGACTCCTAATGTCCCTATAAATATTACTCCCACCGATCCATAATAAGTGTCTGTCACTTTAGTTCAAACTGGATCGCAGTTCCGTTCATTTTTATTCACTGGCATCTTTTCAGTAACATAATGCTAAAAAATGCATACATGACACTTCGTCCTGTTTGCCCAACCTGATCCAAATTGAGGTGATGATAACCATGAGTCCATGAGAACCAAGAGTTAGCATCTCTGCTTGCCCAGACCATCGATCTATTAAAACAAATATTGTGTGCCAACATGCGTATAGGTTAATGATCAAAACCATGTACTGAATTAGCAAACCTAAATAATATTTTCAACCAATTGGAACTATTTATTCATTGTTTGCTGGTCAAAACCAAGTATTAATTAGCAAACCTGAAAATCGAGTGTACTTGCAGACTAAAAAGATGCAATGTAGAAGAGGGACGTCCAGAGCTAGGTTCAGGCGATGGTGGTGGCTTCTTGTGCAGGGCGGTTGGAGCGCAGGCGGAGACCCGTGACTGCGTGCTGGGCAACGTCCTCCGCGGCGACGGCGGGAAGGGTTCCGTGTGGCAGCGTGCCAGGCGGTGGCTTCACGTGCAGGACACCAGCGGTGGCCTGATTCGCTGTGGCGCCGTGAAGGGAGGGGGCTTTGCATGCAGGGAGCCGGCGGCGGCAGACTAACAATAACAAACTTGCAGCTCTTCCATGACCATTTAGAATCTTCATAATCAACAAAATGAAGAACCGGTATGTGAGAAATAACATATCAGTTGAATTGCTTTCAACTTAATATTTAGTTTCACAATATCTCAGTTCAAAGAATGCAGACCTTTGTTTCTAGATGATTTAAACTGCAGACTACCAGTAACAGAGTTCCAGCTCTTCAACGACCACTTAGAATCTGCATAATAATCAACAAAACAAAAATGATATAAGTGACATAGCAGTTGAATTGCTTTCAACTTTCAAAGCTTTTAGGGTATCAGGGAGCCAAATCAATTGACTGTTGCTCCTAGATGGACCCGACAATTGGGGTACTTCTCTTGTCTAGAGGAAACAAATTCTGAATTGAACACGACAAGATATCTTAATTATTATTGTAGTTTCTTCAGAAAAACTCTTTGCCTGCAAGATATCTTAAAGCAATCACGGCATGAAGTTGTATGAATCATATGTAATTTCTGAATAAAATCTGGACATACACCTGGACTAAACCAAGGCATCCCTATTCACAAAAAGGATCGGCATATGCAGGAGATAGCAGTACAACTTTACACCATGTTGACATCCACTCAACTTCGAAGTTAATTCACGAATCCAATGGAACATGGATGTTTCTGAATCTTTAGTTCACCCAGAACCATTTTAACTTATCAGAAATTGTCGACGTATCTAATCTACCAGGGAAAAGACATCTCACCAAACAACACTATACAAAAGGGATGAAAAGAAAAACAGTAGCAATCCGGTGCTTGCAATAGTGCGGTTCCTCCACTTTCAGAGTTGGATTTGCAATTAATGAAAGGGAAATGAACAATCAAATGATTTTTTGCGGCGTATTCAGAGATGGATCTGAAATTGGCGAAGTTGCAAAAACTGAATCCGTGGGGCACTCAGGTGGCGCCGGTGGCGGAGATGAACGACCGGGGGAACAACGGTGGCGGGACACTGTCGTCTAGGAGAATGATGTGGTCAACCAGGGGAAGGGCGGTGATGAAAGGCAGGGGCCGGCGGCCGGCGGGATGGCGTGACATAGCGGAGGACCGCGGGGACGGCATCCGCGGCGGCGTTCGCGGGGACGGCATCCACGGCGGGGGGACGCGGGGGCGGGGGGACTGCTATTGTGGAGAGCGGCGCCGCGGTGTGATGGTCGACGGCGGCAGCGGCATGCGGCGGCGCGCGGGAGGAGGCGCCGTGTGTATTCTGTACAGCGGCGGCATCGACTCCTGTTTCTCTCGGGCGTGGAACCGCTCTATGCGGTACCTAATTAGTGGAGACGGGATTAGTGGAGACGGGATTCTGCGCTCAACGCGTTGAGTTGCTCAACATTGGGTGATTTTGGGTCGTTGGATCTGGCAAGTGTAGGGCCTAGATCTGTTGGATCTGCCTCTCTTCCTTTTTATATTAGTAGAGATTATGCAGACAAACTTTCATAGGTATTTTAAAAGGAATACTTTCAACAGGTGGATTTGGAATATCACAAGCATCATTCGAATTACCACATATTGGAGACAAAGCATTATCAAGGCAAAATACTTCATCCAAAGCTGAGGAGCAAAAAAGATTATTTTTATATAAACTAGCTTCCCAAGCTTGGATTTTTCCATAGCATTAAAAATAATGGTGTCCAAAAAATTTGTACTAATAACTTTACTACCACTACTAGTAAGTTTGCACGTGCAATGCACGTAAATATAAAATTAAAATGTGACATATGCGAAAGAACATAGCTAAATATGACACATTTCTGATGCCAAAAAAATGACAAATGTCCATGTTGAAGCCAGGGAATGACCCAAATTGGCCAATACATACATATGGTTGTTGTACATGTTGTATTAGTATGTATTATATAGCAAGTTTTTCAAACATGACATTTCATCAAAGCTCTAAGGATAATCCTTGGTCAACAAGACCAACATGCACTTACGTGTTGATAGCCTGGGAGTGACACAACTAAATAAATCCCCTTCCATTGCACCACTCTATATTTAAAATTTTCGCTCTTAATTGATTGATTCTACTATTTTCTCATGTAAAAATTCTTAAAGAGAACAATATAGCACCCAATCGCATAGTTCCTTTTATTACAACAAACATCCAAAAACACAGTTTTGCCAGCAGCAACAAATTGCACAATGACTTCACCTTAATCTTGTATTTTGTATCATGAGAGAAAAATAAATACACACAGTCTGTGCAAATCATTTTAATTTGCACCATATGAACTGAAACAACAGGAGTTTCCATTTTCCTTCAAAGCATCAAACCAGAATAGACCAAATTGTTTTAGCATCATCAAGCAGTCATCAGCGGTGTTATCATAAATTTCACTACTTCAGCGACAATGCAAAGAAAAGAAAAACGTAACTATGTAGTATCAACTTGGCAACGCGGTGAGGCCACTCACTACAAGAAAAACCCCGCTACAACAACGCATACTTGGCAACCATTTAAATATTCGTTGCAAAATGTTATGATAGATACGCGTATATGTGTTGCAGTCCACATCCGTTGTCCATGTTACAGATTGCAACTAAAAGCCCAGCCCACCAATCACGACTACCATACCCCATCTGCCACGAACGAGGGATTAGCGCACAACCGCACGCTGCAGTCCCAACCCCTTGCAATCCCAAACCTAGCCGCCTCTTCCCTCTCATCTAACTCACCTCACGGCAGTTCGTGATGCGGTGATCCCTCCCCGCCGGTGACCAGTGGCCTCAGGTTACAAGATGGACGTTCTGGAGGCGCCAAGGGGTCCCTGGCGTAGTAACTTGTACGATCCCTTACTGCCATGGTGGCGGCGTGCCGGATCTCTAGGGCGTGTCGATGAATGTCGATGTGGCCTATCCTGAGATGGTGCAAACAGCTATGTAGACGACGTGGAGATGAAGTGATTCAGGATTGAGTTCTTTTCCCGTTACTGCAGGTGAGTTACCGATTCATGTGGGAGCTAGGAGGCTTTCTGATTTTGGTGGCGACGAATTTGCGTGAAGTTCAGGTTGTAGTATTTCTTGTTGCCGCAGTAATATCCTTCATATTATACGTCTGATGCAGGCAAGGGCGAACCAGACAAGAAGTCCAGACCATTCGTTCTTGGTTTCTTGCAATGTGAGATCTGTCAAAAAGGAGTGTGTTCTGATCGTTAAGGTAAGATTATCCTTCGGATGTGGTGATGCAGAACCACATGAGGTACAGCTGACAGATTAATGCAGTCTAGGATTTAGGAGATACAATCCCGTCGCTAATCATGGTCGTTCAGAGTCTCTTCAGGTATGGTGGATAAAAATATCATCAAACTTGGAAATTGTTTTTATACTTCCCTGTTTTATTATATTTTTGTGATTCCCAAGCACTCCTTTTTTTTACAGGAATTAGGCAAAGGGACGGTAAAAGGCTTTGTGGCCGTACAAAGATGTATGTTCACCTGAAATACTACACAGAAAAAAAGGTTGGATTTTTTTAGCGAGACCCCATATATATATACTCTTACATGCATGATCAGTCAATGAAAAATTATTGGTCGATCTTCCGTAGATTCATTCATTCAGATCCCATCGAGTTTATTTCTTATCCGCATTTCATCATGTATTTCCATTTGTGTGGTAGCCGCTATGGCTTGTGTGCTTGATGACCTATTTTAACAGAAAAGGATAGCAAAAGTTTATTGCATACTGACATAGCTTTGGCATCCATCCAACGTGAGTGTACGTACAAATTTGTAAGGAAGAATTTAGTATAATTTACTAACCTTCACAACTTTCTGTTACTTTTTTTTTACTGAAATCGATACTTTGTACTTGCAGGTGCCATACAAGATCCCATCATCAGTAGGACTTGTTAAATTTGGATAGCAGCGTCGAGCGTGCTACGCAAAATATTAGAAAGAATATATAGGACTTGATACAATATCATATATATGTTGATGAAAGATTGTAAATTTTCTACTTTTCAGGCCATTTTCATGTATCAGATTGTGGTTACATGCAATAATAAATATTGAATTCCTTGTCATGCAATACATGCATATTCTTTGAGTTTCTGAGTTTCATTTTGTATGCCGTATATAAATTTTGTCACCTCGCTGAGAAAAAAAATCTATCAACTACTAGAGTGATCAAACAATCCAGGCAAGAAAATAATATTTTCTAAAAAAAATCACATCCGCGTGAGATGTCTCTACCAACGGATGCAACTGTTGTTCGTACACCGTAGCTACTTTGCAACGCTTGCCACATTGGTTACCAACGGACCTGTATGCGTTGCCTTGTACCCTTGCAACACCCAAAAACGCAACGCATTTTTATCCGTTGGTATATGCCTTAGCAACGCTCAAATGAACATTTAGATACATATATATGCGTTGTTGTAGGAGGGGTCTTGTTGTAGTGACTCTCGAGTCTTGAGCATCTCGTAGTAAATGGGGCACTCCTGACAGTAAACATCGACGACCGTTTTCCTTCACTTTGTCGGCCCACTCATCCTCCACGTTGGTGCCATCGTTACAGAAGTTAAAAAAATAATAAGAGAGCCACGTCCGAACTTGTATACACTGCACAAATGTGACTTTAAGAGCTCTCACATACATATACACCAAAGATAAAACTGGTTAATTGATCAAACACCAGTGATGAGCAAGTTTATCAAGAAGGCAAATAACTGAACTATATTAGAGTCAGAATGGTCCTCATGGAAGTTGGACACACGGTAGAGCATAGATGAAGCAATGAAGAAACCAGAAGCTGCTACCTTCTTGATTGGTCGGATATGAGTCTTGGCAGAGTATGGAGTAGGATTTAGCTGCATAGCACCGTCCTTATATGGTCTTTACCTGTCGGTGCAAACTTGATACAATTAAAATCTTAGGTCCATATACATTACATCAATTCAAACATGTAGTAATTTAGTACAACAGTAGTAATTTTGTGGATAACATCAAGATCGCATGATACCATTCATATATCAAACAGCGAAAGTCATACTCCAGTATAGTAGTGAACTTACCTCTTGCAAATTGCTGACATTGGTATTTTCTGGCTGCTACTCACAGGTATACATAATACCTCCTTTGTTGGCAGGAAAATATAAGATGCTATAGTGATCATTCAAATGAACATTAGCATTCAGGAAATATTAATTAATTATGAATAAAAGAGTACATGATTCTTCTATATCTCTAAACCTTTTTAAAAAAAATCTAGCACTATCAACAAAATCGTAACCATTCCTCAACCAAAATTATTGTGTAGCAGGGAGAAAAAAAGGGAGCTACACAATTGTGAGATTTGATACAGTTCAACTCTAGTAAAATAGATCAAACAATTATTCATCGAAAGAGGACAGTGCGCAAACTGATAGTTTCTATAGGTCTGCTCTTGTATGAGAGAACAAACTAAAATTGGGAAGGGCTATAAGAAATCTTTAAGCAACTACATATTCAAGTGTAGCCAACAATTTCCGATGTCTCCATTCTCCATAAATCAGTGACGAATATACAAAGAAATTGATGATTACTTCAAGACAAGCTTCATTGCCAAATCTAAATAAGTTAGTTGCAAATAGCTATTTTAAAAATATGATATGCAGAGGGGTAAATGCATTATAAAAAAGCAATATATTAGTCTCTGCTATACACACATTTTTTGCATATCAATGACACATTGATGGGTAAGATTGAACCTGTTTTTTTTCATCATATGTAGACACAAATCTGAAAACAAATATTTCTGCTAGGTGCTTACTGATGAAACACATGAACATCACATTTGGAATCTTCTTTAGGTTAAAACAATTCCAATCTGATGGATGCAAAATGCGTAAAAAGATCTGAAGTCGGGAATTTGACTATCACTCAAAGCAGAGAATTTCCGTGAAGGAAAATGTGAACTTACAGACTCCTAATGTCCCTATAAATATTACTCCCACCGATCCATAATAAGTGTCTGTCACTTTAGTTCAAACTGGATCGCAGTTCCGTTCATTTTTATTCACTGGCATCTTTTCAGTAACATAATGCTAAAAAATGCATACATGACACTTCGTCCTGTTTGCCCAACCTGATCCAAATTGAGGTGATGATAACCATGAGTCCATGAGAACCAAGAGTTAGCATCTCTGCTTGCCCAGACCATCGATCTATTAAAACAAATATTGTGTGCCAACATGCGTATAGGTTAATGATCAAAACCATGTACTGAATTAGCAAACCTAAATAATATTTTCAACCAATTGGAACTATTTATTCATTGTTTGCTGGTCAAAACCAAGTATTAATTAGCAAACCTGAAAATCGAGTGTACTTGCAGACTAAAAAGATGCAATGTAGAAGAGGGACGTCCAGAGCTAGGTTCAGGCGATGGTGGTGGCTTCTTGTGCAGGGCGGTTGGAGCGCAGGCGGAGACCCGTGACTGCGTGCTGGGCAACGTCCTCCGCGGCGACGGCGGGAAGGGTTCCGTGTGGCAGCGTGCCAGGCGGTGGCTTCACGTGCAGGACACCAGCGGTGGCCTGATTCGCTGTGGCGCCGTGAAGGGAGGGGGCTTTGCATGCAGGGAGCCGGCGGCGGCAGACTAACAATAACAAACTTGCAGCTCTTCCATGACCATTTAGAATCTTCATAATCAACAAAATGAAGAACCGGTATGTGAGAAATAACATATCAGTTGAATTGCTTTCAACTTAATATTTAGTTTCACAATATCTCAGTTCAAAGAATGCAGACCTTTGTTTCTAGATGATTTAAACTGCAGACTACCAGTAACAGAGTTCCAGCTCTTCAACGACCACTTAGAATCTGCATAATAATCAACAAAACAAAAATGATATAAGTGACATAGCAGTTGAATTGCTTTCAACTTTCAAAGCTTTTAGGGTATCAGGGAGCCAAATCAATTGACTGTTGCTCCTAGATGGACCCGACAATTGGGGTACTTCTCTTGTCTAGAGGAAACAAATTCTGAATTGAACACGACAAGATATCTTAATTATTATTGTAGTTTCTTCAGAAAAACTCTTTGCCTGCAAGATATCTTAAAGCAATCACGGCATGAAGTTGTATGAATCATATGTAATTTCTGAATAAAATCTGGACATACACCTGGACTAAACCAAGGCATCCCTATTCACAAAAAGGATCGGCATATGCAGGAGATAGCAGTACAACTTTACACCATGTTGACATCCACTCAACTTCGAAGTTAATTCACGAATCCAATGGAACATGGATGTTTCTGAATCTTTAGTTCACCCAGAACCATTTTAACTTATCAGAAATTGTCGACGTATCTAATCTACCAGGGAAAAGACATCTCACCAAACAACACTATACAAAAGGGATGAAAAGAAAAACAGTAGCAATCCGGTGCTTGCAATAGTGCGGTTCCTCCACTTTCAGAGTTGGATTTGCAATTAATGAAAGGGAAATGAACAATCAAATGATTTTTTGCGGCGTATTCAGAGATGGATCTGAAATTGGCGAAGTTGCAAAAACTGAATCCGTGGGGCACTCAGGTGGCGCCGGTGGCGGAGATGAACGACCGGGGGAACAACGGTGGCGGGACACTGTCGTCTAGGAGAATGATGTGGTCAACCAGGGGAAGGGCGGTGATGAAAGGCAGGGGCCGGCGGCCGGCGGGATGGCGTGACATAGCGGAGGACCGCGGGGACGGCATCCGCGGCGGCGTTCGCGGGGACGGCATCCACGGCGGGGGACGCGGGGCGGGGGGACTGCTACTGTGGAGAGCGGCGCCGCGGTGTGATGGTCGACGGCGGCAGCGGCATGCGGCGGCGCGCGGGAGGAGGCGCCGTGTGTATTCCGTACAGCGGCGGCATCGACTCCTGTTTCTCTCGGGCGTGGAACCGCTCTATGCGGTACCTAATTAGTGGAGACGGGATTAGTGGAGACGGGATTCTGCGCTCAACGCGTTGAGTTGCTCAACATTGGGTGATTTTGGGTCGTTGGATCTGGCAAGTGTAGGGCCTAGATCTGTTGGATCTGCCTCTCTCTTCCTTTTTATATTAGTAGAGATTATGCAGACAAACTTTCATAGGTTTTTTAATTTTCTCTTCAAAAGCATCATGTCCTAATTCAATATAAATTTTATAAAGATCTCTAATTTTGTTGTTGTTTTCCATTAAGCCTAACTAGTGAAATAAAAACAAGAAACAAAAAGATATAATTGCAGAATCTAAAGGAAATAGAGCACTCACACACCGGCAATAGTGCTAGGAAATAGCTTAGTAGTCGGAGGATGTGAATACCTTTTACCTTACCTCCCCGGCAATAGCGCCAGAAAATAGCTTGATGTCTACACACGCTTCTATTCCTGTAGACAGTGTTGGACCTCCAAGAGCAGAGGTTCGTAGAACAGCAGCAAGTTTCCCTTAAGTGAATCACCCAAGATTTATCGAACTCAGGGAGGTAGAGGTCAAAGATATCCCTCTCAAGCAACCCTGCAATTAAGATACAAGAAGTCTCTTGTGTCCCCAACACACCTAATACACTTGTCAGATGTATAGGTGCAGTAGTTCGGCGAAGAAATAGTGAAAGTAATATGGATGATTATAAGTACTAATTGCAATCTGAAATAAAATGGCAGCAAGCGAACATGTAGCGTAACTTGTTGGAAATGATGTTTCAATGCTTAGAAACAAGGCCTAGGGATCATACTTTCACTAGTGGACACTCTCAACAATGATCACATAATTGAATAAATAAATGCTACTCTCAAACACTCTCTTGTTGGATAACAAACACCATTCACTGAGTAGGGCTGCAAAAGCACACCTCAAGCCGGAGTAAACAAGCTCCACAACGTCATAAAGGAATCACACACGATGCGCACACTGTCACCATCACACTGTGGAGAGTGACTCCGGAGTTCATATTAAAGTAACCTCTAGAGTGCATAATAGACAAGAGTAACATCTACATATTCAACTAGATTACAAAGCTCATGATCACATAAAGATCACACCATGGGAGCGAGAGATGAACCACATAGCTACCGGTAGAGCCCTCAGCCTCGGGGGAGAACTACTCCCTCCTCATCATGGGAGACAACAACAGCGATGAAGATGGCGATGGAGTCGATGGAGATGGCTCCGGGGGCAATTCCCCGTCCCGGCAGGGTGCCGAAACAGAGACTTCTATCCCCCGAATTAGGGTTTTTGGTGGCGGCGGAGCTACGGAACTCTTCTGGAGAAATCGTCGATCTCTTTAGGGTTTTCAGGGCAGGAGCTTAATATAGGCGAAAGGGCGGCGCGAGGGGTGCCCGAGGGGCCCACCCCATAGGGCGGCACCGCCCCTTCCTCGGCCGCGCCGGTGGATGGGGAGGAGGCCGTGGGCCTCCTCCGGCCTGGCCCTTCGGCTCCGTGGGTCTTCCGGCGAAATAGAATTTCTGTAATTTTTCTCGATTTTTCCGAGCACTTTGGTTTTTGGGCCTTTTCCGCAATAAACGGACATAATAAACGAAACCGGCATCGTGGCATCTTGTTAATATGTTAGTCCAATAAATGCCATAATATGATATAAAGTGCATATAAAACATGTAGCTATTGGCATAAAACTAGCATGAAATATAAGAAATTATAGATACGTTGGAAACGTATCAGGGAGTAGTAATTTTTATACTCCCTCTCTCCTAACTAGGCCCGGGCGGGCAGATGTGCAAGAGTGCAGGCTGCACAGGGCCCAAGATTTTGGGGGGCCCCAGATTTTTATACAAACCTGTATATTTATATAGGAAAAAATAGAAAAATATTACTACTTACGTACATGAAGGAAGCTTACCTGGGCGTCTGGGCATTGGAACGCACGTGCGTCATCAATCATCATAACTCGCTTCTGATCCTAACTCTCACACGCGAGTCACGAGGCAGCCGCCAGCATACGAACCGTCCTCGACTCCTCGCCTAATGCCTCACGGTACGACGCTCTTCTCCAACGATAGCGACGAGCGACATCTTTTCGTTTTCGACCAGGCCCTGTTTTTGACTCTCGGTCTTTGCCTCCCGCGACGGCGGACAACAGCGACGGAAAGCTCGACCACCACACATCTGTATTCCATCAGATGACTACAGGAGGTAATTTGAATTTTCCGCATCTCCTACGAATGTAGACTGATCGCTGATCATTGTTGCGGCATGTACCTGATTTTTTTACTTTGTTATTTTACTTTTTGTATGTAGTTTTTAAATCAATGGGGCATGATTCTGGTGCCAAAAAGCGCAAGAGAAAAGAGAAGGAACGAACTCTAATTCAATCTCAAAAGGGGGCTATGGACAAGTTCATTATAAAAGAAACAAAAGCGTCTTACGACAATCAATCGGTTGGTCCTTTCACGCTTGCACTGAATATTATCCCTTACAATGATGATACATATGGTCACACTGAGACAGAAATTAATGTTGAGGTAGACGAAGATGGTATTGATGTTGACCTCAATGCTTCACCTGATGCGGATGTTGATGATTCTTTTCAGCCTGATATATTTGATCCAAGATCTTGAAATTCTCTTGATTCTAAAAAGATCGATATTTTAGAACAAAAGGGTCCAAGAAGAGACTTGTCAATTAAAAAGGGTCCCAAGGATAGATTCAAGAGAATGTTTTCTTCATTATACTATACTAGGCATCTATCAAATGGAGAGCATTGTGATAGAGATTGGCTTGTCTATTCTAAGGAACTCGACAGAGTCTTCTGTTTTGGTTGTAAATTGCTCACAAAAGGGCATCGAAAAGGTCAGTTGGCAAATGAGGGTTGTAATGACTGGTCGCATATTGGCATTAGACTGTAATGACTAGTCGCATATTGAATGAAGAAACTCATGCCCATTATCTTGATTATAAGATTCAGAATGAGTTGCTACACTTGCTTTCTTCTTCTACTAGACCATGAAGGCACGCGTTGCTGTGCCCGTCCATCTTGCAGAAAAAGTGAAGTAATGTAAATATTTTTGAAAGAATTAAATAATTTAAATTGCAAGTTTTGCTTGTTTATATTAAGTCAGAACTTATAAATTTACGTAAAAGCTTTCCTTTTTACATTTTCTCCGTATCGCTTCATGTGATGATGATGCAAAAACTGGATGGAGTAAAAATAGGATGGACCAAAAAAATTAGAACTTCCTCTCTTGTACATGATTCAACAATTCAAATATTATAGGAAGGTCAGCTTCTTGAGAGTACAAGGGTTACATCCATAGAATTGGCTATATCATGAAATGTATACATAGTAAACCGCTGAATTCAAAAAAAAAAATTGCAAGCCTGCATCTGATTTAGGTGAGATTGGAAAAGTTCATCACCCAGCAAACCATACTAAATGCCCCTTTCCAGGAAGGGAGCTTCTTTTTCTGAAACAATGTACACATTTTCTGAAATTTTGAATCAATTTCCAGAAAGGGAGCTTCTTTTTCTGAAACAATGTACACATTTTCTGAAATTTTGAATCAATGCAAGCATTTAAAAACACAAGGAAATAAGAAAAGGTTACCAAATAAACCTATCCATGTCAAACCATAGCATGCTGAAACATAACCTTCCGTACCAAAGGAAGGTGAACCAATAGCTATTTATATCATCATCTCCTCACGAAGAACATTTATATCTGTGCAGTTGAACCCAAGTTCCTCATTACTCCCTCCGTCCCGGTTCATCATAGCTCGCGTAGCTGCACCTGTCAATTTTGAGGATAGAACGATAGGAATTTAAATAAATATATAATCTAAATATTAAATCTTCATGATGGTACATATTTTTTATTTACACAAACACATACTCCCTCCGTTCCTAAAAAAGCCTCGCAACTTTTTCTAGATACGAAGTAGCAATAGTGAGTCATAAATTCATGATCATGTAAGTATATACATGCGGTTAATTAATTCTGCATAAAATGATTGTGAAGATATGTGGATGGTATTGGCATGGTTTTGTAAGACATGAACAATGTGCAAAAAGGTAAATTTCTAACAGGAGAACTGTGATTAAGTTGATCACATGTAAGTATCTATCTGAATATTTGAAGCAACGATGAGCACTAATACATATCTGTTTTAGTGAGTGAAGCTGAATCCAATTGAAATGCAACACCAAAACTACAAATATCCAAAGTGAGTACAAGACATAATATGCGAAACATGAGCACATAATGACTGCAAATAACTCCATGACATATGAAGGAGTAATAAAGTACACACGATTGCCTTTTCCTAGCGGCAATCAATCCATGGATTTCACACGAACTATGATGCACAATTGGCATTAATTTGCCTTGTCAACAAAAGAAGTTGTATAAGATCAAACTTATCAACCCCTGCGAACATATCAAACCAATAACTATGTATATAAGTAGGAAAACTCTACACAATAAATGTCACATATGCATGTAATAGAGATTCCTTTCACCATGAAAGGTCTCATCTAATTATGGAGGCATAACAACAAGAAAAATGTGAATATATGCAATTCTAACTTGTGAGTAGCCCATTAGTTCATGGTCTGACAGTACTTAAATTTCTTATGCTATAATATCTAAATTCTAAAAAAAATATTTTTTTTAGCAAAATGGAATAGTCAAATGAGAATATACGATTTTTTTTACCAGATTTGGAAAAGAGATGGCAAAGGTATTCTCTGCCAGCATTCTTTTACTCGCGTACTCTGCCATTACTCGTCAAGTAAAAAGGTCTCATCAGTCAAATTAGTTGCCCAATGTGCAGCTCCACATTTGTGCCTATTTTAAGATACTCCCTCCGGTCCTAAATATAAGTCATATAGTGTTTTGAGAAAAATTTCATAATATAAGGTTTACTACGTTGCCCCACTTATATGGAAAATATTTTTAGTGATTCGATTATGTTTTCTTAGCTTATGCAAAGTCCTCTATTAGCTCAAGTTAATTGCCTAGGGTTAATCCTAACCAAACAAGGTGTAATTTTACCCAAGAGTGTGTTTCTTAATTTCCGTGCCAAAAACTATATGGCTTATATTTAGGACCGGAGGGAGTATCATTTTAGACTTTTGGCACCTTGTAGAAGATAGAGCCACTTCTTCAGATGAACTTAATAACGTGAAACTCAAAGACTTAGTTCCAGAAGTTTGTTCGTACAACTTGCTCATGGGTTATTCTTTGTCATAGTAAGAAGATAAATATTGAAAGAACTTCTACATTATGCAAAAATGCAATGCATCATACAAATATCCACTACTTTTTTTAGAGGAATAAATGACATCAAACTAAGACTTGTATGATGAGAAATTCATGATTCAGACCGAAAATATCAATGCGTGAGATACTGAGATGATAAGATCAAAATACTGCCACATTTGTTCGAAAATATGGTGGAGAACCTGGGTGCCAGCGCACCTGATTTCAAAAAATTCGAAAAACGTCATTTAGATGTTTCAAAAAAAGTTGAAATAATTACCTCGCGTACATCTCATCTCAATACTTACCTGGGAAAATTTTCAGAAAAAAATACGGCAGTACGTGACTCATAAAAAAAAAGTGAAAATGAAGTTTTGTTATGCTGTGAATAGTATACGTATAATCAATATACTATGAACAGTACAATTTGTTATTTTTGTGTAGGCTACATACTTTCATATTTTAAGTTGAAAATTGACACGCACATACCTACATATGTACCCCACACACATGATTTATGCCGATTTTTTTGAATCAATTTTAGTATTTTTTCGATTTTATTGCTAAAATCGGGTGCGCCAGCACCCAGGAGCTAAAAATTCGCGTCCCACATTTGTTGCCTTTTCATGTCCTCCATGACTAAATGATCACCATTCATCAATTCCAGAATGTTTATGAAGTTATGGTACTTGCAAAATACATAGTATTGCTGATTGCACTACCACCAACCGAACATTGGCGGCCTCTGGATGACATGCCTGCAGCAATATACGCTAACACCCATGCCCAACAGATCAGAAAGCAAATTAAATCAAGCAATTAGCCAATTACCTTTCTGCTAGCTGTTCCAGGCATCGGGGAGGGTCGATTCCAGGCGGATGCAGCTCAATTCTGGCCGGGGGCGGCTCGATTCCGTCCGGCGGCGACGCAAATCCGGCCGGCGGCTGCGCATGCGACTCCAGTACGTTGAACATTTGACCAAGTTAACCAGGAGAGATCCCAATTGTATAGATCGCTAGGGCTCAAAGAAAAATAAAGGTGAATAGCTAGGGATAGACTTATCTGATTGACGATCGATGTGGACCGTCACTGATACGCCGTCGAGGACGCTAACCGAGCGGTCGCCCCTGCTTCCTCGTTGTCTTCCAGCAAGATGCCACCGCATCCTGTTTCGTCGGCGAGCCGTAGCCGCTGGCCGCCGCGTCCTCCTCATTCTCATTTGGGTCCTTGGGTTATTGACGTCGATGTCGCCTCCTCCAGATCGCCCTCTGTTGCCATGGCCATCACTGGCAGTTCTAGGAAACAGGACGAGGAGAGATGGGAAAGTAACGCTGCACTTTATGGGAGGATGACGATTGACGTTCACGCTCGACATTACGGCGCGGTCGTGGGCTTCACCAGACAGACTGAGGAGAAAAGGGAAACAGGTCACAGAACTGCCGATGAAGGGCACCGGGCCAGCCGAACTGCCGAAGAGAGAACAAGCTGGGCCGCGCGATCCTAATCAGCCCGACTCACGGGAAAACGTCTAACTCAATCTGTGGAGTAGCCGCCCGGTAAAATTGGACAGCCCATTATTACGACTTGACGACGCAAACTGACGCAAAAGACGATTCGGTAACTTCGCAAGATCTGGACCATCTAACACCATGATTGAACGGTGCAGAGCTCTAAATCGCTGTAAGAGCCCCTAGCTAGACCCATTTTACTGTTAACTAATTAGGGCTAAACTTGTTCAGAAAATAAAGAGGTCAAAGTATTTCTCTGTCATACTTGATTGTACCCCTGATGCAAGTCACCAAGATCAAATGTCTCTGATTATAAGATATGTGGATTTATCTTCAAGTCATGTTTGCATAGAAGAATCCTTTCTAGGATTTTTAAATGTAAATGATACAAGTGGGCAAGGACTTTTTGATGTGCTAGAGAATGAATTAAAGCTTCTTGATCTTGATATAAATGATGTGCGAGGACAAGGTTATGACAATGGGTCAAATATGAAAGGAAAGCATCAAGGGGTACAAAGAAAACTTCTGAATGTATTCTGCTTGTGGTTGCCATAGCCTCAATTTGACACTTTGTGATATGGCCAAGGCTCATGGTAGAGCTAAAGATTTCTTTGGAATCATTCAACGCATCTATACAACGTTTGCCAATTCTACTAAGAAATGACATATTCTGAAAGATAATATATCAGGATGGACTCTCAAATCAGTGTCAGCTACATGTTGGGAGAGTCGTGTTGAAAGTGTCAAATCTATCCGATTTTAATGTGCGGACATTCGAGAGGCTCTACTTCAGGCACACGATATTTTTTGACCAGGACATTGTTACCTTTTCTTTCGGCTTTATCTGCATCCAAGTATAACATTTATTTATCTTCTTCTGTTCCAGGTTTCGAAACTGATAAAGATCCAAAGACAAGCAGTGAGGCTTTAGGTTTGGCAAAAAATGAACTTGGAGACTATGAATTTATAGTGGCAATAGTCATTTGGTATGACGTATTGCTTGCAGATAATTTAGTAAGCAAAAACTTGCAATCCAAAGATATGCTTATTGACGTTGCAATTCAACAAGTGCAAGGGCTTATGTCTTTCTTCGAGGGGTACATGGATACTGGTTTCTTAGAGGCATTGGAGAGAGCCAAAGGAATTGCACTTGAGAGAGCCAAAGTTTCGTGAAAAGTGAGAAATTAAAAGAAAGAAGCAGTTTGATGAGAATCCAAATGACACAAATATTGCCACAAGTCTGCGGAGGAATCATTCTGAGTCAACTATTTTATACCTCTTGTTGATCAAGCAATTCCTCACCCACGGATAGGTTTGAGCAATATAAGGGTTACCAGAAAATATTTGGTTTCTTATTTACCTTTGAAAAGTTGCAGTCATTGGATAATAATAGCTTGAAATCTTCTTGTGAGAATCTTGATGCTGCCCTCACAAAAGATGAACAATCTGACATTGATGCCAATGATCTGTATGTCGAGCTAAAGTTTCTTCGAGAATTCATTCCAAAAGAAACTATGGGGCCTGTTGAAGTTCTGAATTATTTCAAGTGTCATGATTATTTTCCCAATGCAAGTATTGCATATAGAATTATGTTGACCATTCCCGTGACTATTGCATCAGCGGAACGAAGCTTTTCTAAACTGAAGCTATTGAAGTCATATATGCGTACTACGATGACACAACAAAGACTCGATGATTTAATGACAATATCACTTGAGAGTGAAGTGTTGGAGAAGATTGATTATGAGGATATCATTGAAGATTTTATTTCAAAGAACCCCAAAAGAACGATGTTGTTTAAATAAACATTATGCAGCCAGGATTGGAATAGGTATGGTTCTTATTTCTAATTGTTGTGTAAGATATTAAACATATACGTTATATTTGTGAAATATTTTAAATTTTCTTGTAAGATAGGGCCCCATTATAGAATTTCGCACAGAGCCCCGGATTTCGCCGGCCCTCCTAACTTAGTTAACTCATCTTTGCTTAGATAGCACGTATTATCCATTGTCGATATATACATATCTAGATAAAACTAAGTCACATAATTTGAGACAGAGGGGTTACAACCTATTTTACGGACGACTCTAGGTAATACCCCTACGTAGTACGTAATATCCTACTCCCACGGCAGCTAGGTTTCCACTCCTTGGTTTGTTAGGGCATCTCCGCCGGCGCGATCCAAACGGTTGTCGCGTCCGAACCAGTCCACGTGAACAAGAGGCCGATCGGGCACACATGCTCTAGCGCGTGACCCACATGGCGTGATCCGTTCGTTCGCTAAATTTGGGGAGCGGGTGCATCTACGTGGATGCGTCGTAGACGGTGCGTGTATCCTCCTGCGTGTATCATGGGTCCGCATGAAAGTGACTCGACGGTAGAAGGTTGACCATGCGGCAACAGTTAATCATGGGTATCAAGCTACAGTAGGTGCCGCATCCGTGCAGTACACCCTGCTGACACCTCCCCCGTTTGTTGACCTCATCACCGACGAGGAAGAGGGCGGCGATATCGTCGACTCCAACGTTAGGAGGTAAGGCTTAGAAATTTTCTTTTATATATTTGATATGTAAATTATGTATGAATGAATAAAATCGTTTCAAAATTTTGCGCGCTTTTGACTTTTATTTGAATGAAATTATTTTGTTGTCTTCAGCCAATGGGTTAAAATGTCTATCGCAAACTGAATGAATAGCACTGCTGGGCTCAATGGCGCGAGTGAAAGATGCCCTTAGGGCATTTCCAACGGGGCGACCCAAACCGCGCCCGCGCGTCCGGATGGGTCGAGCCGGACAAAAAACGCGGCCCAGCGCGCGGACCCATCCCTAAAACGGATGGCCGCAGCGTCCGGGACGACCCAAACCCGGCTCAAATCTGGGATGAGTTTGCGTGACCGCGGACGCCGAATGCTGGTCGCTAGCGTCCTCCCCTTGTCCGCCCCTGGCCCGCCTGTCTGTCTCCCAAAACACAAACCCCTCGCACACATCTCCCGCCGCTCCGCCGCCAGCCAAGGACCGGCGATTTGTGAGCGGTGTCGACGCCGGCCACCGTCGTCGAGACGCCGGCAAGCGGGGCGGAAGCATAGGTCGCGGCCCCGCGCTGCTTTCGCCGCTTCGTAGCAGAGTCAGAGGACGCGTCGCCGACGCTGTTGTCCTCTCACCGTCGCGAGACCTCCCGCCGTTAGCAGCTGCGCCGTTGCCGCCGGAGGTGAGCTCTCGTGCACCGTTTCCAGACCGCAAGTCGGCCGGGACGGCCATTGCCTGCAGGTCCCTACGGACGCATTGGATGGCCTCCGCCTGCGAGGTGTTCGATGAAATGGACGATCTAAAATTTGTCCCTTTTCATCTGTAGATCATGGTGGACAGCGACGACGACTACTTCTTCAAGAACTTCATCGACACGTCGTCTGACGAGGACTCCGACGACGAATTTTTCACGGATGCTGCGCTGATCATCCACAAGCACATTGTCTCGCAGATCCCCGTGCACCGGGGGTCCTTGCCGGGGTGCGCGACCGCCTTGGACCGCAAAAGAGAACGTGGCCACGACCAGCTCTTCACCGACTACTTCCAACCCAAGGCATTGTTCACGCCGGTTATGTTTCGCCGGTGTTTTCGGATGTCCAGGCCTTTGTTCCGCCGGATAATGGATGGCGTCAAGCTCTACGACGACTACTTCTGCGCGAAAGTGGATGCAATTGGCAAGGTAGGCCTCTCTTCGTACCAGAAATGCACGGCAGCGATTAGGATGCTCGCATATGGCGTTGCCGGTGATTTCGTAGATGAGTACACGCGCATGAGTGAGTCTACCGGCTTGGAAGCGATGTACAGGTTCTGCAGAGCAGTGATCGGTTCGTTCGGAGAACAGTACCTCCGGCAACCTACTGCAGAGGACACAGCTCGTCTGTTGTCAATCAACGCTTCCAGGGGGTTTCCTGGCAGCATAGACTGCATGCACCGGGAGTGGAAGAACTGCCCCTTTGGTTGGCAGGGGGCATACAGCGGTCATTCTGAGGGATGCACAGTCATTCTTGAAGCTGTTGCTTCACAGGATACATGGATTTGGCACTCATTCTTCGGAATGGCTGGCTCGCACAATGACATCAATGTGCTGCAGCGCTCTCCGGTGTTTGATAGGCTAGCGTACGGTCGGTCCCCGATGTGGATTTTGAGATCAATGGCCACCACTACACCAAGGGGTACTACCTTGCTGATGGTATCTATCCACCTTGGGCTACACTCGTGAAGACAATCCGAAAACCCAACTCAGAGCAGGAGGCAAGGTTTGTAAAAGAGCAAGAGGCAGCCCGGAAAGATGTCGAGCGGGCATTTGGCATCCTCCAAGCTCGTTGGGCTATCGTCAGACACCACCGCCGAGCTCGGGATGTGCAAACTCTGTGGGAGGTGATGACCGCTTGTGTAATCATGCATAACATGATTGTTGAGGTGGAGCGAGATGATTCACTCTTTGATAATGACTGGGGGGCCAGGGAGAGTTGGTTACTCCTGAAGGTGGTCCGGCATCATTCCAGGACATTCTTCATGCACACCATGAAATTCGAGATCTAGCTGTAGACAACCAGCTGCAGGCTGATTTGATCGAGCACATGTGGCAGCATGTAGGCAACAATGCTGCA
This sequence comes from Lolium rigidum, assembly GCF_022539505.1. NCBI lineage: Eukaryota > Viridiplantae > Streptophyta > Magnoliopsida > Poales > Poaceae > Lolium > Lolium rigidum. Next base: position 38,806,372 of record NC_061509.1, read on the forward strand.
AACAACAATGATGATGGAAATCCCGAAGCCTAAAGCATTTGTAACGTTTTTACATTTTATTTGAATAATACTTTATCATTGATTACGTGGACAATGTACTGTGTAATAAATTTTGAGCTTTTGAACCATTTTCTATAATTTATTTGACGTTTATAGCCAATTTACAAGCAAAAACATACAATACGGCGGCGCGACCCATTTCTGCAGCGTTGGCTGCACCGCGCGACCCAAACGGACACGCGGACGCGGGGCTCCGTTCGCGTGTCCGCTCGGCCACCCAAACGGCCTAAAACAGACGACCTAACGCGTCCGTTTGGGTCGCTCGGTTGGAGATGCCCTTACTTCCACTGTCCACGGCTTCCCGAAGAAAGGGAAAAATAAAAGGTTTAAACAGCGACGCAACAAAGCAGTGGCAGCGGTGGTTCACCACGACGACGACGCATCACGAGTGACAACAACTTATCCGGCCCGGCTTCTCCGGAAACAAGACGACAGAAACCGGTGCAGGGCGGCGAGCAGCCGAGCACGATGCGGTGGCCGTCGCCTGCTCTCCTCCGCTCGCGGGCGTGCAGACGAGAGGAGCTAGCGCCGGTCGGCCCGTCTGCTGGCTCACTGGACGCTGCCGGGTGGTAGCTGCCGCCGACGACGGCCAAACCGCAATTAAGCCGCGCTGGGGCTGGCGCGGATGCCGAATACGGGATACGCCGACGTACTACTAGGCTGCTGCTGACGCTGAGCGAGGCAGCGGAGCGAAGCAGAGGCCAACCATATGCAGCTTCGTCGTCCTGGACCACGGCGTGGCGGGGCGCCGACGACGACGAGACAGGCCCATTATCGCAGTTAAGACGCCTCGGTCGGCGCTCCGTCCGGTCTGCTCGTCGGAAGCTGCCAATGTCAAGCTCTAGCGCACGCCAGACAGAATGTGATGGGCATTTAACTCACTGGCATCGCGCCTGAGCCTGTTGCACGTTGCTGGATGCATGGCTCGTTCATATACCGTTGGGCGTTGGCATCGGAGCAAGTTCTCCCAAGGAGCGATCGGCGGCACAGCTTGGTTGATTGAGTATGCGAAAAATGCATTCTCGTTAGCTAGCGTGCAATGTTTCATCAAGTCACACTCCGTTTTTGTTAGTCCAGTTCCCGATCTGCAGTCTACGAAAAACATGATAAAACTCGATGAAATTTGGTACTTCCTTCGTTTCAAAATAGGTGTCTTACTTTTGTCTAGACATAGATATATGTTGATACATTTTAGTTAGAAATAGGTACGTATCTAGATAAAGTTAAGACACGTATTTTTAGAGAGAGGGCATTGTACACTTGGTACACTAAGAGCATCTTCACCGGCGCCCTCGATAGCGGCCTCGATAGCATTTTTAGGGGCATCGAAAATGGAATCACACCGGCGCGCCCCAAAAAACGTCGGACGAGCCCAATAAAAGCGCCGGCAACCCCGTGCCGGCCCCTTCGCGAAGGGCGCACCGGCGCCTCGCGACACGAATTTTTTTGGGCGCAGGACCCACATGTCAGCCACACATCCAAAAAAATATACATCTTTTCCCCCAAAACTTCTTCCCCTCTGCCGCTCATTTCTCCCGCCCGCCGCTCCATCTCCCATCCAGGCTCCAACCCGAAAAACCCTCGCCGCCACCATGACGCCGAAGAAAAAGGCTCCCGTGAAGGTAACGAAGGCGCCGACGAAGGTGCCGCCGAAGCCGCGCACCGTGGCGCCGAAGGAGAAGCCGACAAACATGTCGCAGGAGGCGTGGGGCGAGGAGAAACGCTGCTGCTCCACGGTGACGGCCGACCGCAAAAGGCACCGCATCGCCGCTCTCGAAGCCGCGAAAGCTGCCGCTGCTGCCGAAGTGTGCCTTAGCTTGGGCGGCGGCCTGCCTGAAGGGAGCCAGCAACCCGCTGGCCGCAACTTTGGTGGCGGGTTCTCGAGCTCACCCTCGTCGCCGGGGTACTACGCGGAGGGGCTGTCGCTCTTGCAGATGCGCCTGTCGCAGATGGACGGCCGCACCCGCTACTCCCCCGAGTGCGCCGACAGCGACATGAACTTCGAGCCCAATACGTCATTCTCGCTGGATTCGGCTCCGAGGGCGACTAAAAGTAGGTTACTTGTTGCGTAGATTGCCGGTGGCGCCGAGATCCTCACCGGCTTCATACGCCATGGCCGCGCCTATGAACCCCCCGTCGATGAGTATGAAGAAGAGGTCGACGAGGATGAAGATGAGGAGGAGGAGGTCCAGGAGGAGTTGATCGACGCCAACACCGGCGTGACCACGACGACGACGACAACGATGAATAGGAGGACCAACGGCACTTATGGTACTAGGTGGAGGTCTTTGGAGGATGAATGTCTCATCGACGCATGGAAGCAAGTGAGCTTTTGCCCCATCACTGGCGCCAATCAATCATCCGGCAAGTACTACAAGTGCATCCTTGATTCATTCAACGAGAAGAAGAACTATGGTGAGTACGCCACGATCCACATGATCCGGCATGAGGGTGCCCCTCTCACCGTTGGAACATCATTAAGGCGGCGTGTAGCAAGTTCCATGGCTACTATGAGAAGATTAAGATCCGGAAGGAGAGCGGCATGACGATGGTGGATTGGGTATGATCTATGTCCATTTGATGATGTCAATTTCATAATGCATCATAGTGTATCTATTTGATGATGTCCATGCATCTTGTTCTATATCTTGTTAATGAATCATGTAGATGCTCGACGCCCTCAAGATGTACAGGAGCAAAAACGAGGACAAAGATTTCCCCTTCATGCATTGCTTCAAAAAACTACAAGGTTGCAAAAAAATGGGATGCCATCCGCCACACTCTCAACAACGACGGCGTCGGGGAAGATGGCTGGTCGATCCCGCCGGCGCCTCCACCGAACACCCCATTGGCAACAAGAAGGTCGAGGTCGAGAGAAATGTGGCGCCGGCATTGGCCGCCATGGATGCCTCCCTTGAGAAGATGATATCCTCCTTCTCAACAGAGAACAAGGAAGCGGTAGATGGGGCCGCCGTCGTGTGGAAGGCAATACTAGAGAAGCAAGACATGCAAATTGAGTTGGAGAGGGAGAAGGTGGAGGCTGCAAAGATGGAAGCTCATGCCGCCGCCATGAAGGCCACCAACGAAGCGATGCAGCTTTCGTTGGCCAAGATGTCTCAAGAATCCAAGATCTTGATGGCTGACATGGCGAAGATGGACCCATTGGTGAGGGCGTGGCATGAGATGTACCGCAAGCGCATCTGCCAAGAGGTGCTGGCGCCGTGAGCTGCGTCAGCGTCCATGACTCCACCGACACCGTCGACCTTCATGACTCCGCCGGCACCGTCGATGTTCATGCCTCCCCACTGACTGTGGATCTGGTTCGAGCGATGGAGCTGCCACCGGGGCTCGTCGACGATGAAGACGTCGTCGAGGTTGAGCCGCCCATGACCTTGTTCATCTGATCATTTGGCCTCGAAGCTGGAATTTTTTTGCAGCCGGACTATGACGGTGATTTGGTTGCCGTGTGTTGGCCCAAACTTTAAATTCGAAAATCTATTCAAATTTCTATTCTTTTTTGAGTTTTTAATTCAAATGATCTATCGGGGCTGCCGTATGGGGGGCACCGGTGTGGGAGCAGCACCCCAAATGGAGGATGATGTGCCGGCGCCCCCTGATACGTCTCAAACGTATCTATAATTTCTTATCTTCCATGCATTTTTCGGCACTAACCTATTAACAAGATGCCGAAGCGCCAGTTCCTGTTTTCTGCTGTTTTTGGTTTCAGAAATCTTACACAGGAAATATTCTCGGAATTGGACAAAACAAAAGCCCACGGTCTTATTTTGCACGGAGCCTTCCAGAACACTGAATGAGAGACGGAGAGGGGCCAAGGTGGCCCCACACCCTAGGGCGGCGCGGCCAGGAGGGAGGCGCGCCGGCCTGTGGGGTGGGCCCCTCGGCCGCCTCCCGACTCTGCCCTTTCGCCTATTTATTATCTCCGTCGCGAAAACCCTATTACCGAGAGCCACGATACGAGAAAAGTTCCAGAGACGCCGCACCGTCAATCCCATCTCGGTGGATTCAGGAGATCGCCTCCGGCACCCTGCCGGAGAGGGGAATCATCACCGGAGGACTCTACATCATCATGCCCACCTCCGGATTGATGCGTGAGTAGTTCATCCTTGGACTATGGGTCCATAGTAGTAGCTAGATGGCTGTCTTCTCCTCTTGTGCTATCATCTTTAGATCTTGTGAGCTGCCTATGATGATCAAGATCGTCTATTTGTAATGCTACATGTTGTGTTTGTTGGGATCCGATGAATATGGAATACTATGTCAAGTTGATTAATTGATCTATCATATATGTGTTGTTTATGATCTTGCATGCTCTCCGTTGCTAGTAGAGGCTCTGGCCAAGTTGATACTTGTGACTCCAAGAGGGAGTATTTATGCTCGATAGTGGGTTCATGCCTCCATTTAATCTGGGACAGTGACAAAAAGTTCTAAGGTTGTGGATGTGTTGTTGCCACTAGGGATAAAACATCAATGCTTTGCCTAAGGATATTTGTGTTGATTACATTACGCACCATAATTAATGCAATTGTCTGTTGTTTGCAACTTAATACTGGAAGGGGTGCGGATGCTAACCCGAAGGTGAACTTTTTAGGCATAGATGCATGCTGGATAGCGGTCTATGTACTTTTTCGTAATGACCTAAGTAAATCTCATAGTAGTTGATGGCGTGTATTTCACACGTTCGTTGGGCAACCCCAAGAGGAAGGTATGATGAGCACAGCAGCAAGTTTTCCCTCAGAAAGAAACCAAGGTTTATCGAACCAGGAGGAGCCAAGAAGCACGTTGAAGGTTGATGGCGGCGGGATGTAGTGCGGCGCAACACCGGAGATTCCGGCGCCAACGTGGAACCTGCACAACACAACCAAGCTACTTTGCCCCAACGAAACGAGTGAGGTTGTCAATCTCACCGGCTTGCTTGTAACAAAGGATTAACCGTATTGTGTGGAAGATGATTGTTTGCAGAGAAAACGGTAGAAACAAGTATTGCAGTAGATTGTATTTCGGTAAAGAGAATTGGACCGGGGTCCACGGTTCACTAGAGGTGTCTCTCCCATAAGACGAACAGCATGTTGGGTGAACAAATTACGAGTTGGGCAATTGACAAATAAAGAGAGCATGACAATGCACATACATATCATGATGAGTATAGTGAGATTTAATTGGGCATTACGACAAAGTACATAGACCGCCATCCAACTGCATCTATGCCTAAAAAGTCCACCTTCGAGGTTATCATCCGAACCCCCTCCGGTATTAAGTTGCAAGCAACGAGACAATTGCATTAAGTATGGTGCGTAATGTAATCAACAACTACATCCTTAGACATAGCATCAATGTTTTATCCCTAGTGGCAACAGCACAACACAACCTTAGAACTTTCGTCACTCGTCCCGGTGTCAATGCGGGCATGAACCCACTATCGAGCATAAGTACTCCCTCTTGGAGTTAAAAGCATCTACTTGGCCAGAGCATCTACTAATAACGGAGAGCATGCAAGATCATAAACAACACATAAGCATAACTTTGATAATCAACATAACAAGTATTCTCTATTCATCGGATCCCAACAAACGCAACATATAGAATTACATATAGATGATCTTGATCATGATAGGCAGCTCACAAGATCCGACAATGATAGCACAATGGGGAGAAGACAACCATCTAGCTACTGCTATGGACCCATAGTCCAGGGGTAGACTACTCACTCATCACTCCGGAGGCGACCATGGCGGTGTAGAGTCCTCCGGGAGATGATTCCCCTCTCCGGCGGGGTGCCGGAGGCGATCTCCGGGATCCCCGAGATGGGATCGGCGGCGACGGCGTCTCGGTAATGTTTTCCGTATCGTGGCTCTCCGTGCTGGGGGTTTCGTCACGGAGGCTATTTGTAGGCGGAAGGGCAAGTCGAGAGGCGGCACGGGGGGCCCACACCACGGGCCGGCGCGGCCAAGGGGGGCCGCGCCGCCCTAGGGTTTGGCTCCCCGTGGCCCCTCTTCGTCTCTCCTTCGGACTTCGGAAGCTTCGTGAGAAAATAGGCCTCCGGGCTTTTATTTCGTCCAATTCCGAGAATATTTCTTTACTAGGATTTACGAAACCAAAAACAGCAGAAAACGACAATCGGCACTTCGGCATCTTGTTAATAGGTTAGTTCCAGAAAATGCACGAATATGATATAAAGTGTGCATAAAACATGTAGATAACATCAATAATGTGGCATGGAACACAAGAAATTATCGATACGTTGGAGACGTATCGGCATCCCCAAGCTTAGTTCTGCTCGTCCCGAGCAGGTAAAACGATAACAAAGATAATTTCTGGAGTGACATGCCATCATAATCTTGATCATACTATTTGTAAAGCATATGTAGTGAATGCAGCGATCAAAACAATGTGTATGACATGAGTAAACAAGTGAATCATAAAGCAAAGACTTTTCATGAATAGCACTTCAAGACAAGCATCAATAAGTCTTGCATAAGAGTTAACTCATAAAGCAATAATTCAAAGTAAAGGTATTGAAGCAACACAAAAGAAGATTAAGTTTCAGCGGTTGCTTTCAACTTGTAACATGTATATCTCATGAATATTGTCAACATAGAGTAATATAATAAGTGCAATAAGCGAAGTATGTAGGAATCAATGCACAGTTCACACAAGTGTTTGCTTCTTGAGGTGGAGAGAAATAGGTGAACTGACTCAACATTGAAAGTAAAAGAATGGTCCTCATAGAGGAAAAGCATCGATTGCTATATTTGTGCTAGAGCTTTGATTTTGAAAACATGAAACAATTTTGTCAACGGTAGTAATAAAGCATATGCATCATGTAAATTATATCTTATAAGTTGCAAGCCTCATGCATAGTGTACTAATAGTGCTCGCACCTTGTCCTAATTAGCTTGGACTACCTGGATTATCACCGCAATACATATGCTTTAACCAAGTATCACAAAGGGGTACCTCTATGCCGCTTGTACAAAGGTCTAAGGAGAAAGCTCGCATTTGGATTTCTCGCTTTTGATTATTCTCAACTTAGACATCCATACCGGGACAACATAGACAACAGATAATGGACTCCTCTTTTAATGCTTTAAGCATTCAACAACAATTAATTCTTTTCTCATTAGAGATTTGAGGATGTTTGTCCAAAACTGAAACTTCCACCATGGAACATGGCTTTAGTTAGCGGCCCAATGTTCTTCTCTCACAATATGCATGCTCAAACCATTCAACTCAGTGTAGATCGCCCTTACTTCCGACAAGACGAACATGCATAGCAACTCACATGAAATTCAACAATGAGTTGATGGCGTTCCCCGATAAACATGGTTATCGCACAACAAGCAACTTAATAAGAGATAAAGTGCATAATTACATATTCAATACTACAATAGTTTTTAAGCTATTTGTCCCATGAGCTATATATTGCAAAGGTGAATGATGGAATTTTAAAGGTAGCACTCAAGCAATTTACTTTGGAATGGCTGGAAAATACCATGTAGTAGGTAGGTATGGTGGACACAAATGGCATAGTGGTTGGCTCAAGTATTTTGGATGCATGAGAAGTATTCCCTCTCGATACAAGGTTTAGGCTAGCAAGGTTATTTGAGGCAAACACAAGGATGAACTAGTACAGCAAAACTCACATAAAAGACATATTGAAAGCATTATAATACTCTATACCGTCTTCCTTGTTGTTCAAACTCAAAACTAGAAATTATCTAGACCTTAGAGAAACCAAATATGCAAACCAAATTTTAGCATGCTCTATGTATTTCTTCATTAATGGGTGCAAAGCATATGATGCAAGAGCTTAAACATGAGCACAACAATTGCCAAGTATCACATTACCCAAGACATTTATAGCAATTACTACATGTATCATTTTCCAATTCCAACCATATAACAATTTAACGAAGGAGAAACTTCGCCATGAATACTATGAGTAGAAACCAAGGACATATTTGTCCATATGCTACAGCGGAGTGTGTATCTCTCCCATAAAGTGAATGCTAGGATCCATTTTATTCAAACAAAACAAAAACAAAAACAAACCGACGCTCCAAGAAAAAGCACATAAGATGTGGCCGAATAAAAATGTAGTTTCGGGGGAGGAACCTGATAATTTGTTGATGAAGAAGGGGATGCCTTGGGCATCCCCAAGCTTAGACGCTTGAGTCTTCTTGATATATGCAGGGGTGAACCACCGGGTGCATCCCCAAGCTTAGAGCTTTCACTCTCCTTGATCATGTTGCATCATACTCCTCTCTTGATCCTTGAAAACTTCCTCCACACCAAACTCGAAACAACTCATTAGAGGGTTAGTGCACAATATAAATTGACATATTCAGAGGTGACACACTCATTCTTAACACTTCTGGACATTGCATAATGCTACTGGACATTAGTGGATCAAAGAAATTCATCCAACATAGCGAAAGAGGCAATGCGAAATAAAAGGCAGAATCTGTCAAAACAGAACAGTTCGTATTGACGAATTTTAAAATGGCACCAGACTTGCTCAAATGAAAATGCTCAAATTGAATGAAAGTTGCGTACATATCTGAGGATCATGCACGTAAATTGGCATAATTTTCTGAGCTTCCTGCAGGGCAGTGGGCTCAGATTCGTGACAGCAAAGAAATCTGGAACTGCGCAGTAATCCAAATCTAGTACTTACTTTTCTATCAACGGCTTAACTTGGCACAACAAAACTCAAAACTAAGATAAGGAGAGGTTGCTACAGTAGTAAACAACTTCCAAGACACAAAATAAAAACAAAGTACTGTAGGTAAAAACATGGGTTGTCTCCCATAAGCGCTTTCTTTAACGCCTTTCAGCTAGGCGCAGAAAGTGTGTATCAAGTAACATCGAGAGATGAAGCATCAACATCATAATTTGTTCTAATGATAGAATCATAAGGTACCTTCATTCTCTTTCTAGGGAAGTGTTCCATACCTTTCTTGAGAGGAAATTGATATTTTATATTTCCTTCCCTCATATCAATAATAGCACCAACGAGTTCGAAGAAAAGGTCTTCCCAATATAATTGGACAAGATGCATTGCATTCAATATCCAAGACAACAAAATCAACGGGAACAAGATTATTGTTAACGGTAATGCGAACATTATCAACTTTACCCAAAGGTTTCTTTGTAGAATGATCAGCAAGATTAACATCCAAATAACAATTTTTCGATGGTGGCAAGTCAAGCATATTATAAATTTTCTTCGGCATAACAGAAATACTTGCACCAAGATCACATAAAGCATTACAATCAAAATCTTTAACCTTCATCTTAATGATGGGCTCCCAACCATCTTCTAGCTTTTTAGGAATAGAGGCTTCGCGCTCTAGTTTCTCTTCTCTAGCTTTTATGAGAGCATTTGTAATATGATGCGTGAAAGCCAAATTTATAGCACTAGCATTAGGACTTTTAGCAAGTTTTTGCAAGAACTTTATAACTTCAGAGATGTGGCAATCATCAAAATTCAAACCATTATAATCTAAAGCAATGGGATCATCATCCCCAATGTTGGAAAAAATTTCAGCAGCTTTATCGCAGGCAGTTTCAAGTAGCTTTAGCAGTTTCGAGCAGTTTTTCGCGCTTTGCATTAGAAGTGGAAACATTGCTAACACCAATTCTTTTATTAGTATGAGTAGGAGGTGCAGCAACATGTGTAGCATTAGCATTACTAGTGGTGGTAATAGTCCAAACTTTAGCTATATTCTTCTCTTTAGCTAGTTTTTCATTTTCTTCTCTATCCCACCTAGCACGCAGTTCAGCCATTAATCTTATATTCTCATTAATTCTAACTTGAATGGCATTTGCTGTAGTAACAATTTTATTATGATGATTCTCATTAGGCATAACTTTCGATTTCAAAAGATCAACATCAGAAGCAAGACTATCAACTCTAGAAACAAGAATATCAATTTTATTGAGCTTTTCCTCAACAGATTTGTTAAAGGCAGTTTGTGTACTAATAAATTCTTTAAGCATGGCTTCAAGTCCAGGGGGTGAATTCCTATTATTGTTGTAAGAATTTCCATAAGAATTAGCATAACCGTTACCATTATTATAAGGATATGGCCTATAGTTATTACTAGAATTGTTCCGATAAGCATTGTTGTTGAAATTATTATTTTTAATGAAGTTTACATCAACATGTTCTTCTTGTGCAACCAATGAAGCTAACGGAACATTATTAGGATCAATATTAGTCCTATCATTCACAAGCATAGACATAATAGCATCAACCTTATCACTCAAGGAAGAGGTTTCTTCAACAGAATTTACCTTCTTACCTTGTGGAGCTCTTTCCGTGTGCCATTCAGAGTAGTTGATCATCATATTATCAAGAAGCTTTGTTGCTTCACCAAGAGTGATGGACATAAAGGTACCTCCAGCAGCTGAATCCAATAAATTCCGCGAAGAAAAATTTAGTCCTGCATAGAAGGTTTGGATGATCATCCAAGTAGTCGATCCATGGGTTGGGCAATTTTTAACCGAGAGATTTCATTCTTTCCCAAGCTTGAGCAACATGTTCAGTATCTAATTGTTTAAAATTCATTATGCTACTCCTCAAAGATATAATTTTAGCAGGGGGATAATATCTACCAATAAAAGCATCCTTGCATTTAGTCCATGAATCAATACTATTCTTAGGCAGAGATAGCAACCAATCTTTAGCTCTTCCTCTTAATGAGAAAGGAAACAATTTTAGTTTAATAATATCACCATCTACATCTTTATATTTTTGCATTTCACATAGTTCAACAAAATTATTAAGATGGGCAGCAAGCATCATCGGAACTAATTCCAGAAAATTGATCTGTTCATGACAAGATTCGAGTAAAGCAGGTTTAATTTCAAAGAATTCTGCTGTAGTAGCAGGTGGAGCAATAGGTGTGCATAAGAAATCATTATTATTTGTGGTTGTGAAGTCACACAACTTAGTATTTTCAGCGTTGGCCATTTTAGCAATAGTAAATAAAGCAAACTAGATAAAGTAAATGCAAGTAAACTAATTTTTTTGTGTTTTCGATATAGCAAACAAGATAGCAAATAAAGTAAAGCTAGCAACTAATTTTTTTGTATTTTGATTTAGTGCAGCAAACAAAGTAGTAAATAAAATAAAGCAAGACAAAAACAAAGTAAAGAGATTGAGAAGTGGAGACTCCCCTTGCAGCGTGTCTTGATCTCCCCGGCAACGGCGCCAGAAAAAGATGCTTGATGGCGTGTATTTCACACGTTCGTTGGGAACCCCAAGAGGAAGGTATGATGCGCACAGCAGCAAGTTTTCCCTCAGAAAGAAACCAAGGTTTATCGAACCAGGAGGAGCCAAGAAGCACGTTGAAGGTTGATGGCGGCGGGATGTAGTGCGGCGCAACACCGAGATTCCGGCGCCAACGTGGAACCTGCACAACACAACCAAGCTACTTTGCCCCAACGAAACGAGTGAGGTTGTCAATCTCACCGGCTTGTCTGTAACAAAGGATTAACCGTATTGTGTGGAAGATGATTGTTTGCAGAGAAAACAGTAGAAACAAGTATTGCAGTAGATTGTATTTCAGTAAAGAGAATTGGACCGGGGTCCACAGTTCACTAGAGGTGTCTCTCCCATAAGACGAACAGCATGTTGGGTGAACAAATTACAGTTGGGCAATTGACAAATAAAGAGAGCATGACAATGCACATACATATCATGATGAGTATAGTGAGATTTAATTGGGCATTACGACTAAGTACATAGACCGCCATCCAACTGCATCTATGCCTAAAAAGTCCACCTTCAGGTTATCATCCGAACCCCCTCAGTATTAAGTTGCAAGCAACGGACAATTGCATTAAGTATGGTGCGTAATGTAATCAACAACTACATCCTTAGACATAGCATCAATGTTTTATCCCTAGTGGCAACAACACAACACAACCTTAGAACTTTTCGTCACTCGTCCCGGTGTCAATGCAGGCATGAACCCACTATCGAGCATAAGTACTCCCTCTTGGAGTTAAAAGCATCTACTTGGCCAGAGCATCTACTAATAACGGAGAGCATGCAAGATCATAAACAACACATAAGCATAACTTTGATAATCAACATAACAAGTATTCTCTATTCATCGGATCCCAACAAACGCAACATATAGAATTACATATAGATGATCTTGATCATGATAGGCAGCTCACAAGATCCGACAATGATAGCACAATGGGGAGAAGACAACCATCTAGCTACTGCTATGGACCCATAGTCCAGGGGTAGACTACTCACTCATCACTCCGGAGGCGACCATGGCGGTGTAGAGTTCTCCGGGAGATGATTCCCCTCTCCGGCAGGGTGCCGGAGGCGATCTCCAGGATCCCCCGAGATGGGATCGGCGGCGACGGCGTCTCAGTAATGTTTTCCGTAGCGTGGCTCTCGGTACTGGGGGTTTCGTCACGGAGGCTATTTGTAGGCGGAAGGGCAAGTCAAGAGGCGGCACGGGGGGCCCACACCACAGGCCGGCGCGGCCAAGGGGGCCGCGCCGCCCTAGGGTTTGGCGCCCCGTGGCCCCTCTTCGTCTCTCCTTCGGACTTCGGAAGCTTCGTGAGAAAATAGGCCTCCGGGCTTTTATTTCGTCCAATTCCGAGAATATTTCTTTACTAGGATTTCGAAACCAAAAACAGCAGAAAACAAGCAATCGGCACTTCGGCATCTTGTTAATAGGTTAGTTCCAGAAAATGCACGAATATGATATAAAGTGTGCATAAAACATGTAGATAACATCAATAATGTGGCATGGAACACAAGAAATTATCGATACGTTGGAGACGTATCAGTCCCCAACATGATCGTCATCGACACTCTTCTCCAAGCTCCACAAGGCGCCACAAGCACTATGCCAAGCCGCATGAGCCATCATCTAGGCACGTCAAGGACCGTCATCGACTCACACCATCTCATGATAGTCGTCGACCTCTACCACCTCATGGTCTACATCGACATACGTCACCACATGAGCTTCGCCGCCACAAGCCACTTCATGATCGCCATCGACCAACATCCCCCAAGGATCTTCGACGACACTCATCAAGACATGGTGATGAAGCACGACTACGTGAGCCTCGACGTGAAGGCGACAAACACCATGATAGGGTGCCTACCACTCCAAGGATGGCAAGTGCACATCGAGCATACCTTCCTCATAAGGCGACTTCCACCTCTTGTGCCACCACCACAATGGCCTCTACCTCGTCACGTGCCTATGGACTCCGATGCTACAAGTGCAAGCAACAAGGCCACCCTCCACGGGAATGTCCCAATCTCCTATGTGAGGTGTGCAAGGCCAAGGGTCACGTGGCATGGCAATGCACAACGCCAAGTGCCAAGACGCTCTACTTCGACAAGCTACAAGCACAAGTCCCCAAGATGCCTATTGCGCCAACACTTCAAGATGAAGATCGCCAAGGTGAATTCAAGGGTGAAGTTGAGCCGAGCCTAGCTCTCATCAACACCATGGCGCCACCGCTTGAGGATGACTTGGGAGGCGATGGAGTTGAGCATGGTGAGCATGGGATTCTCCCTTCACCTATGGAGGCGCATGGAGTTGAGATGGTTGAGCATGGGAATTTCCCTTCAACCAAGGAGGCGCATGGAGATGAGAAAGTCGAGCCTACTCCTATATGCTTGATCGATGCGTTGGTACCAATCCCATGTGAGCATGAGAGCCACTTAGCCCACTTGAGTGAGAGTGATAGTGAGTTGAGTGACTTCCACCCCATATGTGAGTTTGAGTGCTTCCGTTTGGAGGACATGAGTGATACACAAAGTGAGTTGAGAGAGGTAGATGATAGGTCCATGGAGGACATCGCTTTTGCTAACACATTAACCTCTCCCTCGTTTGTGTCTTCTTATGTTGCACTAGGTTCCACGGAGGACGAGTTCCCGATCATGGAGAAGATGTACATGGTGCATGAAGATGATGATATCTCACCATGCTTGCTCCAAGACGGACATGTCGACCACATGGATCCTCCTACTTCCACAACACCTACCTCAAATGAGTCGGCCTACAAAGGTAACAACATAGGTGTTGATGATGCCATGATCCCACTAGTGGACATGATGACTTATGAGTGCATGCATGATCTTGATGATACATTTGCTACGTCACATGCTACTTTCATTTTCCCATGCGATACTTTGCTTGATAACATTGTTGATCATGTGGAAGTGAACGCTTGTGATACCATGACCATGCCATGCTATGAGAGCTTCCAATTTTCCACCATTGCTTGCAATATGTCGACCACTTGCCCTTTACCATGTATTGCTTGCAATGATAATGACAAGGATGACATTAGCTTCCGCATGCTTTGTCCAAAATGCTTACACCATTCCATGATCCTTGCATCCATGATTGTGAACAATTGCTCTTTCTTATGCTTGGTATGCAAGAATGCTTATTTCGTTGTTCACGAGATGGCCCCCATAGCCTTCTCACTTTTTGATGATCATGAGTTACCACATGCCATGAATGCACCTTCTTGCCATATGCACCATCGCCATGCATTTCATACTATCTTGATTGACACTAATGGTGATGTGCACAAGACATGGAACATCATGATGGATGATGTGTTCCTCTACCATGCACACACGCTTTTTGTTTTCTCTTTTGTGTGTATAGGTACCCGAATGACTACTTCCACCGCTACGGAGCATGAGCTCACAAAACGCGCAATTGAGAGCTACCCCAACAAGGACCTAACCCGCGGGAATCACACCAAAGGGAATGTTCCCACAAGCCTTCGCCCTCATGTGTTTCCGACTTGCCTTGTCGAGTTTCCGGTTTGGTCCAATGCCTCGTCACCTCTTTTGCTTCTTATGCAACATATCTTGACACATCTTGTTGGCACAATGGTTGTTGTATGTCTTGATGTTATCATCATACACTCCAAGAATCTCAAGGACCATGTCATACATGTGAGAGACACCTTATGCATCTTGTGCCACATGTCACACAAAAAGTTGCTCTTCTTTGGATTTCTCATTTCACCTTTGGCAATTGAAATGGATTCTTTGACACTTGAGGATACCCATACTTGGCTCACGCCAACCATACTTTCCCAAGCTAGAAGTTTCCACCTCTCTGCCATTGCACATAACAATTTTGCCCAAAATTTTGCCACCAATACTTGCCTTTTGATTGTTCCATTTGTGTGGGACAATGCCACACGTCACATTTTTGACACCTTACAACTCTTACATGCACAAATTTTTGCCCTTCCAAATTTTGGATACATCGACACACTTTTGTTTCCCATTTTTGACAAATGCCTCTTGGAGAAACGACTTGATGCTTCGTATTTGATTGAGAGCCTCTTGTTCGCCAATCACAAAATTGGCATCCACAAGCTTTCCATTTGCAAGTTGTTTTTCCCCAAGCTCTTCTTCGACCGCGACTTTATCCCTCTACCACAACATGGGACACCCACCATGGACTACACCGTCGGTGAGGAGGAACAAGAGTCGAGGACGACTCTTCCCCAAGGGGGGGGGGGGAGATGATGTAGCCCCGGTCACCGACGTCGCTACACCAAGACCATCAAGTACAGCCCCGCCTATCGTCGACGCTACACCATGGCCAAAGAGTCCCCCAAGTGGACCTTCAACCCTCACCCACGCTACACGCGACAAGGTGAACTCCTTCCTCTCGATACTCGACCTCGTAGACACCTTGAATGGAATGCTACCTCATGTCGACATGTTATATGTCATTAGGTACAAGAGTCATCGAGGACCGGAGAGGAGGAACATCCATGGTGCAAGGAAGCAAGGGAAGGGAAGAGGAGCCATTCATCATGGTGCAAAGAAGAAGGAAGAGGAAGAAGAGGCAAGAGGGGAAAAGGGCCAGGCCGGCCCCAGGCCCGGTCCGACCGGCCCTACGACCGGCCAGGCCGGCCCCAGGCCCGGTCCGACCGGCCCTATGACCGGCCAGGCCGGCCCCAGGCCCGGTCTGACCGGCCCCCAGACCGGACTACCCGGTTTCGACCGGATTCTCCGCCTGTGCCATCCGGAGCATGTCCCGGGGCCCCGAGAGCCCCGCCCGGTCACCGCCCGGTCCAGAATCCGGTTTGGACCGGATGGGCCGGTCCCAGACCCGGTCCAACCGGCCCTGTGACCGGATTTCACGGGTTTGACCCACCAACTTGTAACCGTTCGACCCGAGCTGCCTTGTATGCCTATATAAGCACCCCGGTCGGCCCCTTACCTCTTTAGACAAGATTTAGGCTTAGAGATGACTTTGAGCTTTGTCTCCCTAGGGTTTCATCCCCTTTGTATCCAAGGCAACCCTTGATGGATGTATGGATTTGTGAGTGTGAGATTCTAGTGCTACCCACTCTCTCTCCCACTCCTTGATTCATCTCCCTCACCGATCTCTCACTCCGGGATTCTACCCCGCGTCTCTCCCGGGTTGATTCTATTGGCGTGGTCCATCGAGCCACGAGGGTAAGTATCGATTGTATCGGGTTGGTGTGCGTGCGTGAGTTCTTCATGTTCTTCAGGTTCATCGTGTTCTTCGCGCTCTCCCTCTCTCCCTCCTTGGATTTCGGGTCAACCGCAAGATCGGGCCACAAACGGGGTCTTAGACCTCATCATTAATACTAGGCATCTGCTCCAAAGAAAGGGTTTTTTCTGCCAGATTATTCTTGTGCTATGTGTGGTTCCTTGCAGCTTGAATCAAGAACTCATTTGTTCTTTGTGTGCCCTTTTGCCCTCATGTGTTGGCAGTACATTTGCCCGGGGTGGTCTATTCCTGTGGATTCAGGACAGGCCTCTTATCATGAAGAAACCATCAGCTCGCTCTTGACAGCTATTGGGCAGACTTTCTCTTTGGACATCGTTATTCTTGGATGTTGGTCTATTTGGCGAGTTCGAAATGACTCCCTTTTCAAGGAGATCACCCCTAATTTATACAGATGCAAGAAATTCTTCAAGGAGGAGTTGGATCTTCTGGTGTACAAGGCGAAAAGAAAATCTTATGCAGGGCTTGCAGATTGGGTGAAATTGTTTATATGAGTTGGATTTGGAGTTCTGCTTTAGTTAGCTCTTTTTTTTTGTTTTAGTGATTTTATGTGGTGCTTTCCTCTAGCACCTCGTTACCTGTTACTTTGATACTTTGTTTTTTTATAAAATAAATAAAATACACAGTGGGGAAACCTACTGTTTAACCTCAAAAAAAAATTGAAAATCTTTATTGATACTGCACTAACTTTATTTCATATTGCACAATATATTCCAGGAGGAAATGTAAGAACAAAATACTAATCACATTTATATTATTTTTTCAATAAAATATTTAGGAGTAGTTTACTTAGGGAAGAAAGTATTACAACAAAAAACCATCACCCCGCATCTATAAAAAAAATATACAATTACAATAAAAAAGTCACCCCCACGTATAAAACATATACTATTACAACAAATCATCCCCTATGTATAAAAAGTATATACAATTACAACAAAAAATCATCACCCTACGTATAAAAATATATACTTTTACAACAAAAAAAATCAGCCCCATGTATAAAAAATATATACTATTGCAACAAAAAACCATCCCCCATATATAAAAAATATATACTAATACAACAGAAAAATCATCACCCAATGTATAATAATATATACTATTACGAAAAAAAATCATCACCCCACATATAAAAATACATGTACTATTACAAAAAAAATTGTGTAAACATTTTTATAAATGAATGCTACAAAAATAAGTTGTTAAACAAACATTTTTTTGCTGTAGTTTGATTTACTACAAAAATCATCAACAACTTTCAAAAAAATCACAAATTATTACAACAAACATAATATGGTTGTAGCATGGAAAAGTTTTTCTTTTGCAATAGATTAATTGATAACAAAATCACCAGCTATTTTAACAAAATAATCTTGGCTAGTAGAGCATGATTAGAAGACAAAAATAGCTAGCTAGTGCTAGTACATAGACTAGCTAGCTTGTACACCTGTACGGTTGTACCACACGGTTTTAAAAGTAAAACAAAATGTGACATGGACTCGCCCACCTCCGGTGACCCATCCCGTGACGGGTACGCGTACCGCGTCGGGCGAGTACCCAAACGGGGCAGTCGGCTGGGATGTTGACCTTGGAGGAAGGGGCCGGGTCACGGACGAGGCCAAGCTCCCCCCCCGAGGCCGTGCCGGCGCCCGGGAGGATCAAGTGCTGAGCGAGCGCTGCGTGGCCGTAAAAGAGCATGGCATGCTCTTGCATGACGTTCGCCTTCGCCTCCGTCTTGAGTTGGAGGAGCTGCTCCGCCGCCCGCTGCCGCTCCTCCGCGGCAGCGACATCCCTCTTCCGTTGCTCGAGCGCCCTGTGGCGGTCGCCCCGCTTCTTGGTCTCCACCGCCCTCTGCTCCGCGGTGAGGTCGAGCTTCGCCTTCTTCGTCGCCGGCCCGGGCTCCACCACCACCGGAGCGTCCAGTTGAGGAGCTTCCGCCACGGGAGGAGCGGCAACGGCCGCGAGCTATGCCTCGTCTCCGATGGTGGCGGTGGTGGCGGTGGCGGCGGCAGTCACTTCGTCGGCCATCTCTAGGTTTTGTGAGTGGAGTGGAGTGTTTCTGTTTTGGGAGACAAACAGGTGGGCCAGGGGCGGACAAGGGGAGGACGCGAGCGACCAGCCTTCGGCGTCCGCGGCCACGCAAACTCGTCCCAGATTTGGGTCGGGTTTGGGTCGTCCCGGACGCCGCGGCCATCCGTTTTAGGGATGGGTCCGCGCGCTGGGCCGCATTTTTGTCCGGTTGGACCCATCCGGATGCGCGGGCGCGGTTTGGATCGCCCGGTTGGAGATGCCCTTACACGGACCACTCCCCGGGAAGGCGCTGACGCTAGGTAGAAAAGCTAGCTAGTAGCAACAACTAGGTATGAAGGGAGCTAGTCACTTCCATGCGCAGACGAGGAACACATGAAAGAAAAGGCGCGCGGGATAGGCGACCGATCTTTCTCCCTCGATTGGTTAGTTGATTTAAAGCATATAAATTTGTGGTGGTGGTGGAGGGGGGGGGGGGGGCATGTGCCCTCTACCTAAATTTTTGTGTCTAATATGAGTTGAAGTCTTGGGATCTTTGTGACATATTTCGTTCTGACCGGGGAGGATAGTCCTTAGATACTTGCCCAGTGCAATACGTGCTAACGTGCACTGATCATTTATGTGGTGATGAATTGAGCCGATGCTTCTAAAAGTTACTAGATCATCTATCCAAGAAGACAAAATATATGCTTAACCACAAGACCATCTATCCAAGAAGACAAAAGATGGGTCTGGGCATGCACCTGAAGATAGTAAAGCGAGGAACTCATTGCTCGGGCACCGCATGTGGTAAAATGGTTCTCCATCTATGCTGAAAAAATGAAACAAACATATTATTAGCTACAATAATCATTGTCCATAATCTAGCAAAGCATCAAAATCAATCAGTAAAGGATAACTTTTTGAGACATGAGATAGATTTAAAAACTACAATCTAAAATGCCTAAAAACAGAAATCCAACTCTGAACCATAATGGCCATTCATCAGCCATACCTTTTAGTCTACAAGAAGTGTCCTAGTAGCTTCTCCAATTCCTGTGATTTCCTTTTAGAGCCCACGGTGAGATCAATTATGTCTTTTTTGCTCCTACCACAAAACCTGTAGATTTAAGACATTGCAATGAGATATAACATCTATAGGAAATCACAGGAATTAAGAAAGCAAATAATATTGAGAAGACCGGCCATGAGCTGAAGTACCAATAAAAGAGTGTCATTAGTGAAAAGCCACCAGAGGAAAATAACTGAATGTGTTAGTCTTAATACCTTCCTGATTTAGATAAAAAGGAGCTTCCAGCTAAGATAACAAACAAATTAATAGTGACACTATAAAATATACAAAACTGTCCTAATATTCAGTAAAAAAACACTAAATCCGCAAAGTGATAGTATTGTGCAATTTACATGACAGCTCGTCTTTCCTCACATGCCAACGATGTTATCCAGGCAATAGTGATTGTTTATCCGAATACATATGCTCTTTTATGTGGCCAAATATACAAACCCGGAAATAATCTGAACAATGTCAAACAATGCCAGAGGTGCAATATTCCCAAGTGGCACCAAGCATACATCTCCTCCTAATGTTGATATTTATACCAATTGATAAACTCGTGAATTGTATTGTCTCTCAAACCTGTACAATCCTAACTAATCATGGCATGGCCGGTGGCCTGGTAATGCACAAATAGAGTTCCACAAGTAGTAATTACAAATAGAACCATAGCTAGCTGCAGCAACTTACCAATTGTGTAAGTGTTGATCGTTGTAAGCTATCTAGGTACCTCACCTTTGGAGTTCTCCTCCCCCTCTTTGCAAAGCTGACACTGTGGGCACTCGCGCTCCTTAGGGTCCGACCTCTACTTCGCGAGGATACGGAGGTGCAAGACGATGCGCCACCGCTAGCTGGTGACCTCACCAGCAAACTGCAACAGGAGCGAGATAAAGCGAAGGCAATATTCGGGAAGAGCGAGGACAATATTACCACACAACGCATATCCGTCTCCATCAAACAGATTCCCCTTCCACTAAAAGGAGCAGGCCGTCGGAAATAATATTCATTAGGCCATCTCCTAACATTACTTTCTGGTGCTTCACCTTGAGAAAATTATAGAAGGCAATATTCATTAGAGAACATAATTTTTTTCTAAGCTTTACCACAAGAACAAAGAAAATAGGAAATCTTAAAACGAAATTCTAACATAAACATGTGAGATTCTGTATTGAAGAAATGAGCTCACCTTCTGGCTCGGCTTGCTACTATACTGTAGAAGTTAATACTTAATACTGCCAAGATATTATAAATTTATTGTAATCTTTACCATAAAATCCACATGAGATCAGCTTTTCTGAAACGAAATGCAAACATAATATAAGAGAGCATCATCTGAAGAAGTGACCTATTAATCCAGCATATATATAAAATAACCTACAATTGTGATATGACGTACTAAACACCACAGAATGGACAATGGTCAGCAGGTGAAATTCATAATTCTCCCATACCAGTTTATCCTAAGCCAGAAAACCATAATATTACCAAATTACTAACAACCACATAGGAAAGGCATACAAACCGATATTAGACAGTCTCTATCTAGCAGACTACATAAAGATCAAACATCATTGTACCAGCTGATAGCTCCACAAACTGCAGTAGTCCAGACTACATAGAGAAACAATTTGCATTGATCAAAATATAACCAGGGAATGCTACTACCTCTGCAACAAACAAAACAAATTGCAGCTAAATGAACCACTTAATAGAAGTTTACTGAAAGCCTGAAGCACATATCTCAAACGAAAAAAATGCATGAACTGTTTCCGTTTAAAAAAAGGCATGCATTCTAACACCGTTAGACCAAACAATGAACATATTTATCTGACCAACCAAACCAGTTCAGTTTTGACATGTGACACTACATAGTAGACATCACGTGGTGCTATACTAACCAAGCCACCACGAAAACCTTCTTGCTCAATGGCAAGGCACTCCCTAGAGGCCTAGACCTTGCTAACCACGCCGTCCACAATACCTGGACGTGCATGTTCTGATGCTCGTTCTATCAGCCTCAAACACTTGAATCGCTATCGCTAGATCTGAACTACTCGCTTTGCTAGAGTTACATATTTAAGAGAAGGTTCCAAACAGAGAATATAGACAAACAGAGAACCACCAAGGTGTGTCATTTTCCATCGATTATGTGAATAAATCGGAGAAGAATCGTAAGGAAATGAGATTATGGCAGGGCACATAAATAAGTCGATGTAGGTGAAGAAAAAAGTTAGAAGAATAATAAGAGAAATATACAACAAAGAAATGGCAGGGCACATCAGTTAAACTTACCATATTTCCACATTCATTATTGACTGGAAAATAGTTTGATTATTAATCAAGTGCATATTTGCATCATCTATTGAAAGCCAATACTGCAAATACACAATAGGGAAGCATGTAATGTAATTTTCAGATAATCACTTACTGCAATAGTTGGTGTTGTAAGTAAAAATCCAAAGTGAGGCCTCCAGATATTGTAAATATATGCAAAACTGAAGGGAGATAAATAATATTAATCTTACCTGAATCAACAGCCACCAAAAATTGGCAGGATCCATGGAGCTAACTTTTGCCGAAGGAGCACCTCTAATGGCTGTGAGTAGGCAAAAGTCACAGTCATTTCTTGTGAATAACTGAAAAGAAAAATCATATTAACAAGAAAGAGATTGAAGCACAACATGAGACAAATGATAGGTTATAATTCTTCGCCTAATTTTCTACCAACCAACATACACAAGTTAACACCGCCTTATGTTGGCAAGGCAATGAATCAACAACTAAACTCGCGCTTAGTGTCACCTCAGGGAGCACAAATAATGAAATAATGCAGAATATATTTTTAATGTATCAGTGGGAAATTATGGTATCACAAGAGATATGGCAAGCTCACCTTCACAAGTGTTGATTCCTGATTTGGATGCGACGGTTGATTCCCACTGATTTCCTCATACGGTCTAACTCGAGCGTGGCAAACCTCATAAGGTCAAATCCCACCGCCATAGAGGTCGCACGAGCGAGCGAAATGACCATGCTACCTTCTGCGTATACCTTGCTTGTCGGCGCTCTTCTGCATAAAAAACAACGGTATAGAGAGGAAGGGACCATACACAAAAATATTATTTTCCAAAAATAGACCAGTAACTTGTTTTTAACGCTGCAGCTAAACCGCTGAACCAAATTAAGCGAATGACCACTCAAAACGATCGCAGGAACGAGATCTACAAATTTCTCAAAATAAGCTTCCTCTAATTCGGCCAACTGGGTAGTCGAAACTGAAGATCTATGAACCTGTATGTCCAGAAACGGGAATATAGAAACATGGTTCCTCTAATTTCCACATGATCTTTCTAATCCCCTGCTATTAGCACCTGAGAAACACTATTTACAGAACCTAGGAGGGTAATGGAGGGTGGGAAAACTCACCCTTGGAGCTGGATCAAGAGGAATCGGACAGGGAAGGTGTTGATCTTCTATTCTTCCTTCTCCTCCGCTTGCTCCTCTTCTTGCCATCTCTTCTTCTTTCTCCAGCACCTAGACCAGAAACTCTTACTGTTCTGGGGAGGGACGAGCTAAGGCATGGCAAGGAGTAGAGAGAGAGAGAGGAGAGAAGTTGGGAACCCATGGGGTGGAACTCACGGTGGAGGAAGGGATAAGATGCGGGCAGCCATGGCCCTCCTGGCCATCCCATGCTCAACAACAACGAGCTCAACCTTGGAGATGGGATTGAGGGAGGGAGGATGAAAGGAAGAGGGAGAGGCAGTAAAGGAGGAGGAGGAGGAGAGGACGAGAGAGGGCATGATCTGCAGTCCAGCGACGACGACATCAACACGCACGGGAGCGAGGAGGCCGGCGCAGAGGAGGAGGCCGGCGGAGAGGAGGAGCCGTAGCACAGGGAGGTGGCGGCGGGGATGGGAGGGGGCGCGAGGGGAGAGGAGGACGCGGCCAGACCCGGCGGCTGCAAGCAAATGGGTAGGGTTTGGCTTGGGGGTCTCTGGTTTTGTGACTTTTGTCTCACACCCAACCGCCACGGCCAATTGTCTAGCGACACGTGGCCCAATCGGTGAGAGATGGAGCGGAGCGAGCAGCCAATCCATCGGCGCGATGTGCTTATCGTGGATAGCCTCTCCATGCCCCATGGGGGTGCAACAATTATACCTTTAGATACCATGTGATACACGGTTCTTGATTAACATATTGCATTTGATCTTGTTCGTCGAAAAAAAACATTTCGATGAACGAGGGCATTGCGTGTACGTGATTGTTCTTTTGTTCATGGCGTGCCTTGTTGTTGGTGGACAATGTCTCCTGAAACCTGAAGGGGCTACCAACATGGTCGTGCCAACGTGGCTACGGTGGAATTATGATTAGATGAGAGCAAGATTATCTTGTAAATGTGTCTCCATGGGACCTGCAAGACTAAAGATGAACCATGGGCCACATATTGCATTGCCTCACTCGGCTAGGCGTAGTGTCTTTTCATTCCCAAAAATATTGCCAGGCAAATTAGCCACCCTTGAAGTTAAATAAGGGCGTGAATGAGTATAACATATAAAAGACATAGTATTATTCGGATAAAATTGTGTAATGTGTTCGTGCCAACATTATGAGAGTAGTTTTATTTTAACGGGAGGAAATATTTCATCATAAAGAAGTGCGCAGATACATTGTATTATAAGTATTAAAGAGTATTTAACTAAAACATCATCTCACAACTTGGTGGTAAAAATGTGGCACAACGAAACTATAAATATACAAATAAATTGTCATGGGAGCCACAAGCCTTGATCTATATGTAATGAGCTCTATCGACGGAAAGTGGAATAACATTTTATCGCTTGATCATTACGTAATGTGCTCTATGACTCTATCACATGAAGTGGAAGTGTTTTTCATGTTTTTCATGCAGATATCGGAGGAAAATCTCATCTAATCCATGTTGCAAATTGTGTTGCAATATCTTGTAGTGGTTAAACCGGTTTCAATAACCAATAACATTGAATTTCACAAGATCGACCTAGTTTACGAGTGTCCTTACTCCACTCATCTACCGACTTCCTCACAATAACGTTGACCAGTGCACTCACATCTTTGTTGGCGCAACTTCATTGAGGCAGGGGCAATCCCCCCCCCCCCCCCCTCCCCACCACCCACCAGGCCACCACACACACACACATCCATTATATTTTTACAAGTGTGTATTTATTGCCTAAGATAATGGATCAAATTATTGTTGATATTTCCCTTATTGACTTAATAATCCAAGTTGATCAAGTGCTGCCTATTTTTGCCTAAGATGAATGAACTACCCTCTACTGTTTTTTGGGGAAATCACTTTGTTACATCAGTCTAAAATGGAATGCAACAAAGTTGATTATAAAGCTGTTGACGTCAGAAACCCCCTGGCGGGCAGAGACGGGCAACACGGTAGAGCCGGGAACAACTAGGGCTGCGGCTGGCCCCAGTCCCTCTGAGCGACGGCCCGCAAAGCCTCCTGGTCGCACGCGCCGATGTTTATCACAAGGGCGTGCCACCTGACCTATACCTGGTCAGGAAGGTGTGGATGATGCCTCGCTTAGTTTCCTGCAGGGCACACACGTAAACATTAAATACGAGCCTCGATCGGCTCTCAGGCTATCCTGTGAATCGGCTCAAAGAGCCGATCCACCCATGATTCAGACGAGGTGTCCGAATATATGGTGGTCCTGCTTGATCAAGGTAAAGCTAATGAGATCTACGACGATTTAGGGTTTTCACCGCATAATCGGATCATCCTACTCCAGGTTGGGCCTCGCGCTCGCGCACGGTGATCATAAGCCGATCCTAGACAGGGCCTAAAAACCAACACGAGGTTGATCCCCGGAACATCCTTTCTAGGGCTAGCAAACGCCACCCTACACGCCGCTGGATCCTCCCCCCCTTTGTAAGGCCTAACTATTGCAGATATTAAACTAATCCTTGTAGAACAAGGAGCAACCGTAACGGATCAAATCTACTAAACTATGATCAAGCGGGGTGCCGCCCCTACACCTAAGATAGGTGTAAGGGCGGCTAGACATGCAAGGGTTGCACTACGAAAGCATGTAATATGAAGAACAATGCTAACCCTAACATGTCTAAGATAACTACGTTGCTCGCCATCAAAAAGGCTTCGATACGAGCAACGCATGAACAACGTGGGCAGGCTTGTGCTGCCTAGATCGCAAGATGCGATCTAGGCAGCATGATGCTTACCGGTAGAAACCCTCAAGACGAAGGAGTTGGCGATGCGCCGAGATTTGTTTGTGGTTGAACGTTGGTTGTTGTTTATTCCATAAACCCTAGGTACATATTTATAGTCCAGCGGACTTTCTAATGTGGTCGTGCACTAAACCGTGCACGAGATAAACTCTAACTTTTAATCTAGATACAATCTACTATAATTAAAGATACACGGGCAACCTAGCCCAAATTCTCCGTGCAAGGCCGCTTCATAGATCTTCAATGTGTAATCTTCCAAGCCCATCTTGATCGCGGCCCACCTCCTGATTTAGCCAAAATCTGGTGATAACAAAAGCATCATAAAATTAGTTGGCGGAGGACTGCTACGCCCCCCTAAGGACCTTCATGCTGGAACCCACAACTTAACGGTGAAACAAGAAAGAGGAGGAGGATACCATCTTGGGCATTGTGGTGAACACTTTCTCAATGATTTTTTGTGTATTCGCTGGGTATAGTGTAGTTTCCACTAGCATAATCATATCGTCAGTAAGAAGAAGCAAAACCAGATCTGCCACAACATGAGTCATTGTCTACATGTCTTTTGACTCAAAAAAATAGTTGAGCAAAGGTTAGTGCCAATTCAAAAAAAAAAAGCAATGTAGTGCATGAAGAGTGAATTAGATAGTTTGATATTTTTTCATAATCCGTTCTTTTCAGCTCTAAGTTGTAAGCACGACAAACATGAACTCAAGAAATGTATTTCAAGAAAGCACAACAAATCCTACTTAACTATCAAACTAGTATAATAATGAGAAAGTACGACATAATTTAGTAGGAAGCATGTACTATTTCTCTTGCCTGCGCGAAAGAAAAAAAATCTTTCTATGCGTAAACAGGTCAGACATAAACTTTTTCGAGGTAGAGAAAACCCTAGAAGGCGCTCTTCTAGGTGCACCGTGCCGCAACACCTCCCTCCTCCTCTGTGGGCTTCACCGGTGTAGGAGTGCGGGGAGGCCCCAATCTACCAGATGGTAGTTCTGGTTTTCTCCACTTCGGTGGCAGCAACGACAACAACTAGCGAATAATTCTTCTTCAAAGTTTATTCAATAGATCAACTGCGATGACGTTGATGGCTCATTGGCGTAAACTCCATCTCGGTGTTTATATTATCGGCTTGTTCAACAGATCTAACTTTTAGAAAAAGGAATGAAACAAACTGCAGAGTTTTCGTTAACAGGCAAAAAAGCAAAGCAGGGATCCAGCAGAATAAAATTTTGGAGGTGCGGGGAATCGAACCCCGTGCCTCTCGCATGCGAAGCGAGCGCTCTACCATATGAGCTACACCCCCGATCGATGTGTACGAAGTGATGAGACACTCTTTCGTCTTGCTTAGTCTGACTGAACATAACCTATCCCTTTTTTTGAGACAGGAGAATAACCTCTTGTAGCGCCATAGCCGGAGCAGATGTTGAGGCCATAGTAGAATCAGAATCCAAACCTTTGCCCTCTGATGAATCTGAAGATAACAAAGCTGAAAGGCTCCTGATTTGTTTACCACCCAGCCAATGAAGGTTAGGAAATCAAGATAGATGTTATTACTCGTAAAAAAAGGGGGGGGGGGGGGCAAGATAGATTCTAGTACCTTAATCTGGTGTTGTTTAATCTTCACATTATCTCCTCCTATGGTATGATCATAAGATCTTGACGTAAATATCAAATGTATAGAGTTATTGCTACGATCTTGTGATTTTGATCAAATTCATCATCTCGTTTGGCCTGCTTCTTGCTTACAATCTCCAAGAGCAAACAGTTAATCTTACCGGTGGTGTCCGCATTATTATATGGATATCAAACACGAGAGTTTGCCCTCCGATGAACTTGAATCTATGAATGCTAAACGGCTGCTAGTTTTATTGTAGAGTAGATGGTAGGATGCAAGTGTCATATTTAGTACTCCCTCCGTTCCATATTAGATGTCGCTGATGTGAATGTATGTAGACACGTTTTACGTATAGATTTCGTTTCTTCGTCATGGGCTTGGCGAAACCGTGAGAGTTGAGACGCAATTGCACAAATCAGGGATGACATGTGGGGTCTAGGCACGGATAGCACGATCGTGAACAAAAAAAAAATGTGTCAAACATGGCTAAAATGGAACTGCCCAACCTAGAAAATACACTCGTGAACATCGTATAAAACTAGGCCGACGAACCTAGAGGAAGATGCATCGGCGCCGGCAAAGATGCGATGGGTGAGAAAAGACGGTCCTAGCGTCTCCGATCGCGTGTTCTTCCTAGGATCGCCCAACAACTTCGCCATGGACGTCGCGCCGCAGCTGGGTGGCCACGCCGGGTGTGTCTACTTCGTGTACTACAACCATAGTAAGGCTCTGCCGGGGGAGCTGTTCGGTGTGTTCAGATACAACCTCGGCGACGGCGAGACGGAGTTCGTTGAGCGGGTGCCTCGAGGGTGGGACACCGAGAAGTGCACCTGGATCCTTCCCCAACCCGCTGCCATGTCTCCAATTCAAATATGTACTGTTAAAACATTTTAAACTTACCTCTAGTTAGAATTAGTCTTTTCATATATCGGGACATCGAGGGCTTTGGGCCGTCGGCACACTCTGCGATTCCTGTAGTGCTACAAAGCTAACACTTATATTTTGTTGTATCAGGAAATCTCCAAGATGTCGCGAAAGGCTCTGGAACCAAACCAGAAGCGACAAAGGAAAGCTCTAGCATGCATGACCAACATCTCGAGGCATTACGAGCCTTGGTTCATGTCAGACGTGACGACCACAAGGCGCAGATCAAGCGAGGCAAGGCACTGGCAGAGTGGCAGGTGAATTCGTCAAGCCAGGCGCGGAAGATGCGAATTCACCTCGACGGTCCAAGAGGCCCATGAAGCCCAACTCGAAGTATGACGACCCAGCCTGGACTCGGTGAAGCTACAAGTTCTGTAACGCTCCTCTGCGGTGTTATCCAGTTGGATCAGAACGACGAACGACTCTGAAATCTCACCTCCTGCTCCCTTCCTCGTCCCCATTCTGGACTTGAATCCACAGTTGTATCTCGAATTCATGTGAACCTGTGTTGAATCCTAGAGGAACCTTACAGTTCAGGGTGATAGCTAGTGCGTAATCTGCCTCCAAGAGTGAATAGCTCTGAGCTGCAATTCTTGTTCAGCAAGCACGGCACAGTGTCAAGTGCCGAGGTAGTCTAAAAAAGACGAGGGCGCTCCGAGCGTATCGGTGTCATAACCGTGTCAATGGTGTATGCCCATCGGCAAGATGCTGTAGATGTTTTCCCTACTCTGCGCCCTAGGTTCGATTCCCAGAACAACCAGTTTAGAATCTTTATCGTGCGGCGTCGCACGACAAAGCCTTTGCCGTGCAACATTGGCGAGTCGCACGGTAAAGAAGCTTTTACATTCAATGGCATTGCCCTGCAATTTTTATCGCACGACGTTGCACGGCAAAACCTTTACCGTACATATAGGGCCCTTTGCCGTGCAAATAGTTGCACGACAAAGACTTGTTTTGCCGCAGTGTCTGTTGCCCATACATGCATGGAAGACACAATCACGATGATTTTTACTACACAGCATGGCACAAAAAAGAAAGCAGAAATTACAATTATTTACCTTGTCAGAATTTACAATTATTTCTCTTCTTCTTTTTTCTGCGTAGAATTACAATTATTTCTCGCAAGGTACACACCTAACTAAAAGGTCCAATATCACGGAGTGAATCGGTATGGCGGCAGGCTGGGCATACGTATTCGATCGGAATACGGCCGGTGTCGTAAGGTAAGACCCATCTTTTATATTTAGGGTATATACTCTGACCTAACTTTTGCGACCATTAACAAGATTTTGAGAGTACATAGCCGGTTTCGCATCCCCTGGTACGCCGATCGGACATGGCGACGATGACGCGGAACAAGAAGACGGCAAGGACCGTGTTGTCCATGCTGCCTGAGGAGATGGAGTTGGAGGTGCTCACGCGTCTGCCCGCGAAATCCATCCTCCGCTTCAGCGCTGTGTGCCGCCGCTGGGCGGCGCTGCTATCCTCAGATGAGTTCTGCTCGGCGTGGATGAAGCTTGACGAGTCGACGACGACGGAGATGGAGCCAGCGGCTCAGCTGCTGTTCCTCTCCTTGCCGTCGTGCAACGCCAGGGGGGCGACGGAGGTGCGCACCGGAGGCGGCACGCAGCTTTTCACCCTCGATGACACGCGAAGGCACTTCGCGGCCATATCGCCGGCGCCGTGCGGCGGCCTCAGCCTCCTGCACAAGCCCCTGTCGATGTCAGAACCCTACCATGTCCTCAACGCGACCACGCGAGCGAGCGCCAAGTTACCGCCGCCGCCTTCTTGCCGGGGTAACTGGGTGGCGCTCTATCCATCGACCGCCGGCCTCGGGTTCGACGCCAGGGCCAAGACGCACAAGGTGGTGCGGCTGTTCAACGGTTCCGGCGAGCGCTCCGGAGACAAATCCCCCACGATCAAGTGCGAGCTGTACACCCTCGGCAGCGGCCCAGCTGACCGCCGCTGGAGACCACCCTCCCCACTGCAGCTGACGGCGGCGTCGTGCCTTCCACGCTCGCCGGGGCTGCGCTGCTGACGGCGACCAAGGACAACCTGGAACCAGTTTTCGTGGACGGTTTTCTCCACTGGCTCGTCAACCCGACCATGCCTGAGAGCATGCCTGTGGCGGTGCTGTCTTTCTCCGTCGCGGACGAGACCTTTGGCTGCTGGGTCCGGCCACCGCCCTTCGACTGGGACGGCAGAGGAACGGCGCACCTGACAGAACTCGATGGCAGGCTGTGCATGGTCCGGGACCTTCGTCATAACTCTGCTGGTCTGCTGGAGATCTGGAAGTACGGCAATGGTGGTGACTGCTGGTCGCTGGAGCTTCGCATCGATTTGGCATTGGCAGCGCAGCATGTTGGAATAGATGATCTGACTGGGCCACGGCATGTCAGAGTGTTGGGAAAGAAGAACAAGGTGATTTTCATTGCCACGTCCAAAGGCAAGGTGGTCACCTATGATCCCGTGTGTGGAGCTCTAGTAACCATATTTCAACTTGGAGCAAGTCGTCCTGAAACTAGGCTATCTCTCTCAAGAGTCTCTTTGTTTAAACACAGCCTTGCTACAGTGTATTAGAAAAAAAAACAACTGAACTGATTTCAAATGTATGGAGTTATTGCTACGATCTTGTGATTTTGATCAAGTTCATCATCCGTTGGCCTGCTTCTTGCTTACAATCTCCAGGAGCAAACAATTAATCTTACTGGTGGATGTCCTTATTATATGGATCTCAAACACGAGAGTTTGCCCTCCGGTGAACTTGAACCTATGAAAGCTAAAAGGCTGCTAGTTTTATTGTAGAGTATATGGTAGTATGCAAGTGCCATATTTATTAGTCCCTCTGTTCCATATTAGATGTCGCTGATTTGGATGTAAATAGACACATTTTATGTATAGATCTTGTTTCTTCGTCATGGGCTCGAGCAAAACCGTGAGAAACGACCGTGAGAATTGAGACACAATTGCACAAATCAGGGATGACACATGTGGGGTCTACGTACATATAGCACGATCGTCAACCAAAAAAAAGTGTCAAACGGGGCTAAAATGGGCCTACCCAACCTAGAAAATACACCCGTGAACGAAAACTAGGCCAATGAGCCTCCCATCGACCACATGATGAAATCCATGACAATCTTGTTCTTTCATACGACTCTCGGCTGTCCGATCTAGTAGAACCGATCACTCTAAGTAATGATTTCAGGGAAATGCTTGAAAGGAAGTGCATCACTTCCTTCAAAAATATAGTTCGAACTTTGTGCAATTGTATCTGCAACCAACATTCTAGTTGAAGGGTTGCCTATCTTGTGAGAACATATAAAAAAAATGTTTACTGGACATGCCCCCAAAATAAAATGTTTACTGGATTGCTTCACTCATTTATTACGTGAAATTTGCGGTTTTCAAGATTCAAGTTTTGTTAGACAAGCAGGCGGCAAGTTTACGGCAATCCAGTAAACATTTTATTGCGGTTTTCAAGAAACGACCGTGAGAATTGAGACACAATTGCACAAATCAGGGATGACACATGTGGGGTCTACGTACATATAGCACGATCGTCAACCAAAAAAAAGTGTCAAACGGGGCTAAAATGGGCCTACCCAACCTAGAAAATACACCCGTGAACGAAAACTAGGCCAATGAGCCTCCCATCGACCACATGATGAAATCCATGACAATCTTGTTCTTTCATACGACTCTCGGCTGTCCGATCTAGTAGAACCGATCACTCTAAGTAATGATTTCAGGGAAATGCTTGAAAGGAAGTGCATCACTTCCTTCAAAAATATAGTTCGAACTTTGTGCAATTGTATCTGCAACCAACATTCTAGTTGAAGGGTTGCCTATCTTGTGAGAACATATAAAAAATGTTTACTGGACATGCCCCCAAAATAAATTGTTCACTGGATTGCTTCACTCATTTATTACGTGAAATTTGCGGTTTTCAAGATTCAAGTTTTGTTAGACAAGCAGGCGGCAAGTTTACAGCAAAAATTAAAAAGGTGAGGAAAAAGTGGAGGTGCGGGGAATCGAACCCCGTGCCTCTCGCATGCGAAGCGAGCGCTCTACCATATGAGCTACACCCCCGATCGACGTACACATTTTGGTGCCTCGCTATATATAACAAACACTTGCATCTGTCGATGGAGAAGACGGCTGGGCTCATCGTCGCCAATCGAGGTGGCACACGGCCCAGCCCGTTCCCAATCCAACGGCCGCAGGCCCATCCAGCCCACCACTAATCTCCACCACCTCCTTCCTCCTCTTCTTCTCTTCCCCTTTCCGTCCCCGAATCCACTCCCCGCAGCTCAGCTCAGCTCAGGTGACCACCCTCCTCGCCGGAGACGGAATCCGCCGCCGCCGTCTACTTGCTCCTCGCTATCCTTCTTCCTCCCCGCGCGATTGCTCACCGTTCGCCGTTTCTCCAGCAGGACCACGAGTACGACGACAGCTTCTTTCCTTCCGTCCACATCGGGGAGCCATGTCCGGCGAGCCGCGCGAGGAGGAGGAGAACGCCGCCGAGCTCAAGATCGGCGAAGGTGCGCCCTACCCCCCCTCCCTCCTCCCCTCCCTAGGGTTCACCCCCAAATCCCTCCCCCAGCGAGATCCGCCTAACCCTTGATCCGCGCGCGCGCGCGCGCGCGCCGGGCGTGCAGAGTTCCTCAAGGCCAAGTGCCTGATGAACTGCGAGGTGGCGATCATCCTGGAGCACAAGTACGAGCAGCTGCAGCACATGTCGTCGGACGGCGGGGCGGACCAGGTCTCGCAGGTCTTCGAGAAGTCGCAGGGCTACGTCAAGCGCTTCAGCCGCTACAAGAACCCCGACGCCGTGCGCCAGGTGCGCGAGACGCTCTCGCGCTACAGCCTGCACGAGTTCGAGCTCTGCACGCTCGGCAACCTCTGCCCCGACACCGCCGACGAGGCCAGGGCGCTCGTGCCGTCGCTCGTCCCCGGGGGAAGGTTCCAGGGCGACGACAGGATCGACAAGATGCTCAACGACCTATCGCTCATCAAGAAGTTCGAGTAGCCCCCTGGTTCCTTTCCTCACCGTAGTAGTATCGGTTAAGGTCACATGATGATGTGCTACTGGCAGCTGCTTATGTTTGATCTTCGCATTATCTCCTTCGGAATCATCATAATATGACCGACCTTCTGGGTGTCTGTTAATGTACCGAGTTAAAACCAACCTTGTTGCTATTACCGTCTTGTGATTCTGATAATCATGTGGAAGAGTTGGTTGCAGACTACTCAAATTCATCATCTGTTTGATGTCTCTTTGGGCTGGTTGTTGTTGTTTACAGTCTCCAGGAGCAGGCATATACTGTTACCAAATCACAGTTGGTGCAGGTGACTTGTTTGTGTTACTTTCCCTTTGGCAACAAAAACAGAATAATATTTCCCATAATCTTCCTCGATGACTAAGGTTGGATATGATTGTCACTGTGCACTATTCTGAATATGTTTATTTTTGTGTTTAGGTGGAGCACAGGACAACATTAGCTGATACTGCAGAACTACAGGTTTTCATTGCGGTAGGTTTGAAGTTTTGTTATGGTTGGTATCTTCATATTAAGGTTCCATTTCTTCACGTTTGAATTAATTGAGCAAAGCAGTTTTGTCTCTTAAGTCCATATAGATTTTGTAAAGCGATGTGAACTTTTGCACTGTAATCTGTCTTATGATTGCAAACTCCTTGACATAACATAATGCTTTTGAGAGAAGTTAATAACCATGACCAGCCGCTCAAATTTGTTACTGTATGCACTTCTCATCCACTATATCAAGGAAAACTTTGCTGAAGAAATTGTATTATTGTCTCCTTGCTGAAGAAATCAAACTGGACAGCAAGTTTCTCCTTGATGTTTTATATGAGATAATAAAACAAAATCAATAAGAAAGATAAATCTACTTTTCTCTTTTCAGCTTAGTTTTAACTTTTAACACCATAGTCGTTAGAACTATACCAAATATTTTGCTTTATTGTACAGTCAAATTCAGTATATACGTGAATAATTTCCATTTAGCTAGAAGCCATGTCATCACTTAGTTTTGCATTATGGAATGGAAACCACTTTTCACTTACTATGAATATTTGCTTATCGTGTCTATGTGCAATTAAAAAGTCTGTAGTGCTCAGCAGGGTCACCTAATAAAAAGGTCTTACGATCAAATCTATGGAATCTGAGCTAGGGTTGCCCACCACATGTCTGTTATAAACTTATAATGCATTACCCGATGTAAGAATTATTTTCTACTTGGGTGAATTTTCCATCCATATTTTTCTATATAGTTTAGTTCAGCACTAAAAAAATGGTAACCTATTTATTTGTTCTTCACAAGTGACATTAGCATTTCGTAGAATTTCTAAGATCTCATTTCGTATCTTCAGATTCTCAATGTACCATTTTGGGGCTGTTTGAGAGCTGAACAATGTTTGCCATGTTGACCATTTCACATGTGTTTGAAATGTGTATAAGCATGATAATATCTTAAGCTTTGCCCTTGGTCTTTTATGATGATATATGATTTCCACCTAACCTATTTAAGAGAGGCCCAATTTGGTTCTCTCTCACATAACAATTTTATACACTTAT
The DNA here is from genome assembly GCF_022539505.1 of Lolium rigidum. Classification (NCBI taxonomy): domain Eukaryota; kingdom Viridiplantae; phylum Streptophyta; class Magnoliopsida; order Poales; family Poaceae; genus Lolium; species Lolium rigidum. The sequence continues at coordinate 38,841,493 of NC_061509.1, forward strand.
ACACTTTCATAGATGGCCACAAGCTTCGGTTTTGGGGTGTCTCTGCTGTTTGGACAAGGTTATCTCTGTCAAAGCATGAGCATTCAATGTTCTGTGGTTTTGATTGAAGTCAGTAATGATATTCTGCTATCTAAAGTATTGTTTCATTTAGGTTTATTCTGGCTCTGTAGGTGGAAAGCATGGTGTGAACTTTGTGATTATAATTTCTGCTGATATGTTTTGTTCCGAATTTTATATCTCGCAGACAATTCAGTCAGTTTGGCCTTTTCTGGACATTTTAGAAGTACTATGCTCATTTGATTTTTTTCCAACTGGACTAGCCCCTTTCCATTACTCACATAACGGAAATAACAAGTCTTTTACAGGCAAGTGACAGGAAGAAAGAAAGGGACTGGAAATAGAAGTTGGAAAAAAGAGGTGCTATCAGAAACCTGCTGCGAATGCTCGCCCTCCAACATCAAGTGCAGCATAACCTGCAGTGAGCATCAGGCGCTTGGACCTCTCAGTTCCCCCATCACCAGAACACTCCGATCTTGCTCCAGCAACCTCCTACACCTTCTTCATGAGTTGATCAGCACCAGCTCGAATAGCTCCTTTCTCTCCATCACTGTAGAGACCTGGCCAGTGTTTCAGAAACGAGCACACAGTGAAAACAATAGTGACATGAGATCTGAGAATGAATTTCACAAGGTAATTTTGTTTCTGATGGTCCATATCGACCAGCAAATAGCTGACAAAAGAACAGTATAAGAGCATCTCCAGCCGCGTCCCCAAAGCGACCCCAAAGGTATTTGGGGCGCACCGGATATTTTTTCCATTCCCAGCCGCGCGTCCCAAAGGCCCTTTCCGTCCGGCGCTCCGAGTCCGTCCCCGATCCACAGGGGACGCTCCGGGCGCGTCGGACACAGCGAGAAGCGAGGCGAGGAGTGGCGGGATCGACGCCAGCGACAGACGGACGGACGCTACCCTTGCCTGCCTAGCAACGGCGCAGTTGCGGGAAGGGGAACCGTCGTAGTGACAACCACATCGATCGAACTCCGCAAACGCATCTCTCTTCGATATATGCACTGCCATTCATCCGTGGTCAATAAGATCTCCATGTATGCGCTTTCCAATCTACAACTGTCAGGTGCCATTCATCTCTCCTCTCCTCTCTCTCACCATGAGCAACATCTCTTTGCCATCCTCGCTATCCTTACCTCTTGGGCTCCACGGTCTCCTTCCTCATCCCTGCACTGGCCAATGGAAGGATGCAACACCACCTGTGCCATTCATCTCCCGCCACTCCAGGTCCGAGCGAGCAGACAACGCCTCAGGGAACACATTTCTGACTTCTCATGCAACACATTTGTGACTTATTTGCAGTGCACCTTGGAGCAGGGCCGGTGATGCATTATTTGGTGTAGCCCTGCCTTCACCGCTTCGATTCCTTCTCAGTGCTGGCTGCTGCCTAGTGCCTAGGGGCAAATGAATCGAGACTTGACTAGCGGAATGAGCAAACCAAGTCCTATTTCACATTCCGACAAACGAATCCAGACATTACAGCTTATTATCCCAAACGACCGATGAAGATGATAATTCTGGATTCGCACACAGCATGTAAATATCTCTCCTAGTAGGCCGGACCAATAAGGCCAGCCTTTTGTTCTTTTTCCTTCTTAAATCTATGGCCCAAAATTTACTGTCCCTTTTACCTCCTGCTTGCTTTGACACGGAACGGAACAGCATACTCTGTTTTCGGTGGAAGGCTATGGCATCTTTTTAAACATAAGACCCTCGGCCCGGCTTCATATATAAAGTTCTAATGACAACGAACAATTCACCACATACAAACATCGTCTGAGACCAAACACACTCACACTGATAACACCATAAATCCATACATACGCCTCTCACGCTGCCCGCGGCAAGACAAAGGGAAAGATAAAGACTAGACTAGGACGCCGCCTGTCGAGTAGCTCCGGTCCTCGTCCTCACCTGAAGTCGCCTAAGCTCTCCCAGCGCCTCGTCCAGAAGCTCCTTGTCCCGCTGTCTGACCAGTACCCTCCAGCACTGCATGTGTATAGACATTGCGAACATAGCGTCAGCCGGATGTGCGATCACTTTCCCCTCTAGAGCTAGCTTGTTGCGCGTATTCCAAAGCGTCCATCCTAACACCGCAAAGGCAAACCAAGCAAGCCTACGTAGGGGCCCGGACAGGCCTTGCACTAAGGAGATGAAATCCCTGACCCCTGCCGGGTTCCAGGTACATGAGAGGAGCTCCCTAACTTCAGCCCACAAAAATCTCGCGAGGTGGCAGTTGAAGAAAATGTGGTCACAATCCTCCAACATTCCACACATCGCGCAGTTCCCGTCGGAGGGTCCATGCCTCTTGTCCAACTGTTCCGCCGACGGAAGCCTCCCCCTAATGAGTTGCCAAAGAAATACTCCGATCTTTGGGGGAACTCTAGTAGCCCACACCTCCTTAAAGAAAGTGACAGTCGCCCATTGCGACAGGCGAAGGTACAGGGAGTGTGTAGAGAAAATCCCTGATGGCTCCAGGCCCCAAGAGACCTGGTCCTCCCCCATGGAGTGTGGGTGTAGATCAAAAATCCTACAAAGGTTTTCCCATTCTACCACCTCAGCCGTGCCAAAGGTCCGTGATACGTCTCCGACGTATCGATAATTTCTTATGTTCTATGCCATATTATTGATGATACCTACATGTTTTATGCACACTTTATATCATATTCGTGCATTTTCTGGAACTAACCTATTAACAAGATGCCGAAGTGCCGCTCCTGTTTTCTCGCTGTTTTTGGTTTCGTAAATCCTAGTAACGAAATATTCTCGGAATCGGACGAAATCAAGACCCGTGTTCCTATTTTCACCGGAAGCATCCGGAACACGCGAGAAGGACCGGAGGGGGCCACGGGGCCCCGGATGATACCCCGGCGCGGCCGGAGGGGGCCGCGCCGCCTATGGTGTGGCCCCCCGTCGGCCCTCCTGCGCCGCCTCTTCGCCTATATAAAGCCCCCGACCTAAAAACCTCGAGGCGAAGAACCACGATACGGAAAACCTTCCGGAGCCGCCGCCATCGCGAAGCCAAGATCCGGGGACAGGAGTCCTCGTTCCGGCACCCCGCCGGAGCGGGGAAGTGCCCCCGGAAGGCTTCTCCATCGACACCGCTGCCATCTCCACCGCCATCTTCATCACCGCTGCTGCTCCCATGAGGAGGGAGTAGTTCTCCATCGAGGCTCGGGGCTGTACCGGTAGCTATGTGGTTCATCTCTCTCCTATGTACTTCAATACAATAATCTCATGAGCTGCCTTACATGATTGAGATTCATATGATGATGCTTGTAATCTAGATGTCATTATGCTAGTCAAGTGAGTTTTACTTATGTGATCTCCGGAGACTCCTTGTCCCACGTGTGTAAAGGTGACAGTGTGTGCACCGTGTGGGTCTCTTAGGCTATATTTCACGAATACTTATTCACCGTTGAATGGCATAGTGAGGTGCTTATTTATATCTCTTTATGATTGCAATGTGTTTGTATCACAATTTATCTATGTGCTACTCTAGTGATGTGTTATTAAAGTAGTTTTATTCCTCCCGCACGTGTGCAAAGGTGACAGTAGTGTGCACCGTGTTAGTACTTGGTTTATGCTATGATCATGATCTCTTGTAGATTGCGAAGTTAACTATTGCTATGATAATATTGATGTGATCTATTCCTCCTACATATGCATGAAGGTGACAGAGTGTGCATGCTATGCTAGTACTTGGTTTAGTCTTTTGATCTATCTTACACTAAAGGTTACTAAAATATGAGCATTATTGTGGAGCTTGTTAACTCCGGCATTGAGGGTTCGTGTAATCCTACGCAATGTGTTCATCATCCAACAAGAGTGTAGAGTATGCATTTATCTATTCCGTTATGTGATCAATGTTGAGAGTGTCCACTAGTGAAAGTGTAATCCCTAGGCCTTGTTCCTAAATATCGCTATCACTCGCTTGTTTATCTGTTTTACTCGCGTTACTACCGCTTGTTTACTGTTCCGGGCAAAGCACTTTTCCGGTGCCGTTGCTACTACTTATTCATACCACCCGTATTTCACTATCTCTTCGCCGAACTAGTGCACCTATTAGGTGTGTTGGGGACACAAGAGACTTCTTGCTTTGTGGTTGCAGGGTTGCATGAGAGGGATATCTTTGACCTCTTCCTCCCCGAGTTCGATAAACCTTGGGTGATCCACTTAAGGGAAAACTTGCTGCTGTTCTACAAACCTCTCGCTCTTGGAGGCCCAACACCTGTCTACAGGAAAGGAGGGGGAACGTAGACATCAAGCTATTTTCCTGGCGCCGTTGCTGCGGGAGGAAAGGTAAAAAGGCACTCATACTCCGGCTCCGTGTAACAGTACTTCTTCTCGGCGCCATTGTGTTTGTGCTCGAAGATATTTCCTTTAGATCCTGCAATTGCATCTTTTTGTTTCTTGTTTACACTAGTTTGGCATAATGGACAACAATGAGCTTCTTATTCTATTTCCTTATTTAAAACATGGATTGTTTGATGCGAAAATTAAAAAACCTATGGAATCTTATTTGCATGCTAGTAGTAATATTAGTATGAACGCTTTGAACACCATTGTTGATAATAATGTAGAAAGTTCTAAGCTTGGGGAAGCTGGTTTTCATGATCTTTTTAGTCCCCCAAGCATTGAGGAGAAAATTTTCTTTGATGATACTTTGCCTCCTATTTATGATGATTATGATGATAGTAGTCTTTTGGTGCCACCTACTATGGAGAGTAAATTTTATTGTGATTATACTATGCCTCCTACACTTGATGAGAATAATAATGATAGCTACTTTGTTGAATTTGCTCCCACTACAACTAATAAAACTGATTATGCTTATGTTGGGAGTAGTAATAATTTTATGCATGAGACTCATGATAAGAATGCTTTATGTGATAGTTATATTGTTGAGTTTGCTCATGTTGCTATTGAAAGTTATTATGAGAGAGGAAAATATGGTTGTAGAAATTTTCATGTTACTAAAATGCCTCTCTATGTGCTGAAATTTTTGAAGCTAGACTTGTTTTATCTTCCTATGCTTGTCACTTTGCTCTTCATGAACTTGTTTATTTACAAGATTCCTATGCATAGGAAGCATGTTAGACTTAAATGTGTTTTGAATTTGCCTCTTGATGCTCTCTTTTGCCTCAAATACTATTTCTTGCGAGTGCATCATTAAAACTGCCGAGCCCATCTTAATGGCTAAAAAGAAAGAACTTCTTGGGAGATAACCCATGTGTTATTTTGCTACAGTACTTTGTTTTATATTTGTATCTTGGAAGTTGTTTACTACTGTAGCAACCTCTCCTTATCTTAGTTTTATGTTTTGTTGTGCCAAGTAAAGTCTTTGATAGTAAAGTAAGTACTAGATTTGGATTACTGCGCAGTTCCAGATTTCTTTGCTGTCACGAATCTGGGTCTAATTCTCTCGTAGGTAACTCAGAAAATTATGCCAATTTACGTGAGTGATCCTCAGATATGTACGCAACTTTCATTCAATTTGGGCATTTTCATTTGAGCAAGTCTGGTGCCCTTTTAAAATTCGTCTTTACGGACTGTTCTGTTTTGACAGATTCTGCCTTTTATTTCGCATTGCTTCTTTCGCTGTGTTGGGTGGATTTCTTTGTTCCATTACCTTCCAGTAGCTTTGAGCAATGTCCAGAAGTGTTAAGAATGATTGTGTCACCTCTGAACATGTGAGTTTTTGATTATGCACTAACCCTCTAATGAGTTTGTTTCGAGTTTGGTGTGGAGGAAGTTTTCAAGGGTCAAGAGAGGAGGATGATATACTATGATCAAGGAGAGTGAAAGCTCTAAGCTTGGGGATGCCCCGGTGGTTCACCCCTGCATATTCTAAGAAGACTCAAGTGTCTAAGCTTGGGGATGCCCAAGGCATCCCCTTCTTCATCGACAAATTATCAGGTTCCTTCTCTTGAAACTATATTTTTATTCGGCCACATCTTATGTACTTTACTTGGAGCGTCTGTGTGCTTTTGTTTTTGTTTTTGTTTTTGTTTGAATAAATGCTTGTGTGGGAGAGAGACACGCTCCGCTGGTTCATATGAACACATGTGTTCTTCGCTTTATCTTTTAGTGTTCATGGCGAAGTTTCTTCTTCGTTAAATTGTTATATGGTTGGAATTGGAAAATGCTACATGTAGTAACTCTAAAATGTCTTGGATAATTTGATACTTGGCAATTGTTGTGCTCATGTTTAAGCTCTTGCATCATATACTTTGCACCCATTAATGAAGAAATACTTAGAGCTTGCTAATTTGGTTTGCATATTTGGTTTCTCTAGAGTCTAGATAACATCTAGTATTGAGTTTTGAACAACAAGGAAGACGGTATGGAGTCTTATAATGTTTACCATATGTCTTTTATGTGAGTTTTGCTGTACCGTTCATCCTTGTGTTTGTTTCAAATAACCTTGCTAGCCTAAACCTTGTATCGAGAGGGAATACTTCTCATGCATCCAAAATCCTTGAGCCAACCACTATGCCATTTGTGTCCACCATACCTACCTACTACATGGTATTTATCCGCCATTCCAAAGTAAATTGCTTGAGTGCTACCTTTAAAATTCCATCATTCACCTTTGCAATATATAGCTCATGGGACAAATAGCTTAAAAACTATTGTGGTATTGAATATGTACTTATGCACTTTATCTCTTATTAAGTTGCTTGTTGAGCGATAACCATGTTTCGGGGACGCCATCAACTATTCTTTGTTGGATATCATGTGAGTTGCTATGCATGTCCGTCTTGTCCGAAGCAAGAGAGATCTACCACCTTCATGGTTGGAGCATGCATATTGTTAGAGAAGAACTTTGGGCCGCTAACTAAAGCCATGATTCATGGTGGAAGTTTCAGTTTGGACATATATCCTCAATCTCATATGAGAATAATAATTGTTGCCACATGCTTATGCATTAAAGAGGAGTCCATTATCCGTTGTCCATGTTGTCCCGGTATGGATGTCTAAGTTGAGAATAATCAAAAGCGAGAAATCCAAAATGCGAGCTTTCTCCTTAGACCTTTGTACAGGCGGCATGGAGGTACCCCATTGTGACACTTGGTCAAAACATGTGCATTGCAAAGATCCGGTAGTCCAAGTTAATTAGGACAAGGTGCGGGCACTATTAGTATACTATGCATGAGACTTGCAACTTGTAAGATATAACTTTCATAACTCATATGCTTTATTACTACCGTTGACAAAATTGTTTCATGTTTTCAAAATAAAAGCTCTAGCACAAATATAGCAATCGATGCTTTCCTCTTTGAAGGACCATTCTCTTTTACTTTTATGTTGAGTCAGTTCACCTATTTCTCTCCACCTCAAGAAGCAAACACTTGTGTGAACCGTGCATTGATTCCTACATACTTGCATATTATACTTGTTATATTACTCTATGTTGACTATTATCCATGAGATATACATGTTATAAGTTGAAAGCAACCGCTGAAACTTAATCTTCCTTTGTGTTGCTTCAATGCCTCTACTTTGATTTATTGCTTTATGAGTTAACTCTTATGCAAGACTTATTAATACTTGTCTTGAAGTACTATTCATGAAAAGTCTTTGCTTTATGATTCACTTGTTTACTCATGTCATTACCATTGTTTTGATCGCTGCATCCACTACATATGTTTACAAATAGTATGATCAAGGTTATGATGGCATATCACTTCAGAAATTATCTTTGTTATCGTTTTACCTCGCTCGGGACGAGCAGTAACTAAGCTTGGGGATGCTTGATACGTCTCCGACGTATCGATAATTTCTTATGTTCTATGCCATATTATTGATGATACCTACATGTTTTATGCACACTTTATATCATATTCGTGCATTTTCTGGAACTAACCTATTAACAAGATGCCGAAGTGCCAGTTTCTGTTTTCTGCTGTTTTTGGTTTCGTAAATCCTAGTAACGAAATATTCTCGGAATCGGACGAAATCAAGACCCAGTGTTCCTATTTTCACCGGAAGCATCCGTAACACGCGAGAAGGACCAGAGGGGGGCCACAGGGCCCCCAGATGATACCCTGGCGCGGCCAGAGGGGGGGGCCGCGCCGCCCTATGGTGTGGCCCCCCTGTCAGCCCTCCTGCGCCACCTCTTCGCCTATATAAAGCCCCTGACCTAAAAACCTCGAGGCGAAGAACCACGATACGGAAAACCTTCCAGAGCCGCCGCCATCACGAAGCCAAGATCCGGGGACAGGAGTCTCTGTTCCGGCACCCGCCGGAGCGGGGAAGTGCCCCCGGAAGGCTTCTCCATCGACACCGCTGCCATCTCCACCGCCATCTTCATCACCGCCGCTGCTCCCATGAGGAGGGAGTAGTTCTCCATCGAGGCTCGGGGCTGTACCGGTAGCTATGTGGTTCATCTCTCTCCTATGTACTTCAATACAATAATCTCATGAGCTGCCTTACATGATTGAGATTCATATGATGATGCTTGTAATCTAGATGTCATTATGCTAGTCAAGTGAGTTTTACTTATGTGATCTCCGGAGACTCCTTGTCCCACGTGTGTAAAGGTGACAAGTGTGTGCACCGTGTGGGTCTCTTAGGCTATATTTCACGTAATACTTATTCACCGTTGAATGGCATAGTGAGGTGCTTATTTATATCTCTTTATGATTGCAATGTGTTTGTATCACAATTTATCTATGTGCTACTCTAGTGATGTGTTATTAAAGTAGTTTTATTCCTCCCGCACGTGTGCAAAGGTGACAAGTGTGTGCACCGTGTTAGTACTTGGTTTATGCTATGATCATGATCTCTTGTAGATTGCGAAGTTAACTATTGCTATGATAATATTGATGTGATCTATTCCTCCTACATATGCATGAAGGTGACAAGTGTGCATGCTATGCTAGTACTTGGTTTAGTCTTTTGATCTATCTTACACTAAAGGTTACTAAAATATGAGCATTATTGTGGAGCTTGTTAACTCCGGCATTGAGGGTTCGTGTAATCCTACGCAATGTGTTCATCATCCAACACGAGTGTAGAGTATGCATTTATCTATTCTGTTATGTGATCAATGTTGAGAGTGTCCACTAGTGAAAGTGTAATCCCTAGGCCTTGTTCCTAAATACTGCTATCACTGCTTGTTTACTCGTTTTATCGCGCTACTACTCGCTGCGTTACTACCGCTTGTTTATCGTTCCGGGCAAAGCACTTTTCCGAGTGCCGTTGCTACTACTTATTCATACCACCCGTATTTCACTATCTCTTCGCCGAACTAGTGCACCTATTAGGTGTGTTGGGGACACAAGAGACTTCTTGCTTTGTGGTTGCAGGGTTGCATGAGAGGGATATCTTTGACCTCTTCCTCCCTGAGTTCGATAAACCTTGGGTGATCCACTTAAGGGAAAACTTGCTGCTGTTCTACAAACCTCTGCTCTTGGAGGCCCAACACTGTCTACAGGAAAGGAGGGGGAACGTAGACATCAGTCCGGCGAAACCTGATGTTCCACCCCCCTCTGTCCTAACCCCAGCCACCGTAGCGAAGTGGTTGTCGCAGTAGGCAAATAGATGCGGGAACATCAGATGCAAAGGGGCCCTCCCCGTCCACCAGTCCAGCCAGAAATACGTCCGTCTCCCATCATGGATGTGATGTTTAGCCCCCAGCTTGAAGTGCCATTTGAGCTTTTGTATCGTCTTCCAAAATTGGGACCCTTTAGTCGGTACCAACGGGGAGAACAAGTCATTACTGCCTAAGTACTTGGCTCTTAAGAGGTCCGCCCATAGACCTTCCGCATTTTGGTAGAGCTTCCAAATCCAGCCTACCATAAGAGCAATGTTCATGTTCTTCGAATGAAGGATTCCCAACCCTCCATACTCCTTAGGCGTACACACCGTAGCCCAGCCCACCATATGGTATTCGCGTTTGTTCCCAACTCCTTCCCATAAGAATCGGCTCCTCGAGGTGTTTATTGCTCCATGCGTAGATTCGTAGAGAAGGTATAAACCCATAGCGAACATCGGAAGACTCGAGAGGCGCGGGTTCGTCAACTCTATTCTACCTGCCGATGCCAGGAAGAGACCCTGCCAGGGGTCAACCCTATGCCCGACCTTCTCTGTCAGAAAGGACCAGTCCGCTACCGTCAGCCTCTTGTCGCTTACCAGGAGGCCTAGGTACCGAAAAGGAAAGCTCCATATCTTGCAATTGAGTGCGTGTGCCACCTTTCTTTGCTCATCCATTGAGACCCCTGTCACAATGGCTTCACTCTTGTTGAAGTTAATCTTGAGCCCCGAGATGTTCTCGAAGCACAAGAGGATGAACTTCAGGTTTGCGATACCCAATCGTGAAGGTTCGATCATAATCATTGTGTCATCCGCGTACTGAAGGTGGGTAACTCCTCCCGGTATGAGGTGTGGCACTACACCCTTTATGTGTCCCGCCTCATTGGCCCTCGAGAGAATGGCTGCCAACGAATCTGCCATGAAGTCAAACAGAATAGGCGAGAGAGGATCCCCCTGTCTCACGCCCCTCGCATTCCAAAAGTAAGGACCAATCTCTCCGTTGACATTCACCACCGTCTGTCCCCCAGTGACTAATTGCATCAGATAGTGCACCACCATTGCTGAGAATCCCTTTCTCAGCAGAACTTCCCTCAGTAAATCCCAGTTGACCTGTCGTAAGCTTTCTCGAAGTCCAGCTTAAGTAACAGAGCCTTAAGATTCTTAACTCGCAGTTCATGAGTGATCTCGTGCAGAGCCAGCACACCTTCGTGCAGACTCCTGCCTTTGATGAAAGCATTCTGGTTCCTGTCGATCGTCCTGTTGGCTAGGGGTCCAAGCCTAATCGCATACGCTTTGGCTATAAACTTGAAGATAACATTAATAAGTGCTATGGGCCTAAACTGTTTAATATCATCAGCCCCTTTCACTTTCGGGATAAGCGAGATAATGCCAAAGTTGAGCCTAGCGATATCCACCCTCCCTAGGGTGAAAATGTTATTCTGTTAATTTAATCGTACCAAGCGTCAGGAACTGAAGTTAATGTTCTGCAAATCAAGATGTGGGGTGCCCTCCCGCGCAAGCAAGTTTTTGCAAAATTTATCTTTTATGGCCTTGTTATATATCCTGACAGGATATTGTATACTTGAACTTGAGCAAAGGATATATGTTGTGTTTATTATCTTGAAAAAATATTTGTAGCGATCAGTAAGATTTCTAAATTGTCCAACGTAAAGTAATTTATTTCTTTTTTGCTTTTGGAAGCATGTTTACACAAGTTTTATTCTTCATCATGCGTAGAAAATAGCTTCTAGTGTAATTCCCGGCTGGGCTTGGCGGCGGTACCGGCCCAGCAAGGGCGGTACTACCGGCCAGCCCACACACCCCTATTTTTCTATTTAGATTAAAATGACAATCTTGTAAAATCAAGAACTTAAAATTGGGAGCTCCGAATCGAGTGAAACCAATCTTGTAAAATATGGAAACTAGTGGGGGGTGATTTTCTATTCATTTTAGAGGTGCAACCCCTCAATACAAGAAACCGAGAAAATCACTCAACTCGAAGACGCAACAAGTGATATACACGAAATCCGTTTTCGATGAACTAGATTTATCATGGAAATAATCACAAGCTCTAAAACACCACATGGATAAGATCCAAATAACAACCAAGAAAGATGATGCAAGGATGCAAATGTTTGACCGCACTCCGAACGATACGATCGAGTTACTCACTCGAGAGCACCTTGATAGAACGACCATTATCCTATAAACCGGTCTCCCAGCTAAACCATGCGATCGGTAAGAAAGAAACCCTATCAAGAGCAAACCTTAACCTTGCGCCTTCCATTTGAGCTCGATGATGATGATCTTGATCACAACAAGATGAAACACCTTTCTTGATTGTGCTTGCTTAATGAAGATGAGGTCTTGCGGACTGCTCCCCCATACTCCACTATGGATGAGCTTCTTCTTCGGTGCAACTTCACATATCCATGGGCACATATGAATGGCAAGTTTAAAGCATCTGAGCTCTTCGAGTTGACTCATCTTAAACTTGCACCTCATTTCTTCGTATTGCAACCTTGAAGCCAATTTATGGTTTAAGCATTGTATATGGACAACTCCTACACAAGTGACTCAATGCAAAAATTAGTCCATAGGGATTGTTATTAATTACCAAAACCACACATGGGGGCTCTATGCACTTTCACCGTGCGTATCTTGCTGTTCCTCTCACCCTTGAGGCAGACCTTGCTGCGACTGATGGAGTTGATGGTGGCCGCAGGGAGCACCGTGGGGATGTTGCCGTGGACATCCTCCAGCTGAGAAGGCCACTACGACGGCACCCTCCTCATTCTAGCCCTCCTCCACAGACGACGTCGACCCCGGCGTGGGCCTTCGCTGAGATCTGGGAGGACTTCTCCACACCACCACAACCTACGACCGGAGCTCCGCACAACCACAACCACGATTGGAGCTCCACCCTAACTTTGGCTCGACAGAACGAGCACCACCGCTGCAGATCCGGCTACCTAGCTGCTAGACAGCGATCGATACCCGTCTGACGTAAATGGGCTGTCAAATAAAAAGCCCACCCGACGGATTCCTGTGCGAAGTATACGACAGGGAGCGCGCGAGCGATAGGGAGGAGGACCCCGGAGCAGAACATCATACTCTGTTTTCGACGCCTCCCAGGCTGCCCGCGGCAAGACAAAGGGAAAGATAAAGACTAGACTAGGACGCCGCCTGTCGAGTAGCTCCGGTCCTTGTCCTCGCCTGAAGTCGCCTAAGCTCTCCCAGCGCCTCGTCCAGAAGCTCCCTGTCCCGCTGTCTGACCAGTACCCTCCTGCATGTGTATAGACATTGTGAACATAGCGTCAGCCGGATGTGCGATCACTTTCCCCTCTAGAGCTAGCTTGTTGCGCGTATTCCAAAACGTCCATCCTAACGTCGCAAAGGCAAACCAAGCAAGCCTACGTAGGGGCCCGGACAGACCTTGCACTAAGGAGATGAAATCCCCGACCCCTGCTGGGTTCCAGGTACATGAGAGGAGCTCCCTAACTCCAGCCCACAAAAATCTCGCGAGGTGGCAGTTGAAGAAAATGTGGTCACAATCCTCCAGCATTGCGCACATCGCGCAGCTCCCGTCGGAGGGTCCATGCCTCTTGTCCACTCGTTCCGCCGACGGAAGCCTCCCCCTAATGAGTTGCCAAAGAAATACTCTGATCTTTGGGGGAACTCTAGTAGCCCACACCTCCTTAAAGAAAGTGACAGTCACCCCTTGCGACTGGCGAAGGTATAGGGAGTGTGTAGAGAAAACCCCTGACGGCTCCAGGCCCCAAGAGACCTGGTCCTCCCCCATGGAGTGTGGGTGTAGATAAAAAATCCTACAAAGGTTTTCCCATTCTACCACCTCAGCCGTGCCAAAGGTCCGGCGGAACCTGATGTGCCACCCCCCTCTGTCCTAACCCCAGCCACCGTACCGAAGTGGTTGTCACAGCAGGCAAATAGATGCGGGAACATCAGATGCAAAAGGGGCCCTCCCCGTCCACCAGTCCTGCCAGAAATACGTCCGTCTCCCATCATGGACGTGATGTTTAGCCCCCAGCTTGAAGTACCATTTGAGCTTCTGTATCGTCTTCCAAAATTGGGACCCCTTAGTCGGTACCAACGGGGAGAACAAGTAATTACTGCCCAAGTGCATGGACGAGACCCCGCATCTACAAAGCTCACTGGCGGGATCCCGGGCTTCAAAACCGTGTACCCGTGTGCTCGGCGGTGGTTGCCGCATGGATCACTCCGTGGAGAAAACGCAGTTGGATCTCTGCTCAATGGTAAAGATGAGCCCGATGGACCCCCGCGCCCGAGGAGCGGCGCGTAGAACCGATGATCTTCTCGAAAAAATGGAAGGAGTGCCGACCGCCGGAAAGGTGCGTACCAGGCCGCAGCCGCTGCTCGTGGTGGCGGGAAAGCAAGGTCTCGTTTTCCACGACGGAGTACCGGAAGGTCCTCCACACGCCCCACAACCTCGATGTCATGCACATTACGTAAGAACGTCACCGGGTAGAGTCTCGCTCGGCACCCCCTTGTAACTCGCTTTAAAAGTCCAAGGATGGACCGAAAGCAAGATATGATCCGAAACATTTTGGCATCGTGTTAGACCTTCAAGCCCCGATACCGATGATGACAACGACGATGATGATGATGATCGATTCGAAGTGGACCCAACGTCTCCGGAAAGGGCTAAGAAGAACGGGTGCCGCTTCCCGCCGCCTACTTCACAACGGCAGTCCGCAGGCAGCTCGGCCAGCTCTGCCGTGTGCCTCCTAGGAGTGAAGTTCCTCGCCTGCTACTCGGGGAATATAAGAAGATATCTCGGATGTAGCGAAGAAGAGGTTCACCGGGATGAAGTTTCACGATTGCCACGCGCCCGCGACGTGTATACTTCCCGCTGCGATCCGAGGGATACGTGACGAGGCACGTCCGTGATACGCTGTTTGGCCTCTTGCAACTTTTTTGACGCACGCCGGTGTAGGTCGATCGGCGTGAGGCAAGTGCCTTGGAAGATGCGACAGGATGAGATCGTGGTGCATACTATGTGAGCTCGAGATTTACTCGCCCCGCATTCCGTGGATATATGCGTCCCTTATCTCCTTCTCCAAGGTGTCGTTGGCGACATCACAGCGTTCCGCCCGACGTTCCTCCCACAACATGACGCCGAAGCGCGAACGGTGCCGCGAGCGATACGGCCGGGCAACAGGGCCCGCTCCGCACGCAAGCATGGACAAGGGGTTTCTAACCTACGAGTGCATCTCCTTCGCCGAGAACTATCTAAGCACCGAGGA
>NC_061509.1:38856480-38880578 GCF_022539505.1 Lolium rigidum
AATTGTTTACTCATTGCATTTACATTGTTTCGAATCGCTGCATTCATCTCATAAGCTTTACAATAGTATGATTAAGATTATGTTGGTAGCATGTCACCTCAGAAATTATATTTTATCGTTTACCTACTCGAGGACGAGTAGGAACTAAGCTTGGGGATGCTGATACGTCTCCAACGTATCTATAATTTCCGATGTTCCATGCTTGTTTTATGACAATACCAACATGTTTTATTCACACTTTATATCATTTTTATGCGTTTTCCGGAACTAACCTATTGACGAGATGCCGAAAGGCCAGTTGCTGTTTTCTGCTGTTTTTGGTTTCAGAAATCCTAGTAAGGAAATATTTTCGGAATCGGACGAAATCAAATCCGGGGATCTTATAATTTCGCGAGGCTTCCAGAGCACCGGAGAAGGGCCAGAGAGGTGCCAGGGGGGGCCCACACCACACCCCGGCGCGGCCAGGGGGGGGCGCCCCCCTATGGTGTGGGCAGCCCGTGGCCCCTCCGACTCCGATTCTTCGCCTATATAAGCCTTCCTGACCTAAAAACATCGACAGAAAAAACCACGATACGGAAAACCTTCCAGAGCCGCCGCCATCGCGAAGCCAAGATCTGGGGGACAGGAGTCTCTGTTCCGGCACCCTGCCGGAGTGGGGAAGTGCCCCTGGAAGGCTTCTCCATCGACACCGCTGCCATCTCCACCGCCATCTTCATCACCGCTGCTGCTCCCATGAGGAGGGAGTAGTTCTCCATCGAGGCTCGGGGCTGTACCGGTAGCTATGTGGCTAATCTCTCTCCATGTACTTCAATACAATGATCTCATGAGCTGCTTTACATGATTGAGATTCATATGGTTTGTATCACTACTATCTATGTGCTACTCTAGTGATGTTATTAAAGTAGTTCTATTCCTCCTGCACGTGTGTAACGGTGACAGTGTGTGCACCGTGTTAGTACTTGGTTTATGCTATGATCATGATCTCTTGTAGATTGCGAAGTTAACTATTGCTATGATAATATTGATGTGATCTATTCCTCCTACATATGCATGAAGGTGACGAGTGTGCATGCTATGCTAGTACTTGGTTTAGTCTCGTTGATCTATCTTACACTTAAGGTTACTAAAACATGAGCATTATTGTGGAGCTTGTTAACTCCGGCATTGAGGGTTCGTGTAATCCTACGCAATGTGTTCATCATCCAACAAAAGTGTAGAGTATGCATTTATCTATTCTGTTATGTGATCAATGTTGAGAGTGTCCACTAGTGAAAGTGTAATCCCTAGGCCTTGTTCCTAAATACTGCTGAGTTACTACTTGCTTGTTTATTGTTTCTCTGCGTTACTACTCGCTGCGTTACTACTGCTACATTACTACTTGCTTGTTTACTGTCCTGGGCAAAGCACTTTTCTGGTGTCATTGCCGTTGCTACTACTTATTCATACCACCTGTATTTCACTATCTCTTCGCCGAACTAGTGCACCTATTAGGTGTGTTGGAGACACAAGAGACTTCTTGCTTTGTGGTTGCAGGGTTGCATGAGAGGGATATCTTTGACCTCTTCCTCCCTGAGTTCGATAAACCTTGGGTATCCACTTAAGGGAAACTTGCTGCTGTTCTACAAACCTCTGCTCTTGGAGGCCCAACACTGTCTACAAGAATAGAAGCTCCCGTAGACATCATGCATCCAAACCTGAACCCAAACCTATGCCATTTGTGTCCACCATACCTACCTACTGCATGGTATTGTTTGCCATTCCAAGTAAATACTTCATGTGCTACCTTTAAACAATTCAAAACTTATTACTTCTTATTTGTGTCAATGTTTTATAGCTCATGAGGAAGTATGTGGTGTTTTATCTTTCAGTCTTGTTAGGCAGCCTCCACTAAAGGACTAGTGGCTTCATCCACTTATCCTATAATTTTGCAATAAGAGCTGGCAACGGGGTTCCCAGCCCCAATTAATCAACTTTCATTAATAATTCTCTTCGCATGTTTTGCCCTGATTCATCAGTAAGCAACTTAATTTTGCAATAGACACTCCTCCATGGTATGAGATTGTTGGAAGGCACCCGAGGATTCGGTTAGCCATGGCTTGTGTAAGCAAAGGTTGGGGGAGTGCCATCCTTAAAATAAACTAAAGTACATGTGTAAACAAAAGAGAAGAGGGATGATCTACCTTGCTTGGTAGAGATAACGTCCTTCATGGGAGCCGCTCTTTGGAGGTCTGTTTGGCAAGGGGGTTAGAGTACCCGCTACCGAGTCGTTGACAACAACAAACACCTCTCAAAACTTTACTTTTATTCTCTTTATATGATTTCAAAGCTGAAAAAGCTCTAGCACATGATTTAATCTCTGCTTCCCTCTGCGAAGGGCCTGTCTTTTACTTTATGTTGAGTCAGTAAACCTATTTCCCTCCATCTCAAGCAAGCATTTGAGTTGTTGTGATCAAACTATTATATTTTGATTTGCTTCATCATGTTTTTACTCTTTCTTGTTTAGTACAAGTTTTACCTGAATGAATATAGCTTTGAAAGTCATCAATGATTAATATGATTGAGTATGCAAGTTTACCATAAGCTTTTAATATGAGAGCGCTGCTCAATAGATGAATATAATTTGTTAAATGTTCTCTGACCAAGAACAAAGTTTGCCATCACCAATTATGATTCCTTATGCACCTTTATTTGTGACTACCTTATACTTGTTTCAAGATTGAGTTATATGAGGAAGTTGTTTACTATAATGTCTTGTGTGAATGAATATGATGCTTCTTGTCCGTATTTTATTTATCGACTCTTCACTCCATAAACATGTGGACCTGTTTACGAGTTCGGTTTCGCTTGGGGACAAGCGAAGTCTAAGCTTGGGGGAGTTGATACGTCCAATTTGCATCACTATTTTATATCATAATTTGCTGTTATTCATTGATATATTTCATATTGGGACACAATACTTATGTTATTTCATCTATTTTGCATGTTTCATGATTATTTGGAGATTGAGCACCGGAGCCGGGATTCTGCTGGAAAAAGCACCATCGGGATGCGATATTTCGGAAGATCAACTGTGGAAGGAAGTTTTACGAGAAAATCCTATTTTTCCGGATGACGGAGGAAGCCGAGAGGGGGAGCCAGGTTGGACCCGGGGTGGGCCCACACCATAGGGTGGCGCGGCCCATGGCTCGGCCGCGCCACCATGTGGTGTGGGGCCCCCTCGGCCTCTTTCGCCTCCTTTTCTTCGCGAAACCCTTCGCCCCGAAGACCTAAGCCACGAGAGGAATCCTCACGAAGGGTTACAGCCCGCCTCTGCGGGGCGGAGAACACCGAGAGAGAAAAGAGCTCTTCGGCGGGCGAGGAATCCGCCGGGAAATTCCCTCCCGGAGGGGGAAATCGACGCCATCGTCACCGCCATCGAGCTGGACATCATCTCCATCACCATCATCATCATATCCACCATCATCACCGCCATCTCCACCGCTGGCCATCGTCACCGCTGTAGCAATTTGGGTTTGATCTTGATTGTTTGATAGGGGAAACTCTCCCGTGCTGATTTCTACTTGTTGTTTATGCTATTGAGTGGAACCATTGAACCAAGGTCTATGTTCAGATTGTTATTCATCATCATATCACCTCTGATTATGTTCCATATGATGTCTCGTGAGTAATTCGTTTAGTTCTTGAGGACATGGGTGAAGTCTAATTGTTAGTAGTGAACTATGGTTGAGTAATATTCAATGTTATGATATTTAAGTTGTGGTGTTATTCTTCTAGTGGTGTCGTGTGAACGTCGACTACATGACACTTCACCATTTATGGGCCTAGGGGAATGCATCTTGTACTCGTTTGCCAATTGCGGGGTTGCCGGAGTGACGAAACCTAAACCCCCGTTGGTATATCGATGCGGGAGGGATCGCGAGGATCTCGAGTTTAAGGCTTGTGGTTAGATTTATCTTAATTACTTTCTTGTAGTTGCGGATGCTTGCAAGGGGTATAATCACAAGTATGTATTAGTCCTAGGAAGGGCGGTACATTAGCATAGGTTCACCCACACAACACTTATCAAAACAATGAAGATTAATCAAGCTGTATGTAGCGAAAGCACTAGACTAAAATCCCGTGTGTCCTCGAGAACGTTTGGTCATTATAAGTAAACAAACCGGCTTGTCCTTTGTGCTAAAAGGATTGGGCCACTCGCTGCAATTATTTCTCTCGCATTTTACTTACTCGTACTTTATTCATCTGTTACATCAAAACCCCACGAATACTTGTTTGTGAGCATTTACAGTGAATCCTTCATCAAAACTGCCTGTCAACACCTTCTGCTCCTCGTTGGGATCGACATTCTTACTTATCGAAGATACTACGATACACCCCCTATACTTGTGGGTCATCACTAGCCATAGAAGGTAGGCGACGGCGATGGTGATTTCCGAGTCACGGGAGAGGATTTGGGAGAGGGAGATGCCGAGCGCCTTGTCGATCTCGAACTCGACAGGGATGCCGTGGCAGTCCCAGCCGAAGCGGCGCGAGACGTGGCGACCGCGCATCGCCTGGTTGTAAGGGTATATTGCCCCTATGTGTGGTTTTGGTAATTAGTGACAACCCCTATGGACTAATGTTTTCATTGAGTTTATATGAAGGAATATTCCATAGGTACTACTTGTATTCCATGGGTTGGATTCAAGTATGGATGCCATGAAGATAAAGATATACCTTGTGTATTGGCATCAAGATCACCGCTTTGAAGATATATATGTGATATGATCAAGAAGAAGAAATGAATATGGAGTTCTTATGTGGAACTCAATATTAGCCATGCTCTAGCTTACGTGATAAGCAACGAATGATCATGATCTTGAGTGCTTGATTCCAAGTGAAGAATTCAAGTTATGGCTCTAATTCGGTGTCATGATAGTCTCATAAGTTGAGCTATGGTTGACTAAGATTTAGAGCATGCAAACAAATGAAGAATTCTATATACACCTCAAGATAGTATGATAGAGCATGAGAAGATACAAGGTTGACCAATACGAAGAGTGAAGAATAGATTTAAGATTGGTCAACACATGAAGCATGAAGAATGTGCCACGTGAAGTCATGTGGTATGATAAGCCTTGTCAATTATGCTTTATGAACTAACCCATCATATATGTGCCCTTTTGTTGTCTATGTGGGTTAGGTATCTTTTCATGGGCATGCATCAAAAGTGCGATCTCATATATCCCATGAGAGGATCACATCAAGTGGTGCTCGTCATCAAGGTCGAGTTGGACAAGTTTAAGATGAGCATCTCAAGAGGATCACATGCTTGAAGCTTGCCATCCATTTGGTGATAATGGACATGTGAAGATGTTCATCAATGGAGCTTTCCCATCATGGTGTATGGGGGAGCATTTGTGAGTCTTCACGAAGCAACAATGATCAAGTGAGGCATTCCGGCCTGAGTGGAGCTTGAAGAGTTATCATCAAGATCAAGCGGGATGCGCAAGGAAAATTTATGGCCTTGCTAGGTTTTCCTTTTACCGGTCTCAAGGTGGTTGTTGGGAGACCAAATTATAGGATACATAGCCGCACTATCAAGAGGGGCTTTCGGTTGGGTAACTTGATCACATCGTCTTAGGGATCTCAACCCTTTGCATGCTTTGCATTCCATAAATCTTGTTGCTTCTTGGTGTTTCTCTGTGTGAGGTTCTTGAGCTTCTTTCTAGCTTTACAACAAGTCCAAGTTCATCGAAAACGGAATTCGTATGCATCTTCTATTGCATTTTTATGGTTGGAGGTTTTACCGGTTTGATGTTTTTATAGGTAGGAAAGACCTTTTATATTATGTTTCTTACTAAATAGTTGGACTATGATGTTTCTATACATAATGTTTTAGATCTCGTTGTCATGATTCCAACGAGCCCAAGATCATCAAAATCGAAGTCCGGATGCAAAAGTTATCGCAGTTTCGATACACAGCCCGGTCCACCGAGTGCTGCTACCGGGTAGGTCGGTAGTCAGCTCGGTAGGTACCGGGTTCAGTACCGGGTGGCTCGATTCTGCCCCCGAACGGTCATATTTTGATGGGCTATAAAAGGGGCCTTCTTCCCCATTGTTCTTAGGGTTCTTAGGCATGTTTTTTACCATCATTGTTGACCTTCTTGAGCTTGCTTCCTCTCCAATCCCTCCTGTGATTCTTGCATATTCTTGGGGTATTTGAAAGAGGAGATCTAGATCTACAACCTCATTTAATCCATTTCTCATCTAAGTGAGGGGAACTCTTGGGTTCTAGATCTTGGAGTCATTTGTTGGTTTCCTCCATTGTTCTTCCTCTCTAATCTCATCCTAGCATTTGTTGCTTGGGTGGGATTTGAGTGTGAAGGATTTGAACACTTTTGGTGTTCTTGCTTTGCATTCTTGCATAGTGTTGAGCTCTCCACCACGATTAGTTCGAGTGAAATACCATGAGCTTGTTACTCTTGGAGGGAGACCTCCTAGTTGGCTTGGCGATTGGTGCTCTGGGGATCTGATACGTCTCCGACGTATCGATAATTTCTTATGTTCTATGCCATATTATTGATGATACCTACATGTTTTATGCACACTTTATGTCATATTCGTGCATTTTACGGAACTAACCTATTAACAAGATGCCGAAGTGCCGGTTCTCGTTTTCTTGCTGTTTTTGGTTTCAGAAATCCTAGTAACAAAATATTCTCGGAATTGGACGAAACGAAGACCCGGGGGCCTATTTTTCCACGGAGCTTCCGGAAGACCGAAGAACATACGAAGTGGGGCCACGAGGTGGCGACACCACAAGGCGGCGCGGCCTAGGGGGCCCGCGCCGCCTATGGTGTGGCCCCTCGTCGGGCCCCCGACTCTGCCCTTCCGCCTACTTAAAGCCTCCGTCGCGAAACCCCCGATGCGAAAAACCACGATACGGAAAACCTTACGAGACGCCGCCGCCGATCCCATCTCGGGGTATTACGGAGATCTCCTCCGGCACCCTGCCGGAGAGGGGATTCATCTCCCGGAGGACTCTACACCGCCATGGTCGCCTCCGGAGTGATGAGTGAGTAGTTCACCCCTGGACTATGGGTCCATAGCAGTAGCTAGATGGTTGTCTTCTCCTCATTGTGCTTCATTGTTGGATCTTGTGAGGTGCCTAACATGATCAAGATCATCTATCTGTAATTCTATATGTTGTGTTTGTCGGGATCCGATGGATAGAGAATACCATGTCATGTTAATTATCAAGTTATTACATATGTGTTGTTTATGATCTTGCATGCTCTCCGTTTCTAGTAGAGGCTCGGCCAAGTTTTTACTTTTAACTCCAAGAGGGAGTATTTATGCTCGATAGTGGGTTCATGCCCGCATTGACACCTGGGACGAGTGACGAAAGTTCTAAGGTTGTGTTGTGTCTGTTACCACTAGGGATAAAACATTGGCGCTATGTCCGAGGATGTAGTTGTTGATTACATTACGCACCATACTTAATGCAATTGTCCGTTGCTTTGCAACTTAATACTGGAAGGGGTTCGGACGATAACCCGAAGGTGGACTTTTTAGGCATAGATGCGGTTGGATGGCGGTCTATGTACTTTGTCGTAATGCCCAATTAAATCTCACTATACTTATCATGTCATGTATGTGCATTGTTATGCCCTCTCTATTTGTCAATTGCCCGATCGTAATTTGTTCACCCAACATGCTTTTATCTTATGGGAGAGACACCTCTAGTGAACTGTGGACCCCGGTCCATTCTTTTAATACTCGAAATACAAATCTGTCTGCAATACTTGTTTTACTCGTTTTCTCTCGCAAACAATCATCTTCCACACAATACGGTTAATCCTTTGTTACAGCAAGCCGGTGAGATTGACAACCTCACCTGTTTCGTTGGGGCAAAGTACTTTGGTTGTGTTGTGCGGGTTCCACGTTGGCGCCGGAATCTCCGGTGTTGCGCCGCACTACATCCCGCCGCCATCAACCTTCAACGTGCTTCTTGACTCCTACTGGTTCGATTAAACCTTGGTTTCTTACTGAGGGAAACTTGCCGCTGTGCGCATTACACCTTCCTCTTGGGGTTCCCAACGGACGTGTCAACTACACGCATCAAGCAAATTTCTGGCGCCGTTGCCGGGGAGATCAAGACACGCTGCAAGGGGAGTCTCCACTTCTCAATCTCTTTACTTTGTTTTTGTCTTGCTTTATTTTATTTACTACTTTGTTTGCTGCACTTATATCAAAACACAAAAAATTAGTTGCTAGCTTTACTTTATTTACTGTCTTGTTTGCTATATCAAAAAAACACAAAAAAATTAGTTACTTGCATTTACTTTATCTAGTTTGCTTTATTTACTACTGCTAAAATGGCCAACCCTGAAAATACTAAGTTGTGTGACTTCACTAGCACAAATAACAATGATTTCCTATGCACACCTATTGCTCCTCCTGCTACTACAGCAGAATTCTTTGAAATTAAACCTGCTTTACTTAATCTTGTCATGAGAGAGCAATTTTCTGGTGTTAGTTATGATGATGCTGCTGCCCATCTCAATAATTTTGTTGAACTATGTGAAATGCAAAAATATAAAGATGTAGATGGTGACATTATAAAATTAAAATTGTTCCCTTTCTCATTAAGAGGAAGAGCTAAAGATTGGTTGCTATCTCTGCCTAAGAATAGTATTGATTCATGGACTAAATGCAAGGATGCTTTTATTGGTAGATATTATCCCCCTGCTAAAATTATATCTTTGAGGAGTAGCATAATGAATTTTAAACAATTGGATAATGAACATGTTGCTCAAGCTTGGGAAAGAATGAAATCTCTGGTTAAAAATTGCCCGATCCATGGACTGACTACTTGGATGATCATCCAAACCTTCTATGCAGGACTAAATTTTTCTTCGCGGAATTTATTGGATTCAGCTGCTGGAGGTACCTTTATGTCCATCACTCTTGGTGAAGCAACAAAGCTTCTTGATAATATGATGGTTAATTACTCTGAATGGCACACGGAAAGAGCTCGACAAGGTAAGAAGGTAAATTCTGTTGAAGAATCCTCTTCCTTGAATGATAAGGTTGATGCTATTATGTCTATGCTTGCAAATGATAGGACTAATGTTGATCCTAATAATGTTCCATTAGCTTCATTGGTTGCCCAAGAAGAACATGTTGATGTAAACTTCATTAAAAATAATAATTTCAACAACAATGCTTATCGGAACAATTCTAGTAATAACTATAGGCCATATCCTTATAATAATGGTAACGGTTATGCTAATTCTTATGGGAATTATTACAACAATAATAGGAATACACCCCCTGGACTTGAAGCCATGCTTAAAGAATTTATTAGTACACAACCTGTTTTTAACAAATCTGTTGAGGAAAAGCTCAATAAAATTGATATTCTTGTTTCTAGAGTTGATAGTCTTGCCTCTGATGTTGATCTTTTGAAATCGAAAGTTATGCCTAATAGGGATATTGAAAATAAAATTGTTACTACAGCAAATGCCATCCAAGTTAGAATTAATGAGAATATAAGATTAATGGTTGAACTGCGTGCTAGGTGGGATAGAGAAGAAAATGAAAAACTAGCTAAAGAGGAAAATGTAGCTAAAGTTTGGACTATTACCACCACTAGCAATGCTAATGATTCATATGTTGCTGCACCTCCTACTATCAATGGTAAAATAATTGGTGTTGGCAATGCTTCTACTCCTAGTGCAAAGCGCGCAAAATTACTCGAAACTGCTAAAACTGCTCGAAACCGCTTGTGATAAAACTGCTGAATTTTTTTCCAACCTTGGGGATGATAATCCCATTGCTTTAGATTGTAATGATTTAGATTTTGATGATTGCCACATCTCTGAAGTTATAAAGTTCTTGCAAAAACTTGCTAAGAGTCCCAATGCTAGTGCTATAAATTTGGCTTTCACAAAACATATTACAAATGCTCTCATAAAAGTTAGAGAAGAAAAACTAAAACTTGAAACTTCTATTCCTAGAAAGCTAGAGGATGGTTGGGAGCCCATCATTAAAATGAGAGTCAAAGATTTTTATTGTAATGCCTTATGTGATCTTGGTGCAAGTATTTCTGTTATGCCTAAAAAAGTCTATGATATGCTTGACTTGGCACCATTGAAAAATTGTTATTTGGATGTTAATCTCGCTGATAATGCTAAAAAGAAACCTTTGGGGAAAGTTGATAATGTTCATATTATGGTTAACAATAACCTTGTCCCCGTTGATTTTGTTGTCTTGGATATTGAATGCAATGCATCTTGCCCCATTATATTGGGAAGACCTTTTCTTCGAATCGTTGGTGCTACTATTGATATGAAGGAAGGTAATATTAAATATCAATTTCCTCTCAAGAAAGGTATGGAACACTTCCCTAGAAAGAAAATGAAGGTACCTTATGATTCTATTATTAGAACAAATTATGATGTTGATGCTTCATCCTTCGATGTTACTTGAGATACACTTTCGCGCCTAGCTGAAAGGCGTTAAAGAAAAGCGCTTATGGGAGACAACCCATGTTTTTACTACAGTATTTTTGTTTTATATTTGTGTCTTGGAAGTTGTTTACTACTGTAGCAACCTCTCCTTATCTTAGTTTTATGTTTTGTTGTGCCAAGTAAAGTCTTTGATAGAAAAATAAGTACTAGATTTGGATTACTGCACAGTTCCAGCATTTCTTTGTCTGTCACGAATCTGGGTCTATCTCCTCGTAGGTAGCTCAGAAAATTAAGCCAATTTACGAGCATGATCCTCAGATATGTACGCAACTTTCATTCAATTTGAGCATTTCCGTTTGAGCAAGTCTGGTGGCCTAATAAAATCCATCTTTACGGATCGTTCTGTTTTGACAGATTCTGTCTTTTATTTCGCATTGCCTCTTTTGCTATGTTGGATGAATTTCTTTGATCCATTAATGTCCAGTAGCTTTATGCAATGTCCAGAAGTGTTAAGAATGATTGTTTCACCTCTGAACATGTTAATTTTTATTATGCACTAACCCTCTAATGAGTTGTTTCGAGTTTGGTGTGGAGGAAGTTTTCAAGGATCAAGAGAGGAGTATGATGCAATATGATCAAGGAGAGTGAAAGCTCTAAGCTTGGGGATGCCCGGTGGTTCACCCCTGCATATTATAAGAAGACTCAAGCGTTTAAGCTTGGGGATGCCCAAGGCATCCCCTTCTTCATCGACAACATTATCAGGTTCCTCCCCGAAACTATATTTTTATTCCGTCACATCTTATGCACTTTGCTTGGAGCGTCTCGTTTGTTTTTGTTTTTTGTTTTGTTTGAATAAAATGGATCCTAGCATTCACTTTATGGGAGAGAGACACGCTCCGCTGTAGCATATGGACAAATATGTCCTTAGGCTCTACTCATAGTATTCAAGGCGAAGTTTCATCTTCGTTAAATTGTTATATGGTTGGAATTGGAAAATGCTACATGTAGTAATTCTAAAATGTCTTGGATAATGTGATACTTGGCAATTGTTGTGCTCATGTTTAAGCTCTTGCATCATATACTTTGCACCCATTAATGAAGAAATACTTAGAGCTTGCTAATTTGGTTTGCATATTTGGTTTCTCTAGAGTCTAGATAACATCTAGTATTGAGTTTTGAACAACAAGGAAGACGGTATGGAGTCTTATAATGTTTACAATATGTCTTTTATGTGAGTTTTGCTGTACCGTTCATCCTTGTGTTTGTTTCAAATAACCTTGCTAGCCTAAACCTTGTATCGAGAGGGAATACTTCTCATGCATCCAAAATACTTGAGCCAACTACTATGCCATTCGTGTCCACCATATCTACCTACTACATGGTATTTATCCGCCATTCCAAAGTAAATTGCTTGAGTGCTACCTTTAAAATTCCATCATTCACCTTTGCAATATATAGCTCATGGGACAAATAGCTTAAAAACTATTGTGGTATTGAATATGTACTTATGCACTTTATCTCTTATTAAGTTGCTTGTTGTGCGATAACCATGTTTCGGGGACGCCATCAACTATTCTTTGTTGAATATCATGTGAGTTGCTATGCATGTCCGTCTTGTCCGAAGTAAGAGAGATCTACCACCTTCATGGTTGGAGCATGCATATTGTTAGAGAAGAACTTTGGGCCGCTAACTAAAGCCATGATTCATGGTGGAAGTTTCAGTTTGGACATATATCCTCAATCTCATATGAGAATAATAATTGTTGCCACATGCTTATGCATTAAAGAGGAGTCCATTATCTGTTGTCCATGTTGTCCCGGTATGGATGTCTAAGTTGAGAATAATCAAAAGCGAGAAATCCAAAATGCGAGCTTTCTCCTTAGACCTTTGTACAGGCGGCATGGAGGTACCCCATTGTGACACTTGGTCAAAACATGTGCATTGCAAAGATCCGGTAGTCCAAGTTAATTAGGACAAGGTGCGGGCACTATTAGTATACTATGCATGAGACTTGCAACTTGTAAGATATAATGTTCATAACTCATATGCTTTATTACTACCGTTGACAAAATTGTTTCATATTTTCAAAATAAAAGCTCTAGCACAAATATAGCAATCGATGCTTTCCTCTTTGAAGGACCATTCTCTTTACTTTTATCTTGAGTCAGTTCACCTATCTCTCTCCACCTCAAGAAGCAAACACTTGTGTGAACTGTGCATTGATTCTTACATACTTGCATATTGCACTTGTTATATTACTCTATGTTGACAATTATCCATGAGATATACGTGTTACAAGTTGAAAGCAACCGCTGAAACTTAATCTTCCTTTGTGTTGCTTCAATGCCTTTACTTTGATTTATTGCTTTATGAGTTAACTCTTATGCAAGAATTATTAATACTTGTCTTGAAGTACTATTCATGAAAAGTCTTTGCTTTATGATTCACTTGTTTTCTCATGTCATTACCATTGTTTTTGATCGCTGCATTCACTACATATGTTTACAAATAGTATGATCAAGGTTATGATGGCATATCACTTCAGAAATTATCTTTGTTATCGTTTTACCTGCTCGGGACGAGCAGAACTAAGCTTGAGGGATGCTTGATACGTCTCCGACGTATCGATAATTTCTTATGTTCTATGCCATATTATTGATGATACCTACATGTTTTATGCACACTTTATGTCATATTCGTGCATTTTCCGGAACTAACCTATTAACAAGATGCCGAAGTGCCGGTTCTCGTTTTCTGCTGTTTTTGGTTTCAGAAATCCTAGTAACGAAATATTCTCGGAATTGGAAGAAACGAAGACCCAGGGGCCTATTTTTCCACGGAGCTTCCAGAAGACCGAAGAACATACGAAGTGGGGCCACGAGGTGGCGACACCACAAGGCGGCGCGGCCTAGGGGGGGCTCGCGCCGCCCTATGGTGTGGCCCCCTCGTCGGGCCCCCGACTCTGCCCTTCCGCCTACTTAAAGCCTCCGTCGCGAAACCCCTGATGCGAAAAACCACGATACGGAAAACCTTACTGAGACGCCGCCGCCGCCGATCCCATCTCGGGGGATTCTGGAGATCTCCTCCGGCACCCTGCCGGAGAGGGGATTCATCTCCCGGAGGACTCTACACCGCCATGGTCGCCTCCGGAGTGATGAGTGAGTAGTTCACCCCTGGACTATGGGTCCATAGCAGTAGCTAGATGGTTGTCTTCTCCTCATTGTGCTTCATTGTTGGATCTTGTGAGCTGCCTAACATGATCAAGATCATCTATCCGTAATTCTATATGTTGTGTTTGTCGGGATCCGATGGATAGAGAATACCATGTCATGTTAATTATCAAGTTATTACATATGTGTTGTTTATGATCTTGCATGCTCTCCGTTTCTAGTAGAGGCTCGGCCAAGTTTTTACTTTTAACTCCAAGAGGGAGTATTTATGCTCGATAGTGGGTTCATGCCTGCATTGACACCGGGACGAGTGACGAAAGTTCTAAGGTTGTGTTGTGCTGTTGCCACTAGGGATAAAACATTGGCGCTATGTCCGAGGATGTAGTTGTTGATTACATTACGCACCATACTTAATGCAATTGTCTCGTTGCTTTGCAACTTAATACCGGAAGGGGTTCGGACGATAACCTCGAAGGTGGACTTTTTAGGCATAGATGCGGTTGGATGGCGGTCTATGTACTTTGTCGTAATGCCCAATTAAATCTCACTATACTTATCATGTCATGTATGTGCATTGTTATGCCCTCTCTATTTGTCAATTGCCCGACTGTAATTTGTTCACCCAACATGCTTTTATCTTATGGGAGAGACACCTCTAGTGAACTGTGGACCCCGGTCCATTCTTTTAATACTGAAATACAAATCTGCTGCAATACTTGTTTTACTGTTTTCTCTGCAAACAATCTCTTCCACACAATACGGTTAATCCTTTGTTACAGCAAGCCGGTGAGATTGACAACCTCACTATTTCGTTGGGGCAAAGTACTTTGGGTGTGTTGTGCAGGTTCCACGTTGGCGCCGGAATCTCTGGTGTTGCGCCGCACTACATCCCGCCGCCATCAACCTTCAACGTGCTTCTTGACTCCTACTGGTTCAATTAAACCTTGGTTTCTTACTGAGGGAAACTTGCCGCTGTGCGCATCACACCTTCCTCTTGGGGTTCCCAACGGACGTGTCAACTACACGCATCAGGATCTCTTCAAGGAAGATTGTGAGGAGGTCTGGGCTTCTGCTTCGTGGAGCTTGTGAAGTGGTTGTGGAGCTTGCCATCTCCAGAGTGGAGGAAAAGCTAACCATAAGGAAAGGGCCATTATCCTTCGTGGGTTTGGCTCGGAGAAGAAGGTGAGCCTTCGTGGCGTTGGGGACTCCTTCATGGGACCTCCACCTCTCCAAACGTGACGTACCTTCTGATACGTCTCCAACGTATCTATAATTTCTTATGTTCCATGCTAGTTTTATGACAATACCTACATGTTTTATTCATACTTTATGTCATTTTTATGCATTTTCCGGTACTAACGTATTAACAAGATGCCGAAGCGCTAGTTCCTGTTTTCTGCTATTTTTGGTTTCAGAAATCCTACACACGAAATTTTCTCGGAATTGGACGAAACAAAAGCCAAACCTTCTATTTTACCGAGACGGACCCAGAGAGCCAGAGAAGTGCCGGAGGGGGGCCAAGGGGGCCCCACACCATAGGGGGCGTGGGCCCAGGCCTGGCGGCGCCACCAGGTGGGGAAGCCACCCCCTGGCTCCTCCGACTCCGCCCTTTCGCCTATATATTCTGTCCGTCGCGAAAACCCTAAAACACCCGACGATATTCCACGAAGAGTTCCGTAGCCGCCGCCATCGCGAAGACAAGTTTCGGGGGACAGAATCTCTGTTCCGGTACGCCGCCGGACGGGGAATTGCCCCCGGAGTCATCTCCATCGACACCACCGCCATCTTCATCACCGTTGCTGTCTCCCATGATGAGGAGGGAGTAGTTCTCCCCCGAGGCTAAGGGCTCTACCGGTAGCTATGTGGTTCATCTCTCTCTCCCATGGTGTGATCTTTATGCGATCATGAACTTTGTAATCTAGTTGAATATGTAGATGTTACTCTTGTCTATTATGCACTCTAGAGGTTACTTTAATATGAACTCCGGAGTTACTCTCCATGGTGTGATGGTGACAGTGTGTGCATCGTGTGTGATTCCTTTATGACGTTGTGGAGCTTGTTTACTCCGGCTTGAGGGTGCTCCTGTAGCCCTACACAATGAATGGTGTTTGTTATCCAACAAGAGAGTGTTTGAGATTAGCATTTATTTATTCAGTTATGTGATCATTGTTGAGAGTGTCCACTAGTGAAAGTATGATCCCTAGGCCTTGTTTCTAAGCATTGAAACACCGTTTTCAACAAGTTCTGCTACATGTTTGCTTGCTGCCATTTTTATTTCAGATTGCAATTACTACTTACAATCATCCATATTACTTGTATTTCACTATCTCTTCGCCGAACTAGTGCACCTATACATCTGACAAGTTATTAGGTGTGTTGGGGACACAAGAGACTTCTTGTATCTTAATTGCAGGGTTGCTTGAGAGGGATATCTTTGACCTCTACCTCCCTGAGTTCGATAAACCTTGGGTGATCCACTTAAGGGAAACTTGTTGCTGTTCTACAAACCTCTCGCTCTTGGAGGCCCAACACTGTCTACAGGAATAGAAGTGTGCGTAGACATCAAGCTATTTTCACGGCGCCGTTGCCGGGGAGGTAAGGTAAAAGGTATTCACATCCTCCGACTACTAAGCTATTTCCTAGCATTGTTGCCGGTGTGTGAGTGCTCGAAGCTATTTCCTTTAGATCCTGCAATTGCATCTTTTTGTTTCTTGTTTTTATTTTTCACTAGTTAGGCATAATGGAAAACAACAGTGAGCTTTTTAATCTATTTCCTAAGTTAAGACATGAATTGTTTGATGCGAAAATTAAAAAACCTATGGAACCTTATTTGCATGATAGTAGCAATGTTATTAGTATGAACGCAATTACTGCTAATGCTATGGAGAAGTCTAAGCTTGGGGAAGCTAGTTTTTATGATCTTTTTAGCTTCCCATCTTTAGGGGAGAAAATTTGCTATGATAATGCTTTTTCTCCCATATGCGATAACTCTAATAATGCTTCTGATATTTTAAATCCACCTACTGAAAGTATTCCCTTCAAGATACCTATGAAAATTGTTGAACTTGCTATGAACAATTGCTATTTTGGAGATGGGACTGTCCATCCTAGTGATCATTTACTCTTTATACATGAATTATGCGAGTTGTTCGAGAATGCGGGTATTTCAAAGGACCAAGTTAAGAGGAAGCTATTCTCTATATCTCTGAAGGGCAGAGCTGCAGAATGGTATAAGATGCTGAAGAATGGTCGATCTATTGGTTGGGAGGAAATTGTACCTCTCTTTTATTCTAAATTTTATCCTCCTCATGAAGTGCATGTTGATAGGAATTACATTTATAACTTTTATCCTAGTGATGGTGAGAGTATTTCCCAAGCATGGGGGAGATTGAAGTCACTAATGCTCAAATGTCCCATTCATGAGCTCCCCCGTAATGTTATTGTTAATAATTTTTATGCAAGGCTTTCAGGACACCACAAGGACTATCTAAATACCTGTTTGGACGGATCTTTCACAAGCAAGGAGGTTGAAGCTAGATGGGATCTTCTTGAAAGAATTCAAAGCAATATTGAAGATTGGGAAAACGACAAAGGTAAAGAATCAGGTATAAATCACGAGTATGATTGCATTAAGTCTTTTGCTCAAATTACTGATTTTCAAGAGCTTAGTGCTAAATATGGTCTTGATCCTCAAATTATGGTCGATTGCTATAGAGCCTTTGCTTCTCATATTAATGTTCCTAAAGAAAATTGGTACATGTATCATGAACCTTTTAAAGACACGTGCATGGAAAATGAAATTGTTGTTAATGATTGCAATAAACATGCTCAAACTTCGAAAATGCTGTTTCCTATAAGCATGTTAATTTTTGTGGAGTTCATAGACCTTGTGAAAAGAATAAAATTGAAGAAGAATATTGTATCCATCACAGGAATGAAAAAACTAGAAAGTGGTCTAGGGCTCTAGATGATCTTTGTGAAAAAGTTTGTGCCCTCTATCCTTTTATTTGTGAACTTTGCCATAGAGTGGGTCATTTTAATTTTCAATGCTCCTCCAATGATAATTCGAACCTTATGAGTGCTGCAAATTTGTATTGTGATGATGAAATCACTCCTAATCAGCATGATGAACTTACTTTATTTTTGGGGTGTGAAGAGTTATTGAGAAAAACTTCTTTGGTGGATATGAGTGCTCTTGATATTAATACTGTCCTGCATGGGTGTCTTTTTTATTGCGTTGATAATTGCCACACAAATACTTACATACAAAATATTTTAGAAGATGACACTTTTCCAAAATATGATAGGACCGCTGTGTGTTTCGAACTTATTAATGAAAAGGAGGAATCCTCCCAAGTTTCTTCTATTGTTTCTGGAAATAAATCAGGTTATGTGGAGAAGCCTCCCTTCAAGCCTCTCCCTCCTAAAGAAGAGAACGAGGAGAAGGAAAAGAAGAAGAAGAAGAAGAAGAAGAAGGGAACGAAGAAGAAGAAGAAGAAGAAGAAGAAGAAGAAGAAGAAGAAGAAGAAGAAGAAGAAGAAGAAGAAGAAGAAGAAGAAGAAGAAGAAGAAGAAGAAGAAGAAGAAGAAGAAGAAGAAGAAGAGGGGGAATAAAAAGAAAGAGGTAAAGGCATATCCCCGCGTGTATGAGATAACGACAGGTAACCGTAAGTATGTTGCTCCTAATGATTATTATGATAATGAATCTGAGTACAATGATCTTCCTATTCCCTTTACCTATATTAGTGATCATGATTTGGAAGAGAACACTACCTTTGATATTGAAGATCTCTGGGACACTAATTCTGAAAATGATGATATTAATAATTGCCATAGTATTAGCACTATTCATGTTTCTTTCCATAATGATATAGAAAGTTCTAAGCTTGGGGAAGCTGGTTTTGATGAGCATGATATTTTTAGTCCCCCAAGCATGGAGGAGAAAATTTACTTTGGTGATACTTTACCTCCTATATATGATGATTACAATGATGACTATCATATTTTCAGTCCACCTACTATGGAGGAGAAAATTAATTATGATTACAATATGCCTCCTATATATGATGATTATGGTGATGAGAATAATAATGATAGCTATTTTATTGAATTTTCTCCCACTACAATTAATAGTAATGACTATGCTTATGTGGAGAGTGATAATTTTATGCATGTAGCTCATGATAAGAATGTTTTATGTGATAGTTATATTGTTGAGTTTGTTCATGATGCTACTGAAAGTTATTATGAGAGAGGGAAACATGGTTATATGCATCTTAATAATATTAAGTTTCCCCTCTTTATGTTGAGAATCTTGAAGTTGCGCTTGTGTTGCCTTTCTATGCTTGTTGCATTATGCTTACATGACTTGTTTATTGACAAGATTCCTTTTCATAGGAAGTGGGTTAGACTTAAAAGTGTTTCTTATTTGCTTTTGATGCTCACTTCAACTCTTATTTCTTGCGAGTGCATCATTAAAATTACCGAGCCCATCTTAATAGCTATAAAGAAAGCACTTCTTGGGAGATAACCCATGTTTTTATTTTGCTACTTTTTTGTTGTGTCTTGAAAGTCGTTACTACTCTAGCAACCTCTCATTATCTTTATTTTATTGCACTGTTGTGCCAAGTAAAGTCTTTGATAGTAAATATGATATTAGATTTGGATTCCTGCGCAGAAACAGATTTTTAGCTGTCACGAATTTGAGTAGATCTCTTTGTAGGAGACTCTAAAAATTCTGCCAAAATTCATGCGTGTTCCTCAGATATGTACACAACTTTCATTCAATTTGAGCTTCTTCATCTGAGCATGTTAAGTGCCTCAAAAAATTTGTCTTTACGGACTGTTCTGTTTTGACAGATTCTGCCTTTTATTTCACATTGCCTCTTTTACTGTGTTAAATGGATTTCTTTGTTCCATTAACTTTCAATAGCTTTGGGTAATGTCCAGAAGTGTTGGGAATGATTGTGTCCCCTCTTAACATGTGAATTTTTGATTATGCGCTAACCCTCTAATGAGATTGTTTTGAGTCTGGTGTGAAGGAAGTTTTCAAGGGTCAAGAGAGGAGGATAATATAATACGATCAAGAAGAGTGAAAAGTCTAAGCTTGGGGATGCCCAAGGCATCCCCTTCTTCATCAACAACTTATCAGGTCACTTCTAGTGAAACTATATTTTTATTCCATCACATCTTATGTGCTTTACTTGGAGCGTCTGTATGTTTTTATTTTTGTTTGTGTCTGAATAAACTGGGATCGTAGCAATCCATGTGTGGGAGAGAGACACGCTCCGCTTTTTCATATGAACACTTGTGTTCTTCGCTTTTACTTTTAATGTTCAATGGCAAAAGCTGGAAGCCGCTGCATTTATTGCTTATTGGTTGAAAACAGAAAATGCTTCATGTGATAATTGGTATATTGTCTTGAATAATTTGATACTTGGCAATTGTTTTGAGCTCTCAAATAGATCATGTTTAAGCTTTTGCATCATGTAGTTTAAACCTATTAGTGGAGAACTACCGTAGAGCTTGTTGAAATTTGGTTTGCATGATTGGTCTCTCTAAAGTCTAGATATTTTCTGGTAAAAGTGTTTGAACAACAAGGAAGATAGTGTAGAGTCTTATAATGCTTGCAATATATTCTTATGTAAGTTTTGCTGTACCGGTTCATACTTGTGTTTGCTTCAAACAACCCTGCTAGCCAAAGCCTTGTACTGAGAGGGAATGCTTCTCGTGCATCCAAAACCTTGAGCCAAAACTCATGCCATTTGTGTCCACCATATCTACCTACTATGTGGTATTTCTCTGCCATTCCAAAGTAAATTGCTTGCGTGCTACCTTTAAAAATTTCATTCCGTGTCTTTGCAATATATAGCTCATGGGAAAGTAGCTTAAAAACTATTGTGGTGATGAATATGACGCTTATGCATCTTATTTCTTATAAGTTGCTTGTTGAGCGGTAACCATGTTTCTGGGGACGCCATCAACCTGTTACACCTTTGTTGAATATCATGTGAGTTGCTATGCATGTTCATCTTGTCTGAAGTAAGGGAGATTTATCATGATTAAATGGTTTGAGTATGCATATTGTTAGAGAAGAACATTGGGCCACCAACCAAAGCCATGTATCATGGTGGAAGTTTCAGTGTGGACATTAATCCTCAATCTCGTATGAGTATATTATTTGTTGTTAAATGCTTAAGCATTAAAGAGGAGTCCATTATCTGTTTTCTATGTTGTCTCGGTATGGATGTCCTCAAGTTGAGATCTATCAAAATTGAGAAATCAAATGCGATCTATCTCCTTGGACCTTTGTACAGGTGACATAGAGGTACCCCTTTGTGACACTTGGTTGAAACATATGTGATAAAATGATAATCCATGGAAATCCAAGCTAACTAGGACAAGGTGCGAGCACTATTGGTATTCGATGCATGAGGCTTGCAACTTCTAGGAGGTTTTATGCATAACACATATGAATTATTACTACCGTTGACAAAATTGTTTCCATGTTTTCAAAATAAAAAGCTCTAGCACATGAGTAATTGTTATCACCAGAATTTGACCAGACCAGAGGTGGGCCGCGATGGAAGATGGGCTTGAAGAATATACATGGAAGGAATACATGAATCGGCCTTGTATACAAAGTTTGGGCTAGTTTGCCCGTGTATCTGTAACATAATAGGATACGTGTCGGTTAGATAAAGTTTGGGCTCGTGCCCGGTTGGGATTATTCCCACGTTAGAAAGTCTACGGACTATAAATATGTATCTAGGGTTTATGAAATAAACAACAATCACGTTCACCACAAACCAATCTAGGCGCATCGCCAACTCCCTTGTCTCGAGGGTTTCTTCCGGGTAAGCATCATGATGCCTAGATCGCATCTTGCGATCTAGGCAGTACACGTTTATTCGTTGTTCATGCGTTGCTCGTACTGAAGCCTTTTTTATGGCGAGCAACGTAGTTATCATAGATGTGTTAGGGTTAGCATTGTTCATCGTATCATATGCTGTCGTCGTGCAATCCTTAGACGTCTAGCCGTCCTTACACCTATCTTAGGTGTAAGGGCGGCACCCCGCTTGATCATTGTTTAGTAGATCCGATCCGTTATGATTGCTCCTTGTTCTTCAAGGATTAGTTTAATATCCGCATGGTTAGGCCTTACAAACGGGTTGAAGGATCCGAGTGGCGCGTAGGGTGTAGTTTGCTAGCCCTAGACGGGATGTTCCGAGGATCAACTTCGTGTTGGTTTTTAGGCCTTGTCTAGGGTCGGTTTACGATCACCGTGCGTGGCCGCCAGGCTCAATCACGAGTAGGATGTTCCGATTATGCGGTGAAAACCCTAAATTGTAGTAGGTCGTTTTAGCTTTATTTTGATCAAGCAGGACCACTATCTGATCGTACACCTCGTACGCATCATGGGTGGATCGGCTCCTTGAGCCGATTCACAGGACAACCTGAGAGCCGATCGAGGCTCGTATTTAATGTTTACGTGTATGCCATGCAGGAAACTAAGCGAGGCACATCCAACACCTTCCTGACCAGGTATAGGTCAAGTGGCACGCCCTTGCATCAGCATCGGACGTGCGTGCCGAGTCTTTGCGGGCCGTCGCTCGGAGGGACCAGGGCCAGCCGCAGTCCTGGGAGCCTCCCGGCTCTACGGTGTTGCCCGTCGCTGCTCGCCGGTGGGTTTCTGACCGCAACACATTCTGGCATGCCCGGTGGGACAATCTTCGACATCAACCACATCGCCATCTACATCTGAGATGGCGGAAGGCACTCTAGTCACGTACGAGGATCTGACCGAGGAGCTCAAGAAGAAGCATGACGAGGTCAAAGCGAGCCTCGAAGCCGACCTCATCGGCTCTTTCCAGAGAACCCGCTCACACGGCATCAGGTGGAAGGGGTTCTCACCTGAAGGCGCGCTCGATGGAGTGGACATGTCCGTCCCGTCAGAAGAACGCACCAGGTCTCTGCGTCAGGAGATTAATTTCATGGTGGCTCATTCGCTGCACCGCCATTCTGAGAGCCTGGTGAACACTTTGGAGCGTGTCGCTCTTCGGGTGATCCAGGAAATCATGAGCCATCAGTATTCTCCGTCAGGACCAGCTCTAGGGACTCACCAAGGAGAGATGCCACTCCAGTCCCGTCCACCGCTGCCATTCGCGTTGGCAGCACCAGAGGTGCCGAATTCACCGGCATACGTCGTCTACAAGATCGGTGGTGACCCTAGTGACTACCAATTCTTGCATGAGGCGCCTAAGGAGATCCCTCACGGATACACGTGCACATATGTGCCAGACTGCAGTAACTGGGCACTCACGAACCAGGCTGCAACAGCAGGGACTTCCGGAACAGCGGGAGGAACTTCGGGAACAGATCTTGAGAAGCAGACGTGCCTAGCTAAGTATGCCACTCCGACAAACCTCCAGAGCTCAGCTCTTGCAGTTGGCTCAGATTTGGAAAAGCAAGCATGGCTGGCTAAGTATGCCACCCGGCGAATCTTCGGAGTTCGACTCTCGCAGCCAGGCACCGCGGACCAAATCAGTACAATCTCGAGAGACCGGTTTGGCATGGTCCCGAAAAGGAGGACAATCGGCTATTCCAAGCCGTACCCCAACGAGTACGAGTTGATCCCGCTACCACCCAAATATCGGCTCCCCGATTTCTCCAAGTTTAATGGATCGGATGGTTCCAGCTCCATCGAGCATGTGAGCCGATATTTGGCACAGCCGGGTACGATCTCGGCGTCGGATGAGCTGCGTCCGAGGTTCTTCGCACGATCCCTCACGGGATCGGCTTTCGGGTGGTACACTTCACTGCCACCGCGATTCAATCCGGACTTGGAAGCAGTTGGAAGAGCGGTTCCACATGCGGTATCACTCGAGAGGCTTCCGAGGCCGGCATTGCCGATCTAGCACAAGTACGACGAAGCGCGGAGAAACGGTGTCGGAATATGTCCAGCGCTTCAGGACCGTTAGGAACCGATGCTATTCGGCTCATGTGACCGAAAAAGAAGCGGTCGAGTTGGCGGTGGTGGGTCTCGCATCACCGATCAAGGACGTGGCCTCCCAAGCGGACTACCCTTCACTAGCGCACATGGTGCGAAGCTGTCGGCATATGAACAGCGCCACCCGGATGTATACCGGGATAAATTCAAACGTGCGGTGGTCCTGGTTGAGGCGGATGAAGATGAAGGCTCGCGGGAGATCAAGAGGTAGCAGTGGCTGAATGGACTCGGGGGGCAAGCCCCGTGTCCTGTAAGTGGGTTAAGCCACAAGGTCCTCCAAGAGGGTTTGACTTCGATGTCACCAAGGCTGAGCAAATTTTCGACCTCTTACTTAAGGAGAAGCAGCTAAAGGTACCCGAAGGCCACAAGATCCCCACGGCTCAGGAGTTGAACGGAAAGCCATACCGCAAGTGGCATAACACGTTCACCCATGCCACCAACGACCGCAGGGTGTGGCGTCAT
>NC_061509.1:38880678-38913680 GCF_022539505.1 Lolium rigidum
CAAGACACGCTGCAAGGGGAGTCTCCACTTCTCAATCTATTTACTTAGTTTTTGTCTTGCTTTATTTTATTTACTACTTTGTTTGCTGCATTATATCAAAACACAAAAAAATTAGTTGCTAGTTTTACTTTATTTACTACCTTGTTTGCTATATCAAAAACACAAAAAAAATTAGTTTACTTGCATTTACTTTATCTAGTTTGCTTTATTTACTACTGCTAAAATGGCCAACCCTGAAAATACTAAGTTGTGTGACTTCACTAGCACAAATAATAATGATTTCCTATGCACACCTATTGCTCCACCTGCTACTACAGCAGAATTCTTTGAAATTAAACCTGCTTTACTAAATCTTGTTATGCGAGAGCAATTTTCTGGTGTTAGTTCTAATGATGCTGCTGCCCATCTCAATAATTTTGTTGAACTATGTGAAATGCAAAAATATAAAGATGTAGATGGTGATATTATAAAATTAAAATTGTTCCCTTTCTCATTAAGAGGAAGAGCTAAAGATTGGTTGCTATCTCTGCCTAAGAATAGTATTGATTCATGGACTAAATGCAAGGATGCTTTTATTGGTAGATATTATCCCCCTGCTAAAATTATATCTTTGAGGAGTAGCATAATGAATTTTAAACAATTGGATAATGAACATGTTGCTCAAGCTTGGGAAAGAATGAAATCTCTGGTTAAAAATTGCCCAACCCATGGACTGACTACTTGGATGATCATCCAAACCTTCTATGCAGGACTAAATTTTTCTTCGCGGAACTTATGGGATTCAGCTGCTGGAGGTACCTTTATGTCCATCACTCTTGGTGAAGCAACAAAGCTTCTTGATAATATGATGATTAATTACTCTGAATGGCACACGGAAAGAGCTCCACAAGGTAAGAAGGTAAATTCTGTTGAAGAATCCTCTTCCTTGAATGATAAGGTTGATGCTATTATGTCTATGCTTGCGAATGATAGGACTAATGTTGATCCTAATAATGTTCCATTAGCTTCATTGGTTGCCCAAGAAGAACATGTTGATGTAAACTTCATTAAAAATAATAATTTCAACAACAATGCTTATCGGAACAATTCTAGTAATAACTATAGGCCATATCCTTATAATAATGGTAACGGTTATGCTAATTCTTATGGGAATTCTTACAACAAATATAGGAATACACCCCCTGGACTTGAAGCCATGCTTAAAGAATTTATTAGTACACAAACTGCCTTTAACAAATCTGTTGAGGAAAAGCTCAATAAAATTGATATTCTTGTTTCTAGAGTTCATAGTCTTGCCTCGATGTTGATCTTTTGAAATCGAAAGTTATGCCTAATAGGGATATTGAAAATAAAATTGTTACTACAGCAAATTCCATCCAAGTTAGAATTAATGAGAATATAAGATTAATGGCTGAACTCGCGTGCTAGGTGGGATAGAGAAGAAAATGAAAAACTAGCTAAAAAGGAAAATGTAGCTAAAGTTTGGACTATTACCACCACTAGCAATGCTAATGATTCACATGTTGCTGCACCTCCTACTATCAATGGTAAAATAATTGGTGTTGGCAATGCTTCTACTCCTAGTGCAAAGCGCGCAAAATTACCTGAAACTGCTAAAACTGCTGAAACTGCTTGTGATAAAACTGCTGAAATTTTTTCCAACTTTGGGGATGATAATCCCATTGCTTTAGATTGTAATGATTTAGATTTTGATGATTGCCATATCTCTGAAGTTATAAAGTTCTTGCAAAAACTTGCTAAGAGTCCCAATGCTAGTGCTATAAATTTGGCTTTCACAAAACATATTACAAATGCTCTCATAAAAGCTAGAGAAGAGAAACTAAAACTTGAAACTTCTATTCCTAGAAAGCTAGAGGATGGTTGGGAGCCCATCATTAAAATGAGAGGCAAAGACTTTGATTGTAATGCCTTGTGTGATCTTGGTGCAAGTATTTCTGTTATGCCTAAAAAAGTCTATGATATGCTTGACTTGCCACCATTGAAGAATTGTTATTTGGATGTTAATCTCGCTGATAATGCTAAAAAGAAACCTTTGGGGAAGGTTGATAATGTTCATATTATGGTTAACAATAACCTTGTCCCCGTTGATTTTGTTGTCTTGGATATTGAATGCAATGCATCTTGCCCCATTATATTGGGAAGACCTTTTCTTCGAACCGTTGGTGCTACTATTGATATGAAGGAAGGTAACATTAAATATCAATTTCCTCTCAAGAAAGGTATGGAACACTTCCCTAGAAAGAGAATGAAGGTACCTTATGATTCTATTATTAGAACAAATTATGATGTTGATGCTTCATCTCTTGATGTTACTTGAGTTACACTTTTCGCGCCTAGCTGAAAGGCGTTAAAGAAAAGCGCTTATGGGAGACAACCCATGTTTTTACTCCAGTATTTTTGTTTTATATTTGTGTCTTGGAAGTTGTTTACTACTGTAGCAACCTCTCTTTATCTTAGTTTTGAGTTTTGTTGTGCCAAGTAAAGTCTTTGATAGAAAAGTAAGTACTAGATTTGGATTATCGCGCAGTTCCAGATTTCATTGCTGTCACGAATCTGGGTCTATCTCCCTGTAGGTAGCTCAGAAAATTACGCCAATTTACGAGCATGATCCTCAGATATGTACGCAACTTTCATTCAATTTGAGCATTTTCGTTTGAGCAAGTCTGGTGGCCTAATAAAATCCATCTTTACGGACTGTTCTGTTTTGACAGATTCTGTCTTTTATTTCGCATTGCCTCTTTTGCTATGTTGGATGAATTTCTTTGATCCACTAATGTCCAGTAGCTTTATGCAATATCCAGAAGTGTTAAGAATGATTGTGTCACCTCTGAACATGTGAATTTTTATTATTCACTAACCCTCTAATGAGTTGTTTCGAGTTTGGTGTGGAGGAAGTTTTCAAAGATCAAGAGAGGAGTATGATGCAATATGATCAAGGAGAGTGAAAGCTCTAAGCTTGGGGATGCCCCGGTGGTTCAC
This sequence comes from Lolium rigidum, assembly GCF_022539505.1. NCBI lineage: Eukaryota > Viridiplantae > Streptophyta > Magnoliopsida > Poales > Poaceae > Lolium > Lolium rigidum. Next base: position 38,883,679 of record NC_061509.1, read on the forward strand.
CCCTGCATATTATAAGAAGACTCAAGCGTCTAAGCTTGGGGATGCCCAAGGCATCCCCTTCTTCATCGACAACATTATCGGGTTCCTCCCTCGAAACTATATTTTTATTCCGTCACATCTTATATATGTACTTTGCTTGGAGCGTCGGTTTGTTTTTGTTTTTTGTTTTGTTTGAATAAAATGGATCCTAGCATTCACTTTATGGGAGAGAGACACGCTCCGCTGTTGCATATGGACAAATATGTCCTTAGGCTCTACTCATAGTATTCATGGCGAAGTTTCATCTTCGTTAAATTGTTATATGGTTGGAATTGGAAAATGATACATGTAGTAAATTGCTATAATGTCTTGGATAATTTGATACTTGGCAATTGTTGTGCTCATGTTTAAGCTCTTGCATCATATACTTTGCACCCATTAATGAAGAAATACTTAGAGCTTGCTAATTTGGTTTGCATATTTGGTTTCTCTAGAGTCTAGATAATATCTAGTATTGAGTTTTGAACAACAAGGAAGACTGGTATGGAGTCTTATAATGTTTACCATATGTCTTTTATGTGAGTTTTGCTGTACCGTTCATCCTTGTGTTTGTTTCAAATAACCTTGCTAGCCTAAACCTTGTATCGAGAGGGAATACTTCTCATGCATCCAAAATACTTGAGCCAACCACTATGCCATTTGTGTCCACCATACCTACCTACTACATGGTATTTATCCGCCATTCCAAAGTAAATTGCTTGAGTGCTACCTTTAAAATTCCATCATTCACCTTTGCAATATATAGCTCATGGGACAAATAGCTTAAAAACTATTGTGGTATTGAATATGTACTTATGCACTTTATCTCTTATTAAGTTGCTTGTTGAGCGATAACCATGTTTATGGGGACGCCATCAACTATTCTTTGTTGGGTATCATGTGAGTTGCTATGCATGTCCGTCTTGTCTGAAGCAAGAGAGATCTACCACCTTCATGGTTGGAGCATGCATATTGTTAGAGAAGAACTTTGGGCCGCTAACTAAAGCCATGATTCATGGTGGAAGTTTCAGTTTGGACATATATCCTCAATCTCATATGAGAATAATAATTGTTGCCACATGCTTATGCATTAAAGAGGAGTCCATTATCTCGTTGTCCATGTTGTCCCGGTATGGATGTCTAAGTTGAGAATAATCAAAAGCGAGAAATCCAAAATGCGAGCTTTCTCCTTAGACCTTTGTACAGGCGACATGGAGGTACCCCATTGTGACACTTGGTCAAAACATGTGCATTGCAAAGATCCGGTAGTCCAAGTTAATTAGGACAAGGTGCGGGCACTATTAGTATACTATGCATGAGACTTGCAACTTGTAAGATATAATGTACATAACTCATATGCTTTATTACTACCGTTGACAAAATTGTTTCATGTTTTCAAAATAAAAGCTCTAGCACAAATATAGCAATCGATGCTTTCCTCTTTGAAGGACCATTCTCTTTACTTTTATGTTGAGTCAGTTCACCTATCTCTCTCCACCTCAAGAAGCAAACACTTGTGTGAACTGTGCATTGATTCCTACATACTTGCATATTGTGCTTGTTATATTACTCTATGTTGACAATTATCCATGAGATATACATGTTACAAGTTGAAAGCAACCGCTGAAACTTAATCTTCCTTTGTGTTGCTTCAATGCCTTTACTTTGATTTATTGCTTTATGAGTTAACTCTTATGCAAGACTTATTAATACTTGTCTTGAAGTACTATTCATGAAAAGTCTTTGCTTTATGATTCACTTGTTTACTCATGTCATTACCATTGTTTTGATCGCTGCATCCACTACATATGTTTACAAATAGTATGATCAAGGTTATGATGGCATATCACTTCAGAAATTATCTTTGTTATCGTTTTACCTGCTCGGGACGAGCGGAACTAAGCTTGGGGATGCTTGATACGTCTCCGACGTATCGATAATTTCTTATGTTCTATGCCATATTATTGATGATACCTACATGTTTTATGCACACTTTATGTCATATTCGTGCATTTTCCGGAACTAACCTATTAACAAGATGCCGAAGTGCCGGTTCTCGTTTTCTCGCTGTTTTTGGTTTCAGAAATCCTAGTAACGAAATATTCTCGGAATTGGACGAAACAAAGACCCGGGGGCCTATTTTTCCACGGAGCTTCCGGAAGACCGAAGAACATACGAAGTGGGGCCACGAGGTGGCGACACCACGTGGCGGCGCGGCCCGGGGGCTCGCGCCGCCCTATGGTGTGGCCCCCTCGTCCGGCCCCGACTCGCCCTTCCGCCTACTTAAAGCCTCCGTCGCGCAACCCCTGATGCGAAAAAACCACGATACGGAAAACCTTGCGGAGACGCCGCCGCCGCCGATCCCCTCTCGGGGGATTCTGGAGATCTCCTCCGGCACCCTGCCGGAGAGGGGATTCATCTCCCGGAGGACTCTACACCGCCATGGTCGCCTCCGGAGTGATGAGTGAGTAGTTCACCCCTGGACTATGGGTCCATAGCAGTAGCTAGATGGTTGTCTTCTCCTCATTGTGCTTCATTGTTGGATCTTGTGAGCTGCCTAACATGATCAAGATCATCTATCTGTAATTCTATATGTTGTGTTTGTCGGGATCCGATGGATAGAGAATACCATGTCATGTTAATTATCAAGTTATTACATATGTGTTGTTTATGATCTTGCATGCTCTCCGTTTCTAGTAGAGGCTCTGGCCAAGTTTTTTACTTTTAACTCCAAGAGGGAGTACTTATGCTCGATAGTGGGTTCATGCCTGCATTGACACCGGGACAAGTGACGTAAAGTTCTAAGGTTGTGTTGTGCTGTTGCCACTAGGGATAAAACATTGGCGCTATGTCCGAGGATGTAGTTGTTGATTACATTACGCACCATACTTAATGCAATTGTCTCGTTGTTAGCAACTTAATACCGGAGGGGGTTCGGATGATAACCTCGAAGGTGGACTTTTTAGGCATAGATGCAGCTTGGATGGCGGTCTATGTACTTTGTCGTAATGCCCAATTAAATCTCACTATACTTATCATGTCATGTATGTGCATTGTTATGCCCTCTCTATTTGTCAATTGCCCGACCGTAATTTGTTCACCCAACATGCTTTTATCTTATGGGAGAGACACCTCTAGTGAACCGTGGACCCCGGTCCATTCTTTAATACTCGAAATACAAATCTGCTCGCAATACTTGTTTTACTATTTTCTCTGCAAACAATCATCTTCCACACAATACGGTTAATTCTTTGTTACAGCAAGCCGGTGAGATTGACAACCTCACTGTTTCATTGGGGCAAAGTACTTTGGTTGTGTTGTGCAGGTTCCACGTTGGCGCCGGAATCTCTGGTGTTGCGCCGCACTACATCCCGCCGCCATCAACCTTCAACGTGCTTCTTGGCTCCTCCTGGTTCGATAAACCTTGGTTTCTTTCTGAGGGAAAACTTGCTGCTGTGCGCATCATACCTTCCTCTTGGGGTTGCCCAACGAACGTGTGAAATACACGCCATCATGGGGACGCTCTTGATGATCCATATGATGGTGCCATCGTGGAGGTCCTCTATCTTCATATGTAGCTCCATTGGCCAAGTTGGTGACTGGGTGAGGCTCCGCCATGGTGTCGATGTCATAGGTGTGGCGTTGCTCCACCATGTCGTCCATGCTTGATGAACCGTTGTCGATGTAGAGCTCGGCGAGGTCGTCCTCAAGGTGGTGCTCCACCATGTCGTCCATGTCGATGATGTTTGGGGAGCCATGGTCGTTGTCGAGCTCCTCGATGTCGGAGATGTCGGTGATGCTTGGGGAGCCATGGTCGTTGTCGAGCTCCTCGATGTCGGACATGCCTATGATGCTTGCGGAGCTATAGTCGGAGTAGAGCTCCACATGTTCCTCCACATCCGCGGTGCTTGAAGAGGAATCCTCCTCGAAGTGCTCCGTGTACTCCTCCGTATCTTCATCTTCGCTATCCATGTTAGCACGATGGTATCTATATGGTGTATGTTAGTGGAAGGAGACTACCTCGCACTCTTACCAAGGTAAGATAGTATTGAGGCCATCCACCAAGTCAAAAGTAAGATCAAGTGTATCGGGGACACACGCAAAACCACACGCAAAAGCTAGCAAATATGGTGTTAGGCGAGTGTTGTGGAAAGCCAAAAGACAAATCCAAGATCGAGTATGTTGTTAAGAGTGGTGGAAATCCAAAAATCCAAGTGTTGATGCGAAGATCACTATAAACACGGAAAAAGGATGTGGAACACACACACGAGATAAGCGGGGTTAGTGCAACCAAAAGTGAGCGGAAAATTGTATGTACGGATGCTCGGTGTCACACTAACACAAGGAGAGGCAAAGCTTTGGTTGCAAAGGAAGAGACAACTAGATTCACACGTGACCTCTCTTCTCTTCTCTCTCTTTGCTTAAAAGCTTTTGCTCTTTTGTATATGGTGGCACTTGCACTCGTTTGTATCTTTGGTGGCACTTGGACACTTTGTATGTATGGGCGAATGGATGTATGGATGTATGGATGTATGGTGCTACTTGCACTCTTTTTTGTGTTTTTGGGGCTTTTTCACGCACTATGTTAGCGTTAGCCTCGCTTTTGCTATCTTGCCACACGAGTGTTTGCTTGGGTGCCTTACTCAACGCTACACACACACCTCACAATGCGGGGCCACGTGCAATGTCTCGCAACACTAGACAAGCAATGCTCGATGGGATAGATCGCAAAAGGAAGAGGGGTTACAACGGCTAGTTGCAAGTTATACCTGCGATGATGGTGGTGGTGGTGGTGGTGGTGGTGATGGTGGAGATCGCCGGACGTCGAGGTCGAAGGAGGGGGCGTTGCTGCGCCCGGTCTGGGGCCCGGTCGGACCGGCTCCTGGACCGGCCTGGCCGGTTGCGCGGCCGGTCGACCGGATTCTGGGCTGGGCCGGCCGGTCTGTGGCCCGGTTGACCGGCTGCTCAACCGGATCGCACGATTTCTCTCTCTTGTTCTTCCCCAAACCAAAACCAAATCGACCAAATCGAGGGGAAACGATGGAATTGGAGGCTCAAAGTTTGGGAAATAGTAGATCAAGCACAACAACACCAAATCCACGGACCAAAACCACTCAAAACGCAACCAAATCACAGATCGGTCAAGAGTCAATTTAGGGCTATTTTTGGGGATTTTTTGGAAAATTTTCTAGGGACGAAATTGGGTGGGTGGAGGGTCAAATCTGCGGAAACCAAAGGCTGCTGATACCATATGATGAGGTCTAAGACCCCGTTTGTGGCCCGATCTTGCGGTTGACCCGAAATCCAAGGAGGGAGAGAGGGAGAGCGCGAAGAACACGATGAACACGAAGAACACGAAGAACTCACGCACGCACACCAACCCGATACAATCGATACTTACCCTCGTGGCTCGATGGACCACGCCAATAGAATCAACCCGGGAGAGACGCGGGGTAGAATCCCGGAGTGAGAGATCGGTGAGGGAGATGAATCAAGGAGTGGGAGAGAGAGTGGGTAGCACTAGAATCTCACACTCACAAATCCATACATCCATCAAGGGTTGCCTTGGATACAAAGGGGATGAAACCCTAGGGAGACAAAGCTCAAAGTCATCTCTAAGCCTAAATCTTGTCTAAAGAGGTAAGGGGGCGACCGGGGTGCTTATATAGGCACACAAGGCAGCTCGGGTCGAACGGTTACAAGTTGGTGGGTCAAACCCGTGAAATCCGGTCACAGGGCCGGTTGGACCGGGTCTGGGACCGGCCCATCCGGTCCAAACCGGATCCTGGACCGGGCGGTGACCGGGCGGGGCTCTCGGGGCCCCGGGACATGCTCCGGATGGCACAGGCGGAGAATCCGGTCGAAACCGGGCAGTCCGGTCTGGGGGCCGGTCAGACCGGGCCTGGGGCCGGCCTGGCCCTTTTCCCCTCTTGCCTCTTCTTCCTCTTCCTTCTTCTTCTTTCCTTCTTCTTTGCACCATGATGAATGGCTCCTCTTCCCTTCCCTTGCTTCCTTGCACCATGGGTGTTCCTCCTCTCCGGTCCTCGATGACTCTTGTACCTAATGACATATAACATGTCGACATGAGGTAGCATTCCATTCAAGGTGTCTACGAGGTCGAGTATCGAGAGGAAGGAGTTCACCTTGTCGCGTGTAGCGTGGGTGAGGGTTGAAGGTCCACTTGGGGGACTCTTTGGCCATGGTGTAGCGTCGACGATAGGCGGGGCTGTACTTGATGGTCTTGGTGTAGCGACGTCGGTGACCGGGGCTACATCAATTAAGCCTGTCTTGCAAAAGCAACCAGAAGAAAACCTTGTGCTTAGATTGACAACAAGTTTTCCAAAGCTTTTTGATAATCGGGCAAACTAGATGTTGCCCAACAAAGTGCTTATAAGCTTTGGATACCTTGAAGCTTGTATTATTCCCAAAAACCTCCCAAGAATCAGGATCAGCACTGTCAGGAATATTCAGTATAACTTCTTGAAGGACTTGGAACTGAGCAAATGCTTCATTTGAAAGAGGCAGGTGAAACAAATCTGACAAATGCTCTAAGGACTTCATTTGATGGAGAGAGATTGATTCATTAACAGTAAAAGAGTACAGATGCGAAAACTGCAAATTCAGTGACACATCAGACCAAGAATCTGTCCACAACATGATTGAGGAACCTATTCCAATGGAGCATTTAGCCAAACCTTTATAATCTGCCAAACTTTTCAAACAATCTCTCCACCAAAAGGAGATATCTCTTGACTTAGCAGGGGGCAGAGCATTGACATAATAGACCTCCCATAACAACTTGACCCAGGGCAAATTTGCTTTATTATAGAATTTGTGGAGATGCTTCATTAACAAACATTTATTCTGAATGCTTAGATTCACCACTCCTAGTCCTCCTTGATCTTTGGGCTTGCACACCATCTCTCATGCTGCCAGAGGATGGCCATGCTCCTCCAGATCCTTTTTTCTCCAAAGGCAATGCCTTCTGTATTTATCAAACTCCTTAAGAACCCACTGATATAATCTGAGAGTACTCATATAAAAAGTTGGCAGAGTGGACAAAACAGAGTTGACCAATCTTAGTTTATCACCATACCTAAGATACATTGAACAGGCAGAAAGTCTCCTCTGAGCACTCTGAAGAATGGGCATGAAAAACTCCTTTGATGGTTTTGTTGTACTCAGAGGAAGTCCAAGATAGGTGAAAGGCAATGAACCTTCTTGACATTGCAGAGTGTGCAGAAGCACCTGTAACCTCTCTTCTGAAGTGTTGATTGGAATTAAATTAGACTTATCATAGTTAACCTTTAACCTAGAGGCATTCCCAAAATCAATCAGTAAATCCTTCAGAAACAACAGTTGCTCCTCATCAGCATGAAGTATAAGAAGAGTGTCATCAGCATACTGAATTATAGGGAAGTCTACCGAGGAAGTCAAAGGCAGTGGCCTGGTAAGAAACCCATCTCGCATAGCCTTATTAACAATGGTCTGCAGAAAATCAGCAGCTAAAACAAAGAGGAGAGGAGAGAGGGGATCTCCTTGTCTAACTCCTCTCTTACAGTGAAAGACAGAACCAGGCACTCCATTGAGAAGAACTGCAGAAGTGGCTGAATTAAGAATGAGCCTGATCCATTGACACCATTTCAGCCCAAAACCCTTGTATTCAAGGACCTTCATAATGAAACTATGCTCCACTTTATCAAAAGCTTTCTCAAAGTCCAGTTTAAAAATGACCAACTCTTTCCTCGACTTGTGACATTGGTGCAAATATTCATAAGCCCAAGAGAGGCAATCTTCGATTGTTCTTGATTTAATAAATCCATATTGATTTTCATGTATAAGCTGCATGATCACTCTCTGCAATCTGTTGGCTAGAATCTTGGTCAATAGCTTGAGAGTGCAATTTAGAAGAGATATTGGCCTATAATCATTTGTGGTGGCAGCATCCTGCTTTTTAGGCACCAGTGTAATAAAACAATTATTAATGCTCTCTAAGCATAAATCTCCTTGATGAAATTGATTGCAAAGATCATAAAAATCTTTTTTTACCACTGGCCAACATTTTCTTAAGAATTCTGCATTAAATCCATCAGGCCCAGGAGACTTATTACAAGGAAAATCTTTGACCACATCATCAATCTCCTTATGTGAAAAAGGTTCCCCTAAGAGGGATAGATCTATAGAAGAAGCAAGCAGGCTAGCCATATCAAAGGAATTTGAAGTTGGAGCAGTCTGACCCAATCTATCTTTGTAAGAATCCAAAAGCAACTTAGCCTTGCCCTCATGAGAGGTGGCAACAGAACCATCAGAATGGGTGAGAGTTGCAATATGATTCTTTCTCTTCTGGACAGTTGCAATTGAATGAAAAAAATTAGAGTTGGAATCTCCCAAAGTGGCCCATTTGATCTTCCCTCTCTGCTTCCAGTAAGCCAATTGCTGTTTTAAGAGCTTTGCAAGATGACTTTTGAGAGAGATTCTCAGGCTAACTTCTGAAGAAATTAAAGACCTGAAATTTTCTACAGAATCGAAGAGAGCAATGACAGAGTTACAGTCCTCAATTTCATCCTTAAGGGAGGGGAGAGATTTAGCCCACTGCTTTAAGACCTTCCTCAAAACCTTAAACTTGGTTGTGATCCTCTTAGCAGCATCTGCATAATGTATAGAATGTGTCCAAGCCTTCTCAACAAGAGGCAAGAAACCTTCCAAGTGCAACCATCTATTTTCAAATCTAAAGACCTGTGCTTTTGGGATAGAGGTTTGAAAAGATATGACACAAGGAACATGATCAGAAGTTGTCATGGCTAGAGGCATAGCTATAGTATTTGGGTATGAGGTTGTCCAAGAAAGGGAAGTAAAGAACCAATCTAGCCTCTGCAAAAGGGGGGCAGCTTGCATATTACTCCAAGTGAACTTTCTGCCTTTTAAAGGAATTTCAATCAAACCCAGCATTACTAATAGCCTCATTAAACAAAAGCATCTCATTAATATTTCCACCTGGTTTATTTCCGTCAGCTGGGTGCTCGATCAAATTAAAATCTCCCACAATTAGCCGATCAACATCATCGGCTACCTGGATATTGTGAAACCAGGATATAAAGGCTAATTGTTGTGCATCCTGACATGGAGCATAAATATTGGTTAGAGTCCAAGAACCATCATCTTTTGCTGATTTAAAATCAACCGAAAGGGCAAAAGAGTTCTGAAACACACAATCCCCAGAAAGCATTGCACTATCCCAAACAGTCAAGATCCCCTCAGATCTACCAACAGAGGGCTGAAAAGCAAAACCATCAAACCTCCTAGGGTAGAATTTTCTGATGAAGTCCAAGTCTATAGATTCCCTCTTTGTTTCTTGGAAGCAGATAATATGGCAGCCACTTTCCTAAATTTTATCATAAATAATGGTCCATTTATCCTTATCATTTAAACCTCTTACATTCCAATTCAAAACTTTCCAACTTAACTTTGTATGGTCTATACTCATGGATACAAGATAGGAGGGAAAATGCCATGCACATTACCAGCAATATGCAAGAAACCAAAAAGGCAACAGCCTGAGAAAGACCAGGCTGAACTCCAATAAATAGTGACTAAATCACCTGAGAAGGCCAGGTGTCACAGAGACATTTGCACCAAAAGCAACCTGAGAGGGACCAGGTCACCAAAAACATCATACACAGCTCAACATCATCAGGCCACCATAACATAAACCATAATATTAAAAGGCCATATATAGTATTCAGAGTTTGACAGCAACTAAGACAAACATGGATAAAAGACAAGATAGCCCAAAAGAGAGGGACCAATCCTTCCCAAAAGCAAGTGATGAAATGCCTGTGAATATTCATCACTATTATCAGACTCAACCAGAGTTTATTCATCACTATCATCCGAGTCTTCATCACCAGGAGAGGAGACACCATCATCATCCTCAGCCACTTCAACCTTGTCTTTATCAGTGAGGCCAAATTTATCATATAAATTCTTCACAACCTTGCTTTTGAGGCCAGGGATGGGAGGAGCACATGCTAAACAATTTCTATCAAAACAAGTCTTCCTCCTATACCCTTTAGACTGAGCCTGAATTCTATCACTCCTTCTGACTTCAGAAATAACCAGAGGGCCTCTCTTCTTTATATTGCAATGTATCTTAGAGGTAGATGGAGGAGCACAGAGACCAGAGGTCTTCTTAGGAGCTTGGGGAGTAGAGAAGCCAGTCATGACTTCCTTGCAGGCTTCTTGGATGGCACAAACAGGTGGAGTTTTAGCAGGACAAGAGGAAGGCAACAAAAGATCCAAAGTGTCATGATCAGAGCTTTTAGTGATGATATCCCAGGCCTTTGACTGCATAAGAGAAGAAGTCCATTTAAAATTTTCTGGAGTCAGAAGCTTGCACATAAGAAAAGTCACCCAGTCAGTAGGAACTGAGAAGGTGCTATGACTGTCAGAGACAGAAGAAGGCTTGAAGAACTTCCTCCAGACAGCAGCAGACTCCCTGGCTAAAAAACCAGGATCACCATGGGCCTCAGGTACAAGAACCAGGCCAACCTGAAGATTATTAGGTGGCCCACCCAAACCTCAATTAATTGAACCTCCTGAGCCATCAGAAGCAGAGGGATCAGAGCTTATGGTCAGAGTAACTGAGCTGTCTCCAGGAGCTGCATGATCAATCTCCATCTGCTGCAAATCATCATGGTTTTGAGGACCAGGAGCAATAAGGTCATTGAGCTCTATGAAAGCTTCACCAGGCTCAACATTGAGATCAAGGCCACCAGGAGGCCCATTAAGGTTCAGAGCAGCATTGTCAGGAAACAGAAAGTCTATATTTTGCCGTAAATTAATATTCTGCTGCACATTGCCTTGCTGATCATTGCCCATTTGATTCAAATTATTATCAAAGCCAGCATGAAAAGGATGGGGCTCCCAAGCTGGCCACACAGGAGCAGGGTTATGCACAGCATCATGTCCTCCAGGGACAAAATCAGGCTGGAAAGGTTGCACTGGCATTGGATGAGGGGTGGACCCATCTGCAGGAGGATCATCTTCATGACTGAGTATAAAGATAGGGACAGTCCATGATTCCCCTTGGAAAGAATTCCCATCAGTGACCACACAACAATGCGGAATGTGTTGGAGGTCAGCCACTCTAACCTTAATCACAATAGCACCATAACAGCTAGCTTCTTCATCCCAAGCTACAAAAACCCCAAAGTCCTTGACAACCCTTTTGATATGTTCAGAATTCCAGAGATCTAGGGGATAAGCAAGGAGCAGCAACCAACACTCTTGATTATAGGTGAAATCTCGATGGTTAATCCCCTCATTGTGATTGACAAAAGAAATAGTTCTGCCAGCAAACTGATGAGGACTCTGATTCACTAACCAATCTCTATCTGCAAAGGAACTGACTTTGATAAAAGCTGTCCCAATAGGACAGCGCTGAACCATCTCCAAAGTGAAGCCATATTCTATCTCGATAAGATTGCGCAGCATATTGCGGACAAGACCGAAGGGGATAGCATCACCTGGCGGCGGCGTGATAGTAGCAATGGCGATGTCCTCATGCTTCGCCCTAATCCCATCTGTGACATGGTATCTGCATTGTTGGGGACGGTGCGCCACTTGGATCAGCTCGTACTGGCCAGGGATGAATGGAGTTGGATCAACCGGAAAGTTTGCCATCACTTCGAGGAGCTCCGCCGGCGAGGCGGACGGAGCGGTGCTACAGTAACCTGGGGTTTGCAGAGCTTGATAGGACAGAGGAGGCGAAGCGGCCGCGGCTGTCTGACGAGAGGAATAAAGACCAAGGTCTAGATTTAAGTGCTGAAAGGACCCGTCGGACGTGGACGGCTGAACCTGAGCCGTAGGATCCTTATCGGACAGACGACGGTCAAGCAAACCAACAAGACTAGCACCATGATCTTGTTTATCCTTGGCAGTAGGAAAAACCTTTTCCATAAAAGGCGGATTTTGTTTCTTTGATAATATAGAGTGTGTCAATTAGAAATGATCTCGAGCTGGGTTTTTTGTTGTTGTTGAAGGGGTCCTAAGATGAGGGTTCATAGTAGTACTTCCGAAAAGAATTTGTAATCCTTAATTTCTGGCAATGGAATCGGAGGACACCCACTGTGTGGAGGTATTGGTTAATTGGAATATTCGAATATCGCAATAAAGTCAATATCATCTTTGATAATATAGAGTGTGTCAATTAGAAATAGCTAGTAGAGCGATTTCTTGATGACAAACTTTGTCCCCCGGCCACCAAGTTTTATTTTGCGCCATCGTACGTAGCGTACCTATATCTCAACAAATTTTGCAAGACATGATCCAACTTAAATCGTGTGTCACTTTTGAGAAATATGTATGTTATTCGCGGCCCCCGACCCTGCCTCCAAGCCCCTCTCCTGACCGTTCTAGTGTGTGAGAGAGATATAAGAGGAGAGGCGCCTCACCGGCCGCGCAGTTGTTCCCGGCGAGGTCGTCGGAGGCCTGCTGCGGTGGAGCGGCCCATGGAGGACACCGGGACGGAGGGCTCCCCATGGAGAGATTTGCACATGGAGGACGACGGCAGCGATAACCCTCCATGGCCAGCGTCGCCGCCGGCGCGTGGTGGTGGCCGGATCGCTGGAGTGCAGGGCAGCAACCCTCGGACACAGGCTCAACACAGACAGGCGGGATTGGTGGAGCCGCGCGCGACCGGCGCCTTGCCTCCGTCGTCGCGGGTCCCTTTGTTTCTCCGGCCCTCTCTATCTCAAATTGCGGTGCGGGGAGAGGGTGGTCGGTCGCGCTCTCTCTCAAATTGCGGTGCAGGGAGAGGGTGGTCGGTGGCGGCCCCACACAGCGATGCGCACCGTCAAAGCGCTGAGAGGACAGGGATTGCAACAGACTTACATGTTTACATGTTGTACCTAATATCATTAGCCTTTCAACCTCCCAACCTCCACCCGCACGGCCGCACACACACCCACCCCACATGGATGGTGGTGTGGCCACGCGTTTTCAGCCGAGCTAGCATGGAAACCTTCCCCACCGTTCAGTTTTGCTTCCACTGGCTACCGAACTCATGCACACACGTACGGCGCATGAGCTGAGCTTCGGTGTTTCCGCCTCCATGCGCCATGCGCCCTGCGCCCTGCCGGAAATCGATGCGCACGTCTCCAGTCCAGTCGCTGAGCGCCCCATCCCCGACCTCCTCCTCTCACGGCCGGGATCGTCCTCCGTCAGCCGGTCGCCGGCCGCCCTGCAACACCTGCACCAGCCGCCGGATTCGACCCTCGCCGTTTCTGGAATCCGGACCTGGTAATCTACCTCTAACCTCTAGATCCACTCGAACGTGTGATTTCTTATGGGATTTCCAACCTGTGTAAACTGCATCAAATTGCTTAGGTAGGTACGGTTGCTCTGGACAAGTCTCTCCGTGCTTAGTACTGGTATGGTTTGTCTGTCTGCTACGAATCGATAACTCTGCCCGTTCTAGTCCTACCACGGATTGATCTACCAAGGCAGAGCCTTCTTCCCTCTGCACTAACCCTGGCCTCGTTCCCAAGAGCATTCAATGACGAGTTTTCGGACGACCTCGGCTTAGCGGCAATCAGGGTAGTGCCTTGTGCAATATATATATAGTACCCTTGTGATGTGTCTCTGTCCCTTGTCCAAGACACCTTTTCTTCTGCCCCTAATCTTGATTGTTTGCTACTGAATTTGTTTTATCATTTGTTGGTCGATCTGTCCAGTGTGCTTGTAATAACAAAAATCTGAAAATTATATTGTCCTGCAAGTTTATTCTTCTCACTGTCTCATATGCTTGTGTTGTTTAGTTGTAGACCATCTCGTCTTGACTGGAGTGGGTGCTTTACTTTCAATTATTTTGCAAAATCCCAAACCTATCCATTTTCGAAAAAAATCCATTTGATCTATCTTTTAGCCGAAGCACAATAGTCGCCATGTATTCCCCGTGGAGAATAGGACATATGCTGTTTGTGGTTAATTTTCTGCCATATTTACAGTTGATGAGAGGTAGTACAGCTAATGGCTTCATCACTATGGCGTAGGAGAGGTGTTGTTTTGTTACATAGAACTCTTCTGAATTATACAAGTACTTGCTACTAGCACAACCAATAAACACAATTTATATCACCTTGTCTTTGTGATGACAGTGTGCCATGTGCAGCAATATGTTGCGTGCTCAAAGTGTTGAACCCCAGAAGATGCAAGGTCACACTGAGCTCCACAACTATGAAACTCTCTCATCTCAATTCCTTGGCGATCAGGTGTGCAGTTGTAATTGGCATCCCCAACACCATCGACCGCCACAGCAAAGCGACGATCATCTTGGACATCATCACAAAGACTGAGCTCCATGTGGTCAAACTCGGATGTCTCCGCCGGCTTATGCATGTGCTTATCCACTCTGGCATCTTCGACGAATCATTACTTGTTGGTGAGAGCCATACCATCTACACGTTCACTCTGGCCTCTTCTTCCATGACGATGACTCAACTTCCTGCGGCATGTCTGTGTTGCTGCTTCTCTTCACGCACCCCGACACAATGCTTTCCACATTCATCATCCTAGAAGAGTGGTTCATAGATCCTACTACCAACACATTTTTCGAGATAGCGTACGACATGTCCCCATAGAGTTTGACCAACATTGATGCATCGTATAGCGATGCCATGAACCATGCCTGCCTTGCGGACAACAACCTCTTCACGGATATTGTGCTAAAAGAGGATCGTGGCATCTTCCACGGGCTAAGCTCACTGATCGACGTCGGTGGAGGCCATGGCATATCCGTTGTGGCCATTGCTAAGGATTTCTTGCGAATCACCTGCAACATGCTGGACGTAGATCAAGTGATTCTAAAAGGCACCTAGTTGTTGCACGGTGAAGTACATTGTTGCTGACATGTTTGAGCTGCAATAAACTCAAACATGTCACCAATGATGTATTTCACCATGCCACAACTAGGTAACTTTCTGATGACTTGTTCTAGGTCCAACATGTTGCAGGTGATTTGTGGGAACTCCTTGACAATGGCCACAGTGGCTATGCCATGGCCCCCACCGACGTTGATCGACGAGTTGAGCCCGTGGAAGATGCCATGAGCCCCTTTCAACACAATATACATGGCGAGGTTGTTGTTCGCCAATGCATGCATGGTTCATGGCATTGTTATACAAAGTATCAATCTTGGCTAAACTACACTGGGACATGCCGTGCGCTATCTCGAAAGGTGTGTTGGCAATGGGATCTTTGAACCACTCTTCTAGGTTGAAGAATGTAGAAACCATTGTGTCGGAGCGCATGAAGAGTAGTAGTAGCGCGGACATGTCACATGAAGTTGAGTCACCATCGTGGACGGCGAGTTCAGAGTGAGCGTGTAGACGGTATAACTCTCATCAATAGCCGATGATTCGTTGAACATATCGAAGACCGTACACATAAGCTGACGCGGAGGTACATGGTCTTGGCCGTGTGGAGCCCGGTCTCTCTGATTATGTTCGAGAGCCGTCGCACTGACCTGGATACCATGATGAGGGACCTGAAGAACCCTTTGTACGAAGCTGAAGAAATCCTCGACCTCGTCGATTATTTTTGAATCAGGAGGAGCAGCTCCGGTGGGTGAAGCAGATGCAGCATGTGCATTAGAGACTGTGCTAGTTGTGACATTGGCTATGAATCGCCGGAGAAAAATCTATTCTGTTGCTGCAGGTTTGGGTTTCTTGTTAGTATGTTCCATACTATATCTCTAGCCTACATGTTTTCTTCTTGTTGTGGCACTTCTGCAGCTAGTGCCGCAGGGATTGTGCTGGTTGTGGTGATGTGTGCCTAGATCAGAAGAACTGCTACGTGTCAGCTTCCACAAGCTTGGCTTTCTCGGTGTAGAGGATCTCATTGTGGCGCAGGTCTTTTGATTTCAAGAACTTCTGTATCTGCATATTCAACTGGCTAAGCAAGGCAATTGAGGGTGCCCCTTACTACCGAGACTGGTCCTTCGATCATTTGGCTTCACACATTATCAACATGTACCACCTACACCTTGTGCTAAATTCCATCCAATTGGCTAAATATAAATTCTCTGTTGGTAATTATTCATTGCTAATTATTTGTGCCGACCTACAAACTCTAACCTGAGTAGTCATATGGATTCCCTACAAAAAAACATTATTATCTATGTACTGCTGTATTAGTTTCTAGAATTTGTAAATTATAAAACTGAAAGAGATTACAATCTTGGTGTCAAACTTAAAGTTTCAAAATATTTCTACACTCAAAGTTTTGATCTGGAAATTAGTTGCTTTTGCAGAACGTTGATATGGAATCAACTTGCACTATCATGGGGCCTTTATATATTATTCTGAAGAAAAATATGGAAAAGGTAGAACATCTGATTGGTGAAGCACAAGAAATCATCTCGTTAAAAACAACCCTACAATAAACTATTGCGCAACCACACCAGTCAAGGCGAAGCAAAAGTGGCACATATACTTCAGATGGTACTACTGGCAAAAGAAAGGTAACTTGCTGAAACGTTTGTAAGCAGATAACAAGAATTCTCCGTGATACAAAGGGGATGTAGTTGACATTTATGGTATTCTAGGGTCTGGTACTACACTTACATAGTAATGCTAACCGGAGCCATGCTGTTGCTGACAACTCCCGAGCTGCAGTCACTACTGCGATGCCTCCAACAGCGGTAATCGGATGAGATAAAGATTGTGAAAAACCGTAGAAATGCTTCAAGAGAGGAAGAAGATGGTCAACCTGACACCAATAGTGCTCAATGTTACTCTGTAATTGGCATTCATGGCATCGCTGGTTCTAGAAAATCAACCATTATACAACTTGTTCGTTCCTGTGAGAAAAAGGATAGGCATGACAAAAAGGATGGACATTTTGACCTTGTTATGTGGATTCATATTTCTCAGGATTTCAGTGCGGAGAACATTTTCAAGGAGATTTTTGAGGCAGCCACAGGGACTTATTGCCCTTACTTCAGTAATCTACATGTCTCGTCGTAATCGTCCATAAGAGGCCTTGTGTTGGCGATGGTCGCCGGCAAGATTTTCTGCAACGACGCCAAGGGTTGAGAAGACGTGAAGGTCATCAGATGGTGGTGGACACAAGAACAGATCAGCTCCCAAACGCATGGTCAGCTCCTCCGCCATGAGCGCACCGCCGCCCTCAGCGTGTAGGACTGGCCGCCTGGTGCGCCTCTCCCCCTGCCCACCGTCGACGGTCGGGTGCCGCCACCACCACCGGCACTGGCGACGGCTGGGACAGCAGGTGAAGGAGGTCGCGGCGGCTAGGGTTTGGAGCCTCCGGAGTCACCCGCGTGGATGACCCCGGAGGAAAACCAAAAAAAATATCTTTTGTAGCTCCAACTTTATTTATGTGCTACCAAACATCATCTAGTACCAAGAGTAACCATTTTCCGACTCTATTTATGTATCACACATCATCTAGTACCACACTGCATCGTATCTCCAACTCTATTTATGTACCAAACATCATGTAGTACCAAGAGGAACCGTTTTCCGTGCAGTTCCTTCGCCAAATTACTTTGTAAGGAGTCCATTAGGATGGTATTTTGAATTTTTGTTAACCGAAAAAGGGACAAGTGGGGGATGGTGTTTTGGATTTTTGTTAACCGAAAAAGGGGACAAGTTGGGAGAAAAGGAAACTGAGCCCGTGCACTGCTCAAGAAACGGTTGTGGCGCCCCGGATCGGGCGCAGGCAAACCCCATCTCATGTTCATGGTTATGGTGTAGAGTTGGGGAAAAAGAATTATGGGAAAAGGCGAAATTAATTAGTTCCCTCTTCCTTAGGGAAAATTATAAAAATCACCACAATTGGCTCAACTATAACAACAAAACCAAATTGTGTTTTGCCACAAAAAAAAAAACTAGCCACATTGTGTAACACTTTTTTCAAAAAAACACTTATCGTCATCTTCATCCATGCTAACGAGGATTATAACATGTGAGGTTCCATTGTCATGCTGATGTGGCATGTTTTAGACGGTTCTAAATTTTGGCTTTTACTGTAATTTTCTTAGACCCACGTGTCAGCCTAACTCTCTAGAAAAAACATGCAATTGTTCCGATTCTTCAGGTTCAGCACAAATCATTCTGGTTATAAGAGCAAAAGACAAAATCAAGGTCTGTTCTACTAGTTAGGTCCAACAAGGAGCAAGTAACAGTAGCAAATAAGCATAGTTATTCAAAATAAAATGAATATAATTTGACCTCTAGAGACCATTACTGTCACGTTCTCCTGAAACTTTTTCTAATAAACCATGTGTGCATGAAACAAACATTGACTCTTGTGTAATGTAATAAAAGCTGATCCCTTGGCACCAAAGAAGGTAAAAACAAAGCTGATGGTTCCCCATCCTAATTCAACATGATGTTTCACACTGAAATTCTGAAGATAAACATGACAAGCAACATGCGGGACGCTCCTTGTCTTCCTGATGCTGCCATGAATCTGCAACTACATACCCTCAACATGTATACCAAAAACAAGTACTCCGAATCTGACAGACAAACAAAAACAGATGCAATATTCACAACGCGAGAAAAGCAAACACAATTGATCTGGCTTTTCAGATTCAGCACAAATCATGACGGAAGACGAATAAGCAATATCAACAATGGTTCCTTGCCAGGCATTAGACCGCTAATTCATAGGAACATGAACTGTAATGCAGAGTAAATCAGAGGATTTCTTCATACTAGATCCGGAACATAGCAACACAAGACTTCACCAATCAGTAAAACTCCCATCAGAAGACACTACTCGATCGTACTTCCAAACTAAAGTCTCAACAACATCTAGATACTAGAACCAAGAAACGCAGATCGGGGATACACAGACAACTAGCTACGGTGAACAGCAGATCGGCATGGCGCGGTCGGTGGCTCAGTCGAAGAGGCTGAACATGTCGAGGTCCTCCTCGTCCTCCTCCTCTTCCTTCTCCTCGACCTTCTCCTTCTTCTCCTCGGCAGCACCGGCGGCGGCGGCAGGGGTGGCGGCGGCGGCGCCGCGGGACGCGAAGGCGAGCTTCTCCCTGCCGGCGGCGATGAGGGCGGGCAGGTCCTTGCCGTCCACCTCCCTGAAGAGCATCTCGAGCTTGGCCTCGTCCACCTCGGCGCCCACGGAGCCGAGGATGGCGCGCACGTCGGCCTTGGTCGGGCTCGCGTTCCCGCCCAGGGTGGCGAGCAGGTACGCCGCGACGAACCTCATCTTCTCGATCGGGCGGCGGCGGCGGCGGTGTTGTGGATTCGGCGGGTCGGTGGCCGGATGTACGAAGTGGTGGTGTGGTGGCCTGGTGTGGGCGGCGGCGGTGGTGTATATATAGGCGGCCGGTGGCGGGGTTTCTTGCGCGCTGCGAATCCGGCGGCGAAGGGACTTGGCGCCTACTTTTCCGGGAGTCTCTAGCTTTCGTGACCGCGACGGAAACGAGAAGGGAATAAGACCGGAGCCGGCCACGACTAGGAGTTGTTACTACATCCGTTTTAGTAATAAACAAGCCTTATATTTTATTTATTTATTTATAAATCAAATTATATAAAATTTGATCATCCGTTTTAGTAATAAACAAGCCTTATATTTTATTTATTTATTTATAAATCAAATTATATAAAATTTGATCAGGATTTTAGAGTAAATAAGTTTTTAGAATAAATTATTGCGAAATCAATATCGTTGGATACGTCGTGCATCCAACGTATTTTCATATGGTATCCATATAATACTCCCTCAGATCATTTTTGTAAGGATGGAAAAGTAAATTTTTAATAGCCCAAAAACACCGCCTGCCTGGGGAAAGAGGAAACATTTCGCTCTCGTGACCCACGTCACACCTGCCTGGGTGACCGAATACCCAAATAATTTGAAAAATATTGTGATATATATATAAATAAATGTTCAATAAATATATGAAAAGCAAAACGGTCCAAATATGACAAGATTGTTGACGTAGTGTAATGGTTTGGCATGAACTACCTATTCATTTGGTCTTGAGTTCAATCCCCCATGTATGCATTTGATTTTTTTTCTTTGCAAAATAACTTTGGTGCATGTATTTCTGTTATAAGAAAGATCATATAGTGTTTGTTCTACTATTACTTTTTCATGTTAGCTTCAATCGTTCGAAATTTTAAGAATTTAAACATTCGTACACTTATTTTGGTAAATCCATATTTTCTTAGGCACAAATATCCTTCAATGTGAAGGTTTCTCAAGAAAATATGAAATATGTGTGTTCATTACTCCATAATTAAATTATTTTACAAAAAAATTCATATAATTATTTTTATAATTTTGAATACCCATAATGAAAAATCTGGGCCCGCCCCTGGGTCAGGCGATACGGCAGCGCAGGAGTGCTAAACATCTACCGTCCACCCCGGATTTCGTCCAGCTCCTTTGTTTATCGGTTCTCCTGTTCTCCTCCGGTGCACAAGGAACCAGTTGGTCTGGTTGATCTTTCTTTTGCATGGAATTGATCTGGCTGATCAGTTGCCAAGGCCGGCCAGCCGGTATAATTTACTGTATTTCATAGCATATTTTGCAATATAAAAAGTTAATAGAGGTGTAAAGAGATAAATATCAAAAATCATAAAGATGTCAATGTAATGTGTGGCAAATGATTAAAAACCAAGTAACCCGTGAAAAATTATAAAGATCCAAAGTTTTGTGCGGCAAATTATAAAATATGTCAAGCTACTTCTACCATTTCGAAGCAGCATAATGCTATCTTGGTAGCTCATGGTGGCTCATGTTTGCACACTAGTACTCCAAGAGTGATTGGTTTTGAAACATTTCATCTTGTTTGCTACCCCGGTGCTTTGATACTTATAACTATGCAATGCCATTCAGGTCCCTACATACTAGAGATGTTATAACCCGTAGACTTTCACTGTTACACCACACTACACTTGCAACATTATATAATTCAGCTACACCGCAGGTTTGGTCCTTTCATCAGGGCAAAGCAGCTGCAGTTGCACAAGACGTATGCAGTAGCACGAAAGAATAATTGACAGCGAAAGAAAGCAAATGGCTACTCCTAGGAAATTCAGCTGCATTATGTGGAAAAATGCCTAAAAAAATTGCAGACAAAGAAATAATCAGAGCGTGAGCTTCTGATTACCTTGAGGAGGGGTGGAACGGCTGTTGTTGGCCGCTTCTGAAATTCTAGATGTGGTCTCTTGGATCAGACGTTGGCGGCGCTTTGAATACCAATCTCCCTCTTAAGGGCAGCGTTTTTGGGGCGCACACTGATTGGAGTGGTCTCGAGGTGGAGCGGTGCTGCTTTTTGCGCATTATCAACGACGAGTCTTGGTGGCATGGTGCAGCGAAACCTTGGCGTATGTCGCGTGATGGTGGAGACGTGCAGGATGGAGGCATTGTCTGGCGTCATGGTGGCCTCGACGGTAGACTTAACAGGGGCTATGCAGATGTAGGTCTTGCAGATGGATCAGCGGTTGTTGGCGGAGACGACTTTTGTAGTGCGTGCATGAGATGCTCGCTAAGAGTCTACTAGACCGAATGAGCCTTCATGTTTCCCTTAGAGGGCCTCTCGGGGGTTCCTAGCTAACGGGAGCCTTTCATTGTTTTCTATGGAATAAGTGATGAGGACATCCCTACCTCACTACTACCTCCGTCATTACCAACTGAAGATGAACCTGCTGTGAAGCTCAAGTCCAATGAAGTCAGGATTGGACCAATGACACGACCTCGTGCGAAGCTACTTAAACAACAAGTGAACTTGTTTCTAAACGATACTTTGATTGATGAGAACTTTATACTGCCTAAGTCCTATTACTTATGTATCATCAGGTATCAAGAGGAGACGAGCATCGCACGAGGAGAGGAGCAGCTGGACATGAAGACGGACGTCAAGATGGACGTGAAGCTGGACATGGAGCTGTACATGAAGATATCTCATGGACGCGCGAGGGAGGAGCGAGAGGAGAAGACGACGTCCAGGCCGGTCCAGCACCCGGTCCGACCGGACCCCTGACCGGCCAGCCCGGTCACAGGCCCGGTTGACCGGTCGCCAACCGGCCGCCAACCGGATATGAAGCATCGTACCGGGCAACAACCGGAAAGTTGCGAAGTTTCCGGTTGCCGCCCGGTTGACCGGACCACGGACCGGCCCGCCCGGTCCACAGCCCGGTTGACCGGATTCCGCACCGGACCAGTCCGAGTCTGTCTCGACCGGATCTATTCTGGGTCGGTTATTCTTGTATCTTTTCGACTAGAACTCGTCCCGACACCTATATAAGTGCCCGGACGCCCCTAGCTGCTTTAGACCACGTTTAAGATAAACCGTAGTTCTTAGTTGTTTGCTCTAGCAAAACTATTGAATCCCTACACCATATTGCTTGATATTGTGTAGATCCTTAAAAAGTCTTGTGTGATCTGTTGTTCCATTGGGAATTAGACGGTTGCAACTTACCGCTTCGTGGTCGGCGGCTACGTGCGCAAGTGTGTGGAGTTGCGAATATCTTGCAGGGTTGAGAGCTATTGCATTGGCGACAGGGACCAATCGAGAGATCTCGTAGCGTCATACAAGTTATCATCCACTTCATCGTCGTGTTTCTCCGCTACCATCACCCCGTGATCATCATCACCACCGTTGCTTACTGAGAAGATCGGGCCACCCCTTATCATCTTGGTATCAGATTTCCAGTTTTCCTTGGTAAGCCATCCACAATCCACCCCATAGTTGAGTTGTGAGTGTTTCCTATCCAGAAAAAGCCATAAAAAGTTAGGGTTAGGGTTTTCCATAGCCTTAGATTGCACTAATTTCGAGTTTTAGTTGCTTTTCGTAGTTGTTTTTGCGTATCTTTTTCTTTCCATCTAGTATTGTTAGGTTTTGTGTTTTCTCTATCATCTAGTTTATCATTTTGTGTCAGTTTTTGTTACTCCGAATCCACTTAGCGTACAGTGTGCTTGCTCCCAACCATAGACACAGCCTTTCGATATTACGTGACTAGGAACTTCCCCATAAGAGACTAGTTTTACCGCTCGACAGGCTGCTCGTTAGGGTTTTGGTGCTTTGCAATTTCTGTTGGCCGTGTTATCAAGGAGTTGAGTCAAAAAAAAATCAAAAAAAAGAGAAAATTGAACAGAAGCAAAAAGAGCTACATAGCTGCGTGTGTTACAAAAGAAAAATCCAAAAAGAAAAGTGATGTGCTAGTTGAATCAAGTGAAGGCCTAAGTTTACTTTACTGCACCCGTAGTTGAGCAATCTTGTGCCTGTCTCATTGAGCTTTGCTAGCGTCTCTCTCGTGCATTGCAACCTTTCCTACATATAGTTGCATTGCCCGATGATACGTCTCCGACGTATCGATAATTTCTTATGTTCCATGCTACATTATTGATGATATCTACATGTTTTATACACATTATATGTCGTATTTATGCATTTTCTGGCACTAACCTATTAACAAGATGCCGAAGAGCCGCTGTCGTTTGTCTCGCTGTTTTTGGTTTCGAAATCCTAGTAACGAAATATTCTCGGAATTGGACGAAATCAACGTCCAGTGGTCCTATTTTGCCACGAAGCTTCCGAAGACCGAAGGAGAGTCGAAGTGGGGCCACGAGGTGGCCGGACACCGGGCGGCGCGGCCCGGGCCCCGGCCGCGCCGACCTATGGTGTGGGCCCCTCGTGCCGCCTCTTTACCTGCTCTTCCGCCTACAAATAGCCTCCGTCGCGAAACCCCCGCACCGAGAGCCACGATACGGAAAACCTTACCGAGACGCCGCCGCCGCCAATCCCATCTCGGGGGATTCGGAGATCTCCTCCGGCACCCCGCCGGAGAGGGGATTCATCTCCCGGAGGACTCTTCACCGCCATGGTCGCCTCCGGAGTGATGAGTGAGTAGTTCACCCCCGGACTATGGGTCCATAGCAGTAGCTAGATGGTTGTCTTCTCCTCATTGTGCTTCATTGTTGGATCTTGTGAGCTGCCTAACATGATCAAGATCATCTATCTGTAATTCTATATGTTGTGTTTGTCGGGATCCGATGGATAGAGAATACTATGTTATGTTAATTATCAAGTTATTACCTATGTGTTGTTTATGATCTTGCATGCTCTCCGTTATTAGTAGAGGCTCCGGCCAAGTTTTTGCTCTTAACTCCAAGAGGGAGTATTTATGCTCGATAGTGGGTTCATGCCTCCATTAAATCTGGGAAAGTGACGAAAAGTTCTAAGGTTGTGGATGTGCTCGTTGCCACTAGGGATAAAACATTGATGCTATGTCTAAGGATGTAGTTATTGATTACATTACGCACCATACTTAATGCAATTGTCTCGTTGTTTTGCAACTTAATACCGGAAGGGGTTCGGATGATAACCTGAAGGTGGACTTTTTAGGCATAGATCCATGCTTGGATAGCGGTCTATGTACTTTGTCGTAATGCCCAATTAAATCTCACTATATTTATCATGTCATGTATGTGCATTGTTATGCCCTCTCTATTTGTCAATTGCCCGACCGTAATTTGTTCACCCAACATGCTTTTATCTTATGGGAGAGACACCTCTAGTGAACTGTGGACCCCGGTCCTATTCTTTACATCGCATACAATCTATCGCAATTGTTCTTTACTGTTTTCTGCAAACAATCATCTTCCACACAATACGGTTAATCCTTTGTTACAGCAAGCCGTTGAGATTGACAACCTCACTGTTTCGTTGGGGCAAAGTACTTTGGTTGTGTTGTGCAGGTTCCACGTTGGTGCCGGAATCTCTGGTGTTGCGCCGCACTACATCCCGCCGCCATCAACCTTCAACGTGCTTCTTGACTCCTACCGGTTCGATTAAACCTTGGTTTCTTACCGAGGGAAACTTGCCGCTGTGCGCATCACACCTTCCTCTTTGGGTTCCCAACGGACGTGTCAACTACACGCATCAAGCAAATTTCCGGCGCCGTTGCCGGGAGATCAAGACACGCTCGCAAGGGGAGTCTCCACTTCCCAATCTCTTTACTTTGTTTTTGTCTTGCTTTATTTTATTTACTACTTTGTTTGCTGCATTATATCAAAACACAAAAAAATTAGTTGCTAGCTTTACTTTATTTACTGTCTTGCACTCTATATCAAAAGCACAAAAAAAAAATTAGTTACTTGCATTTACTTTACTTGATTCATCATGTTTCCTTTTAATTTTACCACAAAAGACATACCGGTAGGACGTGGGTCTATAGTTGGGAGAAACAATATAGAATAATTTTTCAATCATGTTAGTACCGTTGAAGATTTTGAAGATAGACACTTGGTAGAACTTGCTCCTACTTATGAAATTGCTGCCGTCGCTTTAGTTCGCATGTTGGAAACTAAATTTGTTAATCTCAATCCTATAATCCAACACATGTTTCTTACACTCGGTGATATGGAGGAAGGGGAAAAGAAAGATTTTGTTTTAGAAACCCTTCTTAGAGAATTTGGTAGTATAGCGAGAGAGGCTAGAAAGGTCTTTATTAAATATAAGATGCTTGGTTCTTATACCAATTTTGTTAGTATCCTTGAAAAGATGGACATGGAGAGAGTAAGGTACACTAATAACATTAATGATGGTGGGGAGATCAAAGCACCAATACCATGTAAGCTCCTAGCGATGAATGAAGCGCTAGAAAATAACTATGCTTGGCTTGTTCCCGAAAATTTGTTTGATGAGAGTAGCAAGCCCAAGACTAATGAAAAGGGAGCCGCTGAAACTTATGTATCTAATATACTATGCATGGTTGAGAAAACTCCAAACCCCGCTGAAGATGCATCACTTTTTGATAACACTTGATACACACTTTCTGCGCCTAGCTGAAAGGCGTTAAAGAAAAGCGCTTATGGGAGACAACCCATGTTTTTACTACAGTATTTTTGTTTTATATTTGAGTCTTGGAAGTTGTTTACTACTGTAGCAACCTCTCCTTATCTTAGTTTTGTGTTTTGTTGTGCCAAGTAAAGTCTTTGATAGTAAAGTGAATACTAGATTTGGATTATCGCGCAGTAAACAGCATTTCTTTGTTGTCACGAATCTGGGCCTAATTCTCTCGTAGGTAACTCAGTAAAATTATTCCAATTTACGTGAGTGATCCTCAGATATGTACGCAACTTTCATTCAATTTGGGAATTTTCATTTGAGCAATTCTGGTGCCTCAATAAAATCCATCTTTACGGATCTGTTCTGCTTTTGACAGATTCTGCCTTTTATTTCGCATTGCCTCTTTTGCTATGTTAGATGAATTTCTTTGATCCATTAATGTCCAGTAGCTTTATGCAATGTGCAGAAGTGTTAAGAATGATTGTGTCACCTCTGAACATGTTAATTTTTATTGTCCACTAACCCTCTAATGAGTTGTTTCGAGTTTGGTGTGGAGGAAGTTTTCAAGGATCAAGAGAGGAGTATGATGCAATATGATCAAGGAGAGTGAAAGCTCTAAGCTTGGGGATGCCCCAGTGGTTCACCCCCGCATATTTTAAGAAGACTCAAGCGTCTAAGCTTGGGGATGCCCAAGGCATCCCCTTCTTCATCGACAACATTATCAGGTTCCTCCCCCGAAACTATATTTTTATTCCGTCACATCTTATGTGCTTTGCTTGGAGCGTCGGTTTGTTTTTGTTTTTGTTTTGTTTGAATAAAATGGATCCTAGCATTCACCGTATGGGAGAGAGACACGCTCCGTCTGTTGCATATGGACAAGTATGTCCTTAGGCTTTACTCATAGTATTCATGGCGAAGGTTGAATCTTCTTCGTTAAATTGTTATATGGTTGGAATCGGGAAATGCTACATGTAGTAATTCTAAAATGTCTTGAATAATTTGATATTTGGCAATTGTTGTGCTCATGTTTAAGCTCTTGCATCATATACTTTGCACCCATTAATGAAGAAACACTTAGAGCTTGCTAATTTGGTTTGCATATTTGGTTTCTCTAAAGTCTAGATAATATCTAGTATTGAGTTTTGAACAACAAGGAAGACGGTGTAGAGTCTTATAATGTTTACAATATGTCTTTTATGTGAGTTTTGCTGCACCGTTCATCCTTGTGTTTGTTTCAAATAACCTTGCTAGCCTAAACCTTGTATCGAGAGGGAATACTTCTCATGCATCCAAAATCCTTGAGCCAACCACTATGCCATTTGTGTCCACCATACCTACCTACTACATGGTATTTTTCCGCCATTCCAAAGTAAATTGCTTGAGTGCTACCTTTAAAATTCCATCATTCGCCTTTACAATATATAGCTCATGGGACAAATAGCTTAAAAACTATTGTGGTATTGAATATGTACTTATGCACTTTATCTCTTATTAAGTTGCTTGTTGTGCGATAACCATGTTTCGGGGACGCCATCAACTATTCTTTGTTGAATATCATGTGAGTTGCTATGCATGTCCGTCTTGTCCGAAGTAAGAGAGATCTACCACCTTAATGGTTGGAGCATGCATATTGTTAGAGAAGAACATTGGGCCGCTAACTAAAGCCATGATTCATGGTGGAAGTTTCAGTTTTGGACATATATCCTCAATCTCATATGAGAATAATAATTGTTGCCACATGCTTATGCATTAAAGAGGATTCCATTATCTCGTTGTCCATCTTGTCCCGGTATGGATGTCTAAGTTGAGAATAATCAAAAGCGAGAAATCCAAAATGCGAGCTTTCTCCTTAGACCTTTGTACAGCGGCATGGAGGTACCCCATTGTGACACTTGGTTAAAACATGTGTATTGTGATGATCCGGTAGTCCAAGCTAATTAGGACAAGGTGCGGGCACTATTAGTATACTATGCATGAGGCTTGCAACTTGTAAGATATAATTTACATAACTCATATGCTTTATTACTACCGTTGACAAAATTGTTTCATGTTTTCAAAATAAAAGCTCTAGCACAAATATAGCAATCGGTGCTTTCCTCTTTGAAGGACCATTCTTTTTTACTTTTATGTTGAGTCAGTTCACCTATCTCTCTCCACCTCAAGAAGCAAACACTTGTGTGAACTGTGCATTGATTCCTACATACTTGCATATTGTACTTATTATATTACTCTATGTTGACAATTATCCATGAGATATACATGTTATAAGTTGAAAGCAACCGCTGAAACTTAATCTTCCTTTGTGTTGCTTCAATACCTTTACTTTGATTTATTGCTTTATGAGTTAACTCTTATGCAAGACTTATTGATGCTTGTCTTGAAGTATTATTCATGAAATGTCTTTGCTTTATGATTCACTTGTTTATTCATGTCATTACCATTGTTTTGATCGCTGCATTCATTACATATGTTTACAAATAGTATGATAAAGGTTATGATGGCATGTCACTTCAGAAATTATCTTTGTTATCGTTTTACCTGCTCGGGACGAGCAGAACTAAGCTTGGGGATGCTGATACGTCTCCGACGTATCGATAATTTCTTATGTTCCATGCTACATTATTGATGATATCTACATGTTTTATACACATTATATGTCGTATTTATGCATTTTCCGACACTAACCTATTAACAAGATGCCGAAGAGCCGATTCTGTTTTTCGCTGTTTTTGGTTTCAGAAATCCTAGTAACGAAATATTCTCGGAATTGGACGAAATCAACGCCCGTGGTCCTACTTTGCCACGAAGCTTCCGAAGACCGAAGGAGAGTCGAAGTGGGGCCACGAGGTGGCCGGACACCGGGCGGCGCGGCCTGGGCCCCCGGCCGCGCCGACCTATGGTGTGGGCCCCTCGTGCCGCCTCTTACCTCGCCCTTCTGCCTACAAATAGCCTCCGTCGCGAAACCCCCGCACCGAGAGCCACGATATGGAAAACCTCACCGAGACGCCGCCGCCGCCAATCCCATCTCGGGGGATTCTGGAGATCTCCTCCGGCACCCCGCCGGAGAGGGGATTCATCTCCCGGAGGACTCTTCACCGCCATGGTCGCCTCCGGAGTGATGAGTGAGTAGTTCACCCCTGGACTATGGGTCCATAGCAGTAGCTAGATGGTTGTCTTCTCCTCATTGTGCTTCATTGTTGGATCTTGTGAGCTGCCGAACATGATCAAGATCATCTATCTGTAATTCTATATGTTGTGTTTGTCGGGATCCGATGGATAGAGAATACTATGTTATGTTAATTATCAAGTTATTACCTATGTGTTGTTTATGATCTTGCATGCTCTCCGTTATTAGTAGAGGCTCTGGCCAAGTTTTTGCTCTTAACTCCAAGAGGGAGTATTTATGCTCGATAGTGGGTTCAGCATGCCTCCATTAAAACTCGGGACAAGTGACGTAAAGTTCTAAGGTTGTGGATGTGCTGTTGCCACTAGGGATAAAACATTGATGCTATGTCTAAGGATGTAGTTATTGATTACATTACGCACCATACTTAATGCAATTGTCCGTTGTTTTGCAACTTAATACCGGAAGGGGTTCGTATGATAACCCGAAGGTGGACTTTTTAGGCATAGATGCATGCCGGATAGCGGTCTATGTAATTTGTCGTAATGCCCAATTAAATCTCACTATATTTATCATGTCATGTATGTGCATTGTTATGCCCTCTCTATTTGTCAATTGCCCGACTGTAATTTGTTCACCCAACATGCTTTTATCTTATGGGAGAGACACCTCTAGTGAACTGTGGACCCCGGTCCTATTCTTTACATCGCATACAATCTATCGCAATTGTTCTTTACTCGTTTTCCGCAAACAATCATCTTCCACACAATACGGTTAATCCTTTGTTACAGCAAGCCGGTGAGATTGACAACCTCACTCGTTTCGTTGGGGCAAAGTACTTTGGTTGTGTTGTGCAGGTTCCACGTTGGCGCTGGAATCTCTGGTGTTGCGCCGCACTACATCCCGCCGCCATCAACCTTCAACGTGCTTCTTGACTCCTACTGATTCGATTAAACCTTGGTTTCTTACTGAGGGAAACTTGCCGCTGTGCGCATCACACCTGAAAGGACACAA